>NC_133328.1:252784023-253133977 GCF_042186555.1 Aquarana catesbeiana | reverse complement strand
TGATCCGATCAGATCTATACTGGCGTCCCCAGCAGTTTAGGGTTCCCAAAAACGCAGTGTTAGCGGGATCAGCCCAGATACCTGCTAGCACCTGCATTTTGCCCCTCCGCCCGGCCCAGCCCACCCAAGTGCAGTATCGATCGATCACTGTCACTTACAAAACACTTAACGCATAACTGCAGCGTTCGCAGAGTCAGGCCTGATCCCTGCGATCGCTAACAGTTTTTTTGGTAGCTTTTTATTGAACTGGCAAGCGCCAGCGGCCTAGTACACCCCGGTCGTAGTCAAACCAGCACTGCAGTAACACTTGGTGACGTGGCGAGTCCCATAAGTGCAGTTCAAGCTGGTGAGGTGGCAAGCACAAGTAGTGTCGCGCTGCCACCAAGAAGACAAACACAGGCCCGTCGTGCCCATAATGCCCTTCCTGCTGCATTCGCCAATCTTAATTGGGAACCCACCACTTCTGCAGCGCCCGTACTTCCCCCATTCACATCCCCAACCAAATGCAGTCGGCTACATGAGAGGCATTTTCTTGATGTCCTCCCGAGTACCCCTACCCAACGAACCCCCCCAAAAAAGATGTCGTGTCTGCAGCAAGCGCGGATATAGGCGTGACACCCGCTATTATTGTCCCTCCTGTCCTGACAATGCTGGTCTTTGCATTGGTGAATGTTTTGAACGCTACCATTCACTAGTTGAGTATTAGCGTAGGGTACAGCATTGCACAGACTAGGACACACTTTCACAGGGTCTCCCAAGATGCCATCGCATTTTGAGAGACCCGAACCTGGAACCGGTTACCGTTATAAAAGTTAGTTACAAAAAAAGTGTAAAAAAAAAAAAAAAATATATATAAAATAAAAAAAAAATAGTTGTCGTTTCATTGTTCTCTCTCTCTCTATTGTTCTGCTCTTTTTTACTGTATTCTATTCTGCAATGTTTTATTGTTATTATGTTTTATCATGTTTGCTTTTCAGGTATGCAATTTTTTATACTTTACCGTTTACTGTGCTTTATTGTTAACCATTTTTTTGTCTTCAGGTACGCCATTCACGACTTTGAATGGTTATACCAGAATGATGCCTGCAGGTTTAGGTATCATCTTGGTATCATTCTTTTCAGCCAGCGGTCGGCTTTCATGTAAAAGCAATCCTAGCGGCTAATTAGCCTCTAGACTGCTTTTACAAGCCGTGGGAGGGAATGCCCCCCCCCCACCGTCTTCCGTGTTTTTCTCTGGCTCTCCTGTCTCAACAGGGAACCTGAGAATGCAGCCGGTGATTCAGCCAGCTGACCATAGAGCTGATCAGAGACCAGAGTGGCTCCAAACATCTCTATGGCCTAAGAAACCGGAAGCTACGAGCATTTTATGACTTAGATTTCGCCGGATGTAAATAGCGCCATTGGGAAATTGGGGAAGCATTTTATCACACCGATCTTGGTGTCGTCAGATGCTTTGAGGGCAGAGGAGAGATCTAGGGTCTAATAGACCCCAATTTTTTCAAAAAAGAGTACCTGTCACTACCTATTGCTATCATAGGGGATATTTAATAAACAATAAAAATGATTAAAAAAAAAAAATGAAAGGAACAGTTTAAAAATAAGATAAAAAAGCAAAAAAATAATAAAGAAAAAAAAAAAAAAAAAAAATGCACCCGTCGCCCCCTGCTCTCGCGCTAAGGCGAACGCAAGCGGCGGTCTGTCGTCAAACGTAAACAGCAATTGCACCATGCATGTGAGGTATCGCCGCAAAGGTCAGATCGAGGGCAGTAATTTTTGCAGTAGACCTCCTCTGTAAATCTAAAGTGGTAACCAGTAAAGGCTTTTAAAGGCTTTCAAAAATGTATTTATTTTGTTGCCACTGCACGTTTGTGCGCAATTTTAAAGCATGTCATGTTTGGTATCCATGTAGTCGGCCTAAGATCATCTTTTTTATTTCATCAAACATTTGGGCAATATAGTGTGTTTTAGTGCATTAAAATTTAAAAAAGTGTGTTTTTTCCCCAAAAAATGCGTTTGAAAAATCGCTGCGCAAATACTGTGTGAAAAAAAAAATGAAACACCCACCATTTTAATCTGTAGGGCATTTGCTTTAAAAAAATATATAATGTTTGGGGGTTCAAAGTAATTTTTTTGCAAAAAAAAAAAACTTTTTCATGTAAACAATGAGTGTCAGAAAGGGCTTTGTCTTCAAGTGGTTAGAAGAGTGAGTGATGTGTGACATAAGTTTCTAAATGTGCATAAAATGCCAGGACAGTTCAAAGTAGACACCCCAAGCTATTTGCTGAGAGGCATGTCGAGTCCATGGAATATTTTATATTGCGACACAAGTTGCGGGAAAGAGACAAATTTTTTTTTTTTTTTGCACAAAGTCGTCACTAAATGATATATTGCTCAAACATGCCATGGGAATATGTGAAATTACACCCCAAAATACATTCTGCTGCTTCTCCTGAGTACGGGGATACCACATGTGTGAGACTTTTTGGGAGCCTAGCCGCGTACGGGACCCCGAAAACCAAGCACCGCCTTCAGGCTTTCTAAGGGCGTGAATTTTTGATTTCACTCTTCACTGCCTATCACAGTTTCGGAGGCCATGGAAAGCCCAGGTGGCACAAAACCCCCCCAAATGACCCCATTTTGGAAAGTAGACACCCAAAGCTATTTGCTGAGAGGTATAGTGAGGATTTACAGTGAAGAGTGAAATCAAAAATTTTCACCCTTAGAAATCCTGAAGGCGGTGATTGGATTTCAGGGCCCCGTACGCGGCTAGGCTCCCAAAAAGTCCCACACATGTGGTATCCCCATACTCAGGAGAAGCAGCTGAATGTATTTTGGGGTGCAATTCCACATAGGCCCATGGCCTGTGTGAGCAATATATCATTTAGTGACAACTTTGTGCAAAAAAAAAAAAAAAAAGTGTTACTTTCCCGCAACTTGTGTCAAAATATAAAATATTCCATGGAATCAATATGCCTCTCAGCAAATAGCTTGTGGTGACTACTTTCCAAAATGGGGTCATTTGGGGGGGTTTGTGCCACCTGGGCATTCCATGGCCTCCGAAACTGTGATAGGCAGTGAAGAGTGAAATCAAAAATTTACACCCTTAGAAATCCTGAAGGCGGTGCTTGGTTTTCGGGGCCCCGTACGTGGCTAGGCTCCCAAAAAGTCCCACACATGTGGTATCCCCGTACTCAGGAGAAGCAGCTGAATGTATTTTGGGGTGCAATTCCACATAGGCCCATGGCCTGTGTGAGCAATATATCATTTAGTGACAACTTTTTGTAAATATTTTTTTTTTTTTGTCATTATTCAATCACTTGGGACAAAAAAAATAAATATTCAATGGGTTCAACATGCCTCTCAGCAATTTCCTTGGGGTGTCTACTTTCCAAAATGGGGTCATTTGGGGGGGTTTTGTACTGCCCTGCCATTTTAGCACCTCAAGAAATGACATAGCCAGTCATAAACTAAAAGCTGTGTAAATTACAGAAAATGTACCCTAGTTTGTAGACGCTATAACTTTTGCGCAAACCAATAAATATACGCTTATTGACATTTTTTTTACCAAAGACATGTGGCCGAATACATTTTGGCCTAAATGTATGACTAAAATTTAGTTTATTGGATTTTTTTTATAACAAAAAGTAGAAAATATCATTTTTTTTCAAAATTTTCGGTCTTTTTCCGTTTATAGCGCAAAAAATAAAAACTGCAGAGGTGATCAAATACCATCAAAAGAAAGCTCTATTTGTGGGAAGAAAAGGACGCAAATTTCGTTTGGGTACAGCATTGCATGACCGCGCAATTAGCAGTTAAAGCGACGCAGTGCCAAATTGGAAAAAGACCTCTGGTCCTTAGGCAGCATAATGGTCCGGGGCTCAAGTGGTTAAGGCTACTTTCACACTGGGGCGGGCGGGCGTCGGTGGTAAAGAGGCCATAATTTTAGCGGCGATATACGAAAAAGGGTTAGAACCACCCGCGAAGCGGCATTGCCCCATTGTTTTCAATGTGCAGGGGTGCTTTAGGAGCGGTGTATACACCGCTCCTACATCGCTGCAAAGATGCGGCTTGCAGGACTTTTTTTTACCATCCTACAAGTGCACTTTTTTTACTGTCCTGCAAGCGCACCACTCCAATGTGAAAGCCCTCAGGGACAGGAGAGGCTCTTTAAAGGTACTCTGCAGGTGCTATGGGATGCATGAGCCAAGGAAGTGTGTTCTCTTCTTGTGCTACTATGACCTTTGGATCTGCTGTCTGGCGAATCGCTGCGGGCTGTAAAGAAGTAATACAAAACACCCAAATGCTCTTTTATTAAAAACTTACCTGGCAGTTGCAGCCACTTACTTAGTGGTATGTTGAGGATCTTTTTGGTGCGGCACTGGATTGCGGGAAGTGGTTGCCAAAAACCGAAAGGGTTAACTTTTTTTTTTTAACCGCTTCAGCCCCGGAAGACCCCCTTCCTGACCAGAGCACTTTTTGCGATTCGGCACTGCATCGCTTTAACTGACAATTGCGCGGTCATGCGACGTTGCACCCAAACAAAATTGACATCCTTTTTTCCCCACAAATAGAGCTTTCTTTTGGTGGTATTTGATCACCTCTGCAGTTTTTATTTTTTGTGCTATAAACAAAAAAAACCCGACAATTTAAAAAAAAAAGCATTATTTTTTACTTTTTGCTATAATAAATATCCCCAAAAATATATAAAACAACAATTTTTTCTGCAGTTTAGGCTGATATGTATTCTTCTACATATTTTTGGTAAAAAATAAAAAAATCGCAATAAGCGTATATTGATTGGTTTGCGCAAAAATTACAGCGTCTACAAAATAGGGGATAGATTTATAGCATTTTTATTTATTTTTTTTACTAGTAATAGCGGCGATCTGTGATTTTTATCGTGACTGCGACATTATGGCGGACACATCGGACAATTTTGACACATTTTTGGGACCATTGGCATTAATACAGCAATCAGTGCTATAAAAATGCATTGATTACTGTAAAAATGTCACTGGCAGTGAATTGGTTAACACTAAGGGGCGATCAAGGGGTTAATTGTGTTCCCTAGTGTGTGTTCTAACTGAAGGGGAGAGGGGACTGACTAGGGGAGATGACAGATTGCTGTTCATACTTTGTATGAACAGACGATCTGTCACTTCTCCCCTCAGAGAACTGGGATCTGTGTGTTTACACAGAGATCCTGGTTCTCGCCGTGTTACGAGCGATCACGGGAGCCTGGCGGTCATCGAGACCGCCTGGCACTCGCATCGGCTCCGGGGGCAAGCTGCGGGCGCCCCTAGTGGTCACCAGAGGGAGCGACATAACAGCGATTCGCGCAGCCGAGCCATGTTGCCGCAGTACAACTGCGGCGGCTGGTCAGCAAGCTGTTAAAGAGCACAAAAAAGTTTATTTTTTTGGCTCCTCCCCACCTCCCCCTTACCTTGGGCTGGGTCCATATTGCTAAAGGCTGTTCCCATAAGAGGGAAACTCTTCCAGCCTCTTAGTAGATGTTTAACCGATTAAAACTGCTGTCATAATGAAGGTACATAGCCCTTCATATATGTATAGCTAGCTTGAGTGTACCAAGATAGCCGCCGATGGCTTCACGAGGCTAGCGCGCATGCGCTGAAGACTTAACACCATCTGTGATGCGGCTCCGACTCTGAAGTGGATAAACTAGCCTTGGGAGGTGTGCGCGAAGTGTCGCAGATGAAACAGCAAGAGGAGGCAGGTATGGCCGAACCCTGCAATATAACAAGGCTGGAAGATGCTGCCCAGGAAGCCCTTTTTTGTCAGACGTGAATCTGCTGAGAAAAGGAGCAGCAAGAAACCGAAGAGAGCCCAAAACAGGTGGGGGCTGGCTTGATACAGAAGCAGACTTCTCAGCAAGGGAAGGGGGATGATAGTAAGACCCCGGGCCCCTGACCCTAAAAAGATCCACAGAAAAATGGGTTCCCAAACTTATTTACGCCTTTAACAGCCCAAGTACTGGGACTCTATATACAGGGGAGCATAAACCTGCAATAGTTGCACCATGTTAGAATATTATTCCAAATTCATAATTTGGCATTTATAGGTGTTATATGCATGGCAAGATTGCAAAACATATTTGGTTTTATGATTAGTCATAATATAGTATGTGTGAATGACCTTGATCAATTGATTTGATATGATTCTTCATCTAAAGCTGAGTATTGCTAGAAGTTTCTGGTGTATGAGAATGACATATAAGGTATCTTGGTATAGAATGTCATGAGAAGACAAAAATAGACACATATCTACGTAGCTAGAGGAATAATACATATTTGTTTATATCCTGTTAAGTTAGTTTAGTGTAGTCTCAGTCATATTAATAAGTATTAGTATATAGCTTCTTAATGTAGTTAAAGTTGGTAATATGTGTTCATATTAGTAGATATTTGGTTATATGACATTACATGATCAGCACATTACTTCAAGTATAGAGTGTTACATGTGGGCGTGTCAAACTCCATTGTGTTGTGGTGATGTGGCTTGGGTTTTTCGTTTTTGTTTTTTTTTTTGTATTTTGTTTAATGTGATTTTGTTTGAATAATCTGTTTGCACTGTTTTAACCTTTGCTAAAAATAAAAAAGGATCCGATTTAAAAAAAAAAAATAAAATTTGTTTTCTTCATCCAGAAAAACAATTCTGGAGCCCCTCACATATGTGAGACCCCTGTGTTATGAATCAGTCCAAGAGGCAGGCAAAAAAATGTGGTCAAGGTCAGTTCCAGAGCAGGCAGAGGTATGTACAGTTTAGACAACAGGCAAAGGCGTGGTTGAATAACAGGCCAGGGCCAGTTCAGGAGCAAGCAGTGGCATAAGAGGTGTGAAGGTAAATGGAAGGAATTGAGGATTACGTTTACCATACTTCACTAATAATGTAGAGAAGTATGGCAACGGTGGAAACCATCACCAATGCAGAGGCCCGGTTGGGAAGGACACTGGGGACAATAAGTGGTGTCTCTTCTAACACCTCCTCTGGAGCGCACCCCACATTTATTTTACTTTTTGGCCTGTTTGTCTGGGAGGGATTTTCTCTGGAAAATGGCGTTTGGAGAGCCTGCTTATCACATCTGATCGAATGTTTTCTGGTGGGCCGTTCCGGTAAATAAAGGCAGTGATGATTTCCTCCTGATAACCAAGGAAGGATACAGGTCTTTCGGTGGAGTTGTGGTATATTATATAAGAATTGTATATGGCCAAATTAAAAAGATAACTTGAGACTTTTTTTTATAACAATGGTATGTTCATCTTGTGGCAAGCTAGGGTTGGAGCATTTGATCACTGAAGTTGACTCCCCCCATGAACAAATTCTATTCGTGTACACATGTTGGTTTTTGGATTTGGCCATTCCTTCCGGGGATTTCCACGTAGAGGTTATTGTGGATTGAAGACAGCATGTAGACCTCCCTTTTGTCCCTCCACTTCACAGCCAGAATTCCCACGTTCCCCAAACTCGCCGACTCCCCTCTTCTTAGTTTCATATTAACGAGGGACGCCCTTCCTGTTCATTCTCACGGTGCCACATGCTGGAGTCTTCTTCCGGTGAAGGTTGCGGACAAGGGGTAAATTGGTGTAGAAGTTGTTTACATACAGGTGATATACCCACCCCTGGAAAAAGGCTATGAGGCCCCAAACGACTTACCCGCTTGATCCTATGTAGTCTGGGCATCCAAGGGGGATGCAGCTGCATGTCCTTCCCTTAGTACACCAGGAAGGCATAGGTGGCACCTGTGGCACGGTCGCATAATTTGTAAAATTTCACCCCATATCAGGCCTCTGATGGGAGTTGCTTTGGGTGGGGGGGCCCGTGGAACCCAGAATCCCTTGGAGAGGTTGGGAAACCCTTGTTTCAGCTCCCCAGGCCCCTTAATGTATAATTCACCCTGTGTCTATTAGGGGCACAGGGTGACCAAGAAAATGATGGACAGCTACTAATGGACATTGAGAATGTGGTTTGGATTGCTTCAGATGGGACATTGTTTGAACTTTGCCTCAGACTGTTGTAGACCGTTGCCATGCCGTCTGCAAAGTCCTGATTAATCAAAGTATTGCTTAGCTGTGGATTCCATGGCTAAATGTTACGCCTATTGTCTCTGCTATGCTACCCTTGGGGGATGTGTTTATACTTATAACAATGTGTATTGTTCTTTGGGAGTTTGGTGACAGCAAGTCTCACCTGAAGTGGGAATATCTAATTATAACATTGTCTGGGTGGGCACTGAGTCACCTAGGCTGGGTTAAGTGACAAGATAATTAACATGTTAATTATGTTCTTGGTTACAGCTTGTATTGTTAGGGTAATCTAATCGGGGAGGGCCTGGGCATTACTGCTGAGTAGATCGGCATGTGGTGGATGGGGTGGGTGGACAAGTATGAACTTAACTAATATTTTTTGGTGAGTCCCAGATTGAATGCGAGACCCAAAACAAAACTACTCCACTGTTAGGTCTCTCCATTAATATGGATGGGAATACCAGGACGTTGGGTTACTCGATATAAATAGTTGTGCTTACAGGTTGCACTGGGCCACAATTGATAACAGGTCCTGAGTAAAAACAAAATGAAAAGTCTATTGGAGCAAAATTCTCTGTGTTCACCTGGACTCCTGGCTGGGCAGTGAAAGGGGGGATGTTAGCTGCTCCTGAGTTAGGAGTAAGGGGTTCTGAAAGACATAGTAAGGGCATGGTCCGAACCCTTTGGGGCCAAGGTGACACCTCACTAGTACTTGGTCTTTCTTGCCGAGGTACTGCACTACTAGTGGATGCCACTGCTCTACTTGTGGTCGCTTCGTCCTCACTAGAACGCCGACTTTTGGTGAGCATACTATCCTCTTTCTCTGACTGGCTCATTGAAATCAGAGTCAGAATTCGAATCAGATACAGAAAGCTCCCCGCTCTTATCGTCGGCTGCACTTAGAATTTGGTATGCCTCCTCAGTTGAAAATCATTTTTTGCAATAATTTTTTCTGATTATTGCATTGGTGTCATTTTGTGACAGTTATAAGTGGTAGGGCAGTTAGTGTTAGGCCCCTTTAGGTCTAGGGTACCCCCCTAACCCCCCCAAATAAAGTTTTAACCCCATGAACATCCCCCGTCGCCAGTGTCACTAAGCAATCGTTTATCTGATCGCTGTATTAGTGTCACAGGTGACGCTAGTTAGGCAGGTAAGTATTTAGGTACGCCGTCAGCTTTTTATAGCGTCAGGGACCCCCATATACTACCTAGTAAAGGTTTTAACCCAATGATTGCCCCCTAGTTAACCCGTTCACCAGTGATCACCGTATAACTGTTACGGGTGACGCTGGTTAGTTAGTTTTTTTTATAGTGTCAAGGCACCCGCCGTTTATTACGCAGTGTTAGCGGGATCAGACCAGATGCCTGCTAGCACCTGCGTTTTGCCCCTCCGCCCAGCCCACCCAAGTGCAGTATCGATCGATCACTGTCACTTTCAAAACACTAAACACACATAACTTTAGGGTTCGCAGAGTCAGGCCTGATCCCTGCGATCGCTAACAGTTTTTTGGTAGCGTTTTGATACAGTCGCTAACAGTCAGGAGCTTTTTTGCCTGTGAATCTCACTAGTGTACCACTAAATTTAGAGCCCAAAATGGCAAATCGAAGGTACACTAATGAAGAGGCCTACATGTTTCTGAGCATGTTTCTGAGCATGACAGATAGTGAAGAGGAAGTCACTCATCTGTCAGATCCAGGCTCAGAATACAAATCTGTAGACAGCAGCGGCTCCATGACAGATAGCTCTGACGACGGAGTTGTGGTCCCTGCCAAGGTCAGGCGTACCAGATCCCAATCTTCTTCTTCTGCTGTTGAGGTGCAAGAACCGCAGGGCTCTCGTATGGAGAGTACTAGCGCCACTATTCCTTCTGGTGAACTGGCAAGCACCAGCGGCCTAGTACACCCTGGTCGTACATCCAGCACTGCAGAAACACTTGGTGCCGTGGCGAGTCCCATAAGTGCAGTTCAAGCTGGCAAGGTGGCAAGCACAAGTAGTGTCCCGTTGCCACCAAGAAGACGAACACAAGCCCTGTCGTGCCCATAGTGCCCTTCCTGCTGCAGTCACCAATCCTAATTGGGAACCCACCACTTCTGTAGCACCCGTACTTCCCCCGTACTTCCCCCATTCACTGGCCAACCCGGCATTCATGTGGAAACAGTTGATTTTTATTCGCTGTTTTTCACCGAAGATCTCTATAGATCTATTGTGGACCAAAGCAATTTGTACGCTGGTCAACACATCGCCACTATTCCCCAGTCCTCCCTTGCCAGAGATTGGAAACCAATTACGGTTTTCAAATTTAAGATCTTTCTGGGGCTATCCCTCCTCATGGGCATAACCAAAAAGAGTGAGTTGCGGTCATATTGGTCCACTGACCCAATTCATCATATGCCCTTGTTCTCTGCTTCCATGGCCAGGGCACGATACAAGCAGATTTTGCAGTTCATGCACTTCAACAACAATGAACTCTGTCGTCCTCGTGGAGATCCTGGATACGATCGGCTCTACAAAATTCGGCCCCTCGTAAACCACTTCAACCAACGTTTTGCAGACTTGTTTACTCCCCATCAAGTTGTCTGCGTTGATGAGTCCCTGATTAAGTTTTCTGGCCCCTTGTCATTCAAACAGTACCTTCCCAGCAAGCGTGCCAGATACAGGGTCAAGATGTATAAGCTCTGTGACAGGGCCACAGGCTATACATGGTTTACGAGGGAAGAGATAGTCACGCAGAGCTGACAAACTGCCCTGACTACATAGGAAGCGCTGGCAAGATTGTGTGGGACTTGGTGTCAACCTTATTCGGAAAGGGGTACCATTTGTATGTGGACAATTATTACACGAGCGTGCCACTTTTTAGTCACTTGTTTGATCATCAGATTGGAGCATGTGGCACCGTGCGATCTAATCGGCTTGTAGATTCCCGTCTTAGGCTGGGGTAGAGAGCCTGCTTGAAGTGTAATAACTTGCTCGCTATGAAGTGGAGGGATAGTAAGAATGTTTTCGTTCTTACCTCCCTTCATGCAGACACGAATATAACCAAAATGTGGGAGGGGTGGACCTCAACGACCAGTTTTTGGCGCCGTACCTAGTTGCCCGTAAGGCCAGACGCTGGTATAAAAAAGTGTCTGTATACTTATTTCAATTGTCTTTGCAGAACGCTCATGTGCTATACAGAGCTTCAGGATGGACTGGATCCTTACTTAAATTCCAGGAAGAGATCGTCAGAGCCCTTCTGTCTCCAGACGGTGCTCCACCTCACCTTCCCCAACCAAATGTAGTAAGCCGGCTGCATGAGAGGCATTTTCCTTATGTCCTTCCGAGTACCCCTTCCCAACGAGCCCCCCTCAAAGAAAATGTTGTGTCTGTAGAAAGCGTGGATATTGTCCCTCCTGTCCTGACAATCCTGGCATTGGTGAATGTTTTGAGCGCTACCATACACTAGTTGAGTTTTAGCGTAAGGTACAGCATTGCACAGACTAGGCACACTTTCACAGGGTCTCCCAAGATGCCATTGCATTTTGGAGAGACCCGAACCTGGAACTGGTTACAGTTACAAAAGTTAGTTATAAAAAAAAAGTAAAAAAAAAAAAAATACACAAAAAAAAATAAAATAAAAAAAACAAAAATAGTTGTCGTTTTATTGTTCTCTCTCTCTCTCTCTCTCTATTGTTCTGCTCTTTTTTTTTACTGTATCCTATTCTGCAATGTTTTATTGTTATGTTTGATCATGTTTGCTTTTCAGGTATGTAATTTTTTTATACTTTACGGTTTACTGTGTTTTATTGTTAACCATTTTTTTGTTTTCAGGTACGCCATTCAGCTGCTGCGCGGATTTATTTATCTTGACAGCAACAGAGTTTGCTCCCACGATACATAAAGCCATGACTCCAGCACTGTCGGAGGTGATTTCACCACCACAGTTAAAAAAAAGAGCATATATGCTGAAGCATGGGGGCAGCAGGGGCGGAGGAGCGATTTGCTCCTACCTTTTGCAGGTGAATGCCCCCATGCTTCGGCATATAAATATTTTAGGCACTATATTTTTTAGTATATTTTTTTTTGTATTTTGCTTTGCAGGTATGGCATGTCTTACAGTTATACTGTAATGTTACTTTGTTTTATTGTTAACCATCATTGTTAACCATCAACCACCATTGTTAACCATCATTTGCTTAGCAGGTACGCCATTCAGTTGCAGTGCGGATTTACTTATCTTGACAGCAACAGCGTTTGCTCCCACGATACATAAAGCCGTGACTCCAGCGCTGTAGGGGGTGATTTTACCACCACAGTTAAAAAAAGAGCATATATGCCGAAGCATGGGGGCAGCAGGGGTGGAGGAGTGGTTTGCTCCTAACTTTTGGGGCGGATGCCCCCATGCTTCGGCATATATAAATGGTGCATGTATGCCCATCATTAGAAGTGGGTGGATGAAGGGAGGTATTCTAATGGTGGGCACACCCACCGATCAATCTCTTTTTTCATGCAGCCCACAGGCTGCATGAAAAAAAAAGATTACAATATATGCCCAACAAGGACCAGCAACGTACTGGTATGTTGCTGGACTTTGAGTGGTTATACCAGAATGATGCCTGCAGGTTTAGGTATCATCTTGGTATCATTCTTTTCAGCTAGCGGTCGGCTTTCATGTAAAAGCAATCCTAGTGGCTAATTAGCCTCTAGACTGCTTTTACAAGCAGTGGGAGCGAATGTCCCCCCCTCCCACCTTCTTCCATGGTTTTCTCTGGCTCTCCTGTCCCAACAGGAAACCCGAGAATGCAGCCGGTGATTCGGCCAGATGACCATAGAGCTGATCAGAGACCAGAATGGCTCCAATCATCTCTATGGCCTAAGAAACCGGAAGCTACGAGCATTTCATGACTTACATTTCGCCGGATGTAAACAGCGCCATTGGCAAATTGGGAAAGCATTTTATCATACCGATCATGGTGTGGTCAGATGCTTTGCGGGCAGAGGAGAGATCTAGGGTCTAATAGACCCCAATTTTTTCAAAAAAAGAGTACCTGTCACTACCTATTGCTATCATAGAGGGTATTTACATTCCCCTCATAAAAACAATAAAAATGATTAAAAAAAAAAAAAAATGAAAGGAACAGTTTAAAAATAAGATAAAAAAGCAGAAAAAAAAAATTAAAGAAAAGAAAAAAAAAAATGCACCCGTCCCCCCCCCCTGCTCTCGCGCAAAGGCGAACGCAAGCGTCGGTCTGGCTTCAAATGTAAACAGCAATTGCACCATGCATGTGAGGTATCACCATGAAGGTCAGATCGAGGAAAGTCATTTTAGCAGTAGACCTCCTCTGTAAATCTAAAGTGGTAACCTGTAAAGGCTTTTAAAATCGTATATAGTTTGTCTCCACTGCACGTTTGTGCGCAATTTTAAAGCATGTCGTGTTTGGTATCCACGTACTCGGCCTAAGATCATCTTTTTTATTTCATCAAACATTTGAGCAATATAGTGTGTTTCAGTGCATTAAAATTAAAAAAAGTGTTTTTTTCCAAAAAATGCGTTTGAAAAATCGCTGTGCAAATACTGTGTGAAAAAAAAATGCAACACCCCCCATTTTAATCTGTAGGGCCTTTGCTTTAAAAAATATATAACGTTTGGGGGTTCAAAGTAATTTTCTTGCAAAAAAAAAAATATTTTTTCATGTAAACAAAAAGTGTCAGAAAGGGCTTTGTCTTCAAGTGGTTAGAAGAGTGGGTGATGTGTGACATAAGCTTCTAAATGTTGTGCATAAAATGCCAGGACAGTTCAAACCCCCCCCAAATGACCCCATTTTGGAAAGTAGACACCCCAAGCTATTTGCTGAGAGGCATGTCGAGTCCATGGAATATTTTATATTGTGACACAAGTTGCGGGAAAAAGACAAATTATTATTTTTTTTTTTGAACAAAGTTGTCACTAAATGATATATTGCTCAAACATGCCATGGGCATATGTGAAATTACACCCCAAAATACATTCTGTTGCTTCTCCTGAGTACAGGGATACCACGTGTGTGAAACTTTTTTGGAGCCTAGCCGGGTACGGGACCCGAAAACCAAGCACCACCTTCAGGGTTTCTAAGGGTGTAAATTTTTGATTTTACTCCTCACTGCCTATCACAGTTTCGGAGGCCATGGAATGCCCAGATGGCACAACCCCCCCCCCTCCAAATGACCCCATTTTGGAAAGTAGACACCGCAAGCTATTTGCTGAGAGGTATAGTGAGTACTTTGCAGACCTCACTTTTTGTCACAAAGTTTTGAAAATTGAAGAAAAAAAAAAAAAAATTTCTTTTCTTTCTTCATTTTCAAAAACAAATGAGAGCTGCAAAATACTCCCAATGCCTCTCAGCAAATAGCTTGGGGTGTCTACTTTCCAAAATAGGGTCATTTGAGGGGGTTTTGTGCCATCTGGGCATTTTATGGCCTTCAAAACTGTGATTGGTAGTGAGGAGTGAAATCAAAAATTTACGACCTTAGAAATCCTGAAGGCGGTGATTGGTTTTCGGGGCCCCGTATGCAGCTAGGCTCCCAAAAAGTCCCAAACATGTGTTATCTCCATACTCAGGAGAAGTAGCAGAATGTATTTTGGGGCGCAATTCCACATATGCCCATGGCCTGTGTGAGTAATATATCATTTAGTGACAACTTTGTGCAAAAAAAAAAAAAAAAAAAAAAAAAAAAGGTCCCGCAACTTGTGGCAAAATATAAAATATTCCAAGGACTCAACATGCCTCTCAGCAAATAGCTTGGGGTGTCTACTTTCCAAAATGGGGTCATGGGGGGGGGGGGGGGTGTTGTGCAATCTTAGCATTTTATGGCCTTCAAAACTGTACTCACAATGCCTCTCAGCAAATAGCTTGGGGTGTCACTTTCCAAAATGGGGTCATTTGAGGGGGTTTTGTGCCATCTGGGCATTTTATGGCCTTCAAAACTGTGATTGGTAGTGAGGAGTGAAATCAAAAATTTACGCCCTTAGAAATCCTGAAGGCGGTGCTTGGTTTTCGGGGCCCCGTACGCGGCTAGGCTCCCAAGAAGTCCCACACATGTGGTATCCCCATACTCAGGAGAAGCAGCAAAATGTATTTTGTGGTGCAATTCCAAATATAACCATGGTATGTGTGAGCAATATATAATTTAGTGACAACTTTTTGTAAAATATTTTTTTTTTTCAAAATTTTCGGTCTTTTTCCATTTATAGCGCAAAAAATTAAAACCGCAGAGGTGATCAAATACCATCAAAAGAAACCTCTATTTGTGGGAAAAAAAGGAAGCAAATTTCGTTTGGGTACAACATCGCATGACCGCGCAATTAGCAGTTAAAATGACGCAGTGCCAAATTGTAAAAAGTGCTCTGGTCAGGAAGGCGGAAAAACCTTCCGGGGCTGAAGTGGTTAAAGTGGTTGTAAACCCTTACAGACTGCTTTTTGCTACAGGTAAGCCTATAAATGAGGCTTACCTGTAGCTACCCAGGATATCTCCTAACTGTCCCCTGTATTTGCATGTGCCGATGTCATCGGCACATGCACACTGACGCAAACTGAAGCAATGGCACATATGTGCCATTGCTTCAATGAGTGTGCTGTTACAGGCGGCTCACCCGCGCATGCGCAGGAGTGATGTCAGTGCGGCTCCGGCGCTGTGATTGCCGAAGCCGCGATACCCGGAAGTAACCTCTAGGAGTGATGTCGCAGGCCGCTGCTGTGTATGGTCACCGCAGCAAAGGCTTCTATCTCAGGTGAGTATTACATAATGAGCTAGTATGCTATGCATACTACCTCGTTATGGCTTTGTCTTGCAGGTGTTAGTTTTTTTTTTTTTTCAAAGTGGGTTTACAACTACTTTAAAAAGGGTGTTAGAGCTCAGGCCTCCACTTATAAGTAAAAGTGGAAGTAAACTTCCATGCATTACTTCTTCCTATAGGTAGAGACAGAACAAGTTGAAGTAGGGTCGAACTAAGGGCTGGGCCCACATTCCAATGACAAATCAAGTGGAAAAATATTCCCCCTTAACAGGACTTTAACCACTTGCCGACGGCAGCACACACATATACGTCGGCAGAATGGCTCGTACAGGCAAATGGGCGTACCTGTACGTCCCTTTGAAATTGCCGCCTTTGAATTTGATTGCAGGCTGCCGGCGGACCGCGATCGTGAGACAGAGAGGCAGAGAGTAAATTACCCTGTTCTGCCTAGTGACATGACAGGGAGCTACTGCTCCCTGTCATTGAGAGCAGCGATTGCTGTCATGTCAGTGGTAGCCCACCCCCCCAGAGTTAGAATCACTCCCTAGGACACACATAACCCCTTGATCGCCCCCTAGTGTTTAACCCCTTCCCTGCCAGTGTCATTTATACAGTAATCAGTGGCTATTTATAGCACTGATCGCTGTATAAATGACAATGGTCCCAAAATAGTGTCAAAAATCGCAGATCACCATTACTAGTAAAAAAAAAAAAAAAAAAAAAATAAATAAATAAATAAAAATAAAAATGCCATAAATCTATCCCCTATTTTTTAGACGCTATAACTTATGCGCAAACCAATCAATATACACTTATTGGGATTTTTTACCAAAAATATGAATACAAATCGGCCTAAACTGAGGAAAAAATGTGTTTTTTATATATTTTTTGGAGATATTTATTATAGCAAAAAGTAAAAAATGTTTTTTTTCAAAATTGTCGCTCTTTTTTTGTAGCACATGGTTAGGGTTTTGTTGAAGCCATTTATTATCAATTAACTGTGTTTACTCTTTTTAAATCATAATCACAACAGAAACTACCCAAATGACCCTGATCAAAAGTTTACATACCCTGGTGATTTTGTTTTGATAACATGCACACAAGTGTGGGGTTTGAATGGCTATTACAAGGTAACCATCCTCACCTGTGATCTGTTTGCTTGTAATTAGTGCGTATATAAAAGGTCAATGAGTTTCTGGACTCCTGACATACTCTTGCATTTTTCATCCAGTGCTGCACTGACTTTTCAGGATTCTGAGTTATGGGGAAAGCAAAAGAAGGGATCTGTGGGAAAATGTAGTTAAACTGTATAAAACAGGAAAGGGATCTAACAAGATATCCAAGGAATTGAGAATGCTAATCAGCGGTTTTTAAACTCTAAATTAAGAAGTGGAAAACGAGGGGTTCTGTTGAAAACAGTCAGGTATATCAACTAAAATTTCAGCAACAACTGCCAGGAAAATTGTTCAGGATGCAAAGAAAACCCCACAAATAAGTTCAGGTGAAATACAGGACTCTCTGAAAACATGTGGTGTGGCTGTTTCAAGATGCACAATAAGGAGGCACTTGAAGAAAGATGGGCTGCATGGTCGAGTCACCAGAAAAAAGCCATTACTACGCAAATGCCACAAAGTGTGCCGCTTACAATACGCCAAACAGCATAGAGACAAGCCTCAAACCTTCTGGCACAAAGTCATTTGGAGTGATGAGACCAAAATTGAGCTTTCTGGCCATAAACGTTACATTTGGGAAGGAGTCAACAAGGCCTATGATGAAAGGTACACCATTCCTACTGTGAAACACGGAGATGGATCGCTGATGTTTTGGGGATGTGTGAGCTACAAAAGGCACAGAAAATTTGGTCAAAATTGTTGGCAAGATGAATGCAGTATGTTATCAAAAAATACTGGAGGAACATTTACATTCATCAGCCAGGACGCTGCGCATGGGACGTACTTGGACATTCCAACATGAGAATGATCCAAAACACAAGGCTAATTCGACCTGTCATTGGCTACAGCAGAATAGAGTTAAGGTTCTGGAGTGGCCATCTCAGTCTCCTGACCTCAATATCATTGAGCCACTCTGGGGAGATCTCAAACATGCAGTTCATGCAAGACAGCCCAAGAATTTACAGGAACTGGAGGGTTTTTGCCAAGAGGAATGTTCAGCTTTACCATCTGAGAAGATAAAGCGCCTCATCCACAAATACCACAAAAGACTTCAAGCTGTCATTGATGTTAAAGGGGGAAATACACGGTATTAAGAACAGGGGTGTGTCAACTTTTGATCAGGGTCATTTGGGTAGTTTCAGTTGATTGATAATAAATGGCTTCAGCCAAACACCAACCATGAGTGAAAGAAAAGTTTGTGTGTTACCATTCATATTCGCTGAAAAATGGCCAAGAAATCATCAACTCTGCCAGGGTATATAGTGGGGACGGAAAGTATTCAGACTCCCTTAAATTTTTCACTCTTTGCTATATTGCAGCCATTTGCTAAAATCATTTAAGTTCATTTTTTTCCTCATTAATGTACACACAGCATCCCATAAAACACAGAACTGTTGACATTTTTGCAGATTTATTAAAAAAGAAAAACTGAAATATCACATGGTCCTAAGTATTCAGACCCTTTTCTGTGACACTCATATATTTAATTCAGGTGCTGTCCATTTCTTCTGATCACCCTTGAGATGGTTCTACATAGGGCTGCAATTAACGATTATTTTCATAATCAATTAGTTGGCCGATTATTGTTTCGATTAATCGGTTAATAACCTTAAAGAAAAAAAAGTGTGGTGTAGTTAATATGTAAAGTTTTAAAAAAAGGCAATTTGTTCTTAAATATTTCTATGCAGTGGTAGATATAAATAACCAACTATATGGTTAGGGAGCAAAATATCTAATCCACGCTGACAATAAAAGAGGAGATATACTGTATATACTATTAGAAGAGATATACTGTATATACTATTAGAAGAGATATACTGTATATACTATTAGAGATATACTGTATATACTATTAGAGGAGATATACTGTATATACTATTAAAGGGTGAATCTGGTAAATATCATCAGACTCAGAGATGACGTTTTTTTATTTAAAAGAAACAAATGTCTTCCTTCAAAAAACAAAAAAAAGTTAATTTTAAGAACGTTCGTTCGATTTTCTAATCATTAGTGGGGTAAAATCGACGTTCATTTTCAACCATAGTGACGGGAAAATTTGGAAATAATAGAAAACTTCTTGGTCAAAGGAATTTTCAGACAGTGTATGTGATTTTCGTTCAGAAATTTACATTCGTTTTAAAAACAGAATGTTAAAAACAAGTGAAAATTTCAAACAACATTCTTTTCATTCAGCGAATGTACAAAGATTTTTCGTCTGAATATTCTCGTCTGAAAATTCTCGTCTGAAAATTGATCCGTGTGGCCAGCATAAGGCTCGGTATACACCTATGCAGCTTGCTTTTGATCTGTTTCTGCAGTGCTTTTTGCTGTGCGTTGTGATTTTTGCGCACGTGATTTTGCTGCGATTTGCGTTTTTGCATTTTTTTTTTTGGACAATTTGTCGTTGAGCAGATTAAAAAAAACACAAATTGCTGCAAAAACACATTACGTGCTCTTCTGCAGCTTCTCCATTGAAGTATATTAAACCAAAAAAGCAAAAGTTTTGCGTTAAAAAAGTCCTTGACCCTTTCCAAATACGCAGCGGCTGAAAAAAGCATAGATGTGAATGTGTCCCATAGGAAACCATGTAAATGAACTGTAGTGCGTTTCTGCAAAAAGCACCAAAAAACACATAGATGTGAACCAGGTCTAAGATGTTTAGTAATATAATGGGGTTAAAAAAAACCTAAAAAGAGAGCTCCGCACCGCTGAGGAGAGAAGAGAAGGACAAAGCGGAGCCTGCAGGCTCAAAAGGTATCCATTTGAACCTTTTTGCCCCAGGGAACAAACTGTGAAAGTTTGGGCAGGAAATATGGTACTGGGAGGAAACCGTGGCAGAAATAAAAATCACCTCACAAAGAGCTCACAGGCACTCACTGTAACTAAAGCAGCTCCAGTCACCTCACAAGATACAGCATCAGGGCGCTCTCACAGACAGAAAATGTCACAGCAAGACTCTCCATTTGAGTCAGATACAGAACAAATCCTCTCACAAACTTCTCCACAAGCCTCCTCAGCATCCCCAGTAATATTATTACAATTTGAAAAGATGCTTCATAAGGCTTTAATATCCTCAGACCAAATAACAAAAAGCCTAACCAAAGAAATAAGAGAGCTGGGAAACCGCACCGCAGCCTTAGAAATAAAAATGGATGAAATTGAAATTACAACCCAAGTAAATATAACAGAATTGGAACAATTAAAAGAAGAGAATTTAATACTTCAAACTAAGCTCGAACATTACAAAAATAGAGCCAGACGTTCAAACTTGCGCATAAGGGGAATACCTGAAACTGTGACAGACCTGCAATCTACTATTACTGCTCTATTACAAGAACTAAAGCCAGATATCCCTATTGAACGTTTAGAACTGGACAGAGTACACAGAGCCCTCACAGCCAAAAAGAAAGATGGACCCCCACGTGATATAATCACAAAATTTCATTATTACAGAACGAAAGAACAAATACTAATTGCTGCAAGAGAAAAAAAGGAACTTAATTTTCAAGGACACAATTATCAAATTTTTGCTGACCTATCCCAACTTACTATTACTAAAAGACGATCCATGAAACCCCAACTAATGTAACTGCAACGCCACAACATTATGTATCAATGGGGCTTCCCCTTTTCAGTCAGATTTAACTACCAAGGTACAATTTATAGAAGCAGATCAGCAGATGAACTACAACAAACCCTTTTAAAATTAAATCTGACAGAACCCACAAGTAGCAACTCTCCCACACGCAGAAGAATGGCATCATCTTCACCTTCAGGCAGCACTCAGAAAATTTCAGAACAAAATGGGAATCATCATTCTCACAAAAGAGGCCGTTATGCCACATCATCCATGGACCAAGAAGATTCAATGGACTGACATCCTAATTCCTGATATCTCTTCATTTATTATACTAAGAGATGGTTCTCTATAAAAAACCTGTATTTATAACTGAATGTAACTGCATTCTGATAGTCACACACTGTGTGGGATCATGTTACATTCCAGTTATATTTCTTATTACTTCTGATTCATATAGCCTTAGAATATATAAGTGAAATAAGGAAATTCTTGTTCAGTTATATATTATCAGGTAATAACAATAGATTTATTACTTTTTAGGACAAATATGTTCAATAATCCAGAAGTAATGGAAGCTTTTTCTTTCTTTTCTTAAAACAAATATATTATTACCTAACTAGTTCCTAAAATTATGTTTTTGTTTATTCTAATCTGAAGCAATACAACCTCAATATGTAATTGTTTACTCTAAAAGGGTTAAAATCCCAAAATAATTCAAACTATCTTCATCAATACCAAAGTTATTAACAGTACCTTTCTAACTGAATTATTTAGCCTAGGGCAAGACTAACCATATACAACCACCCTGGAATAAATAATTTCAACAAAAACTATATTCTGCACTCCAATTAATGAAACATCATTTTGATGTCTTTTGACATAGCACTTCTCTCCTGTAAGCGGAAGATCCGTGTACCCCCATTAGCCCTCCTCATTCTCCCAACCATATTATGTGGGAGTGTGACGAAGGCACTTATTCCCCTGAGAGAGATATTTATTCTCTTTCACGGGTAAATTGTGATTACCTGCCAAAAATAATTTATACAATGTATCATCTAATCTCATATGTTTTTTGTTTACTCTTTACTCCAGAATTCACTGGTTTCTTTTCTATCTATTCATCTCTTCAGTCCACACAGGTTGATCTGCGCAGTCAGCTCTGCATAACAAAAAGTAAGTCAAAACTATTTGATCTGTTGCCATGGCACCACTGAATATACTTTCCCTGAATGTTCAGGGAATAAATGTCCCTCAAAAAAGGACCAAAGCCTTCCGTACTTTCCATAACAAGAAGGCTCACATAGTATGCCTCCAAGAAACACACTTCACCAAAGATTCTACTCCAAAATATATTTCTCCTTTTTATCAACAAATTTACACGGCTTCTGCCTGTACCAAGCAAAGGGGAACTCTAATTGCATTTCACCGATCCACACCATTCACCTTATCATCAGAAATTAAAGACCCAGAAGGTAGATACCTGATATTCATGGGTTATATAATGGATACAGCAATCACGGTGATTTCCTACTACGCTCCTAACAAACAACCTACACCATTCCTCTCACATATATTACAAGTGATTAATACACACAAAATAGGAACAGTGATAATGTGTGGGGATTCGAAACAGGTCCTCCTCCCATTTCTAGATAAATCACCTTTTACACCATCCAAAATAACCTCTAGATTACCTTTTTCTCAACTTCTTTCCAAATACAATCTGGTAGATTCGTGGAGAGAAAGTAACCCAATGAAAAAGAAATTCACTTATTTCTCGCACCCTCATCAAACCTTCACCAGAATAGATAATATTTTTCTAACAATAGGAATGATACCAGAAATTATTGCATCAGATATAATTCCGATTCCGTGGTCTGACAATAATGCAGTATACACTACTATAGCCTCAGCCATACCAAAAGCGCATGACCCAACGTGGTACTTACCGGACATAATGCTCAAACACCCACTACATCAGATGGCCATTGAACAAGCTTTAAAGGAATACATATCAATTAATAATACAACAGACATCTCCCCAATAACACTGTGGGAAGCTCATAAGCCTGTCTTGCGTGGTACAATACAAAGACAAATGGCACTATTTAAACGGGAACGCAAAAATCTAGCAAAAAAACTAGAACTCAATTTTAATGCAGCCTACATATCATTTCAAGATAATCCATCTCAGAGTACAAAATCTCATCTGGAAAAATCTAGATTGGAATACAATCTATTTCTCACTGAGTTAGTTGATAAATCCCTCAAACGCTCCAAACACAATTTCTACATGAATACAAACAAACCAGGTACATATTTGGCTCGGGCATTAAATTCAACGAACAAATCTTTCAAACCAATACGTTTGAAATTATCAAAAAATGTTTACACTTGTAATCCAGTTAAAATAGTCCATAAATTTCACTCACATCTCGTTACTTTATACAAGACAAACAATGAATTTAATCCTACAGAGGCTGAATCCTTCTTCTCAAAAATAACCTTACCTGAGTTATCTCAGAATCAAAAAAGCAGTTTGGATGAGCCTATAACTATAGATGAAGTTGCTAACGCCATAAAAGACCTAAAACTTAACAAAAGACCAGGCCCAGACAGCTACTCGGCTTTATACTATAAAACATTCTCAGAAATACTCTCTCCCATTCTCACTGAAACTTTTAACAAACTTCTAGATGGACATTCTTTTCGGCAAGAAACACTAATGGCAATTGTATGATCCCAAAACCCCTTTCTGATGATACTTCCTGTGTGAATTATCGGCCTATCTCTCTGTTGAACCTCGATATTAAATTATTAGCAAAAATAATAGCAAAACGCCTCAATAGCATTATAGGAAAATTAATACATAGAGATCAAGTAGGCTTCATGCCAAATAGACAAGCAGGCGATAATATACGCAGGGCAGTGTTATTGGCACATATTGCTAAAAAACGGAAAATCCCTTTGTGTTTTCTATCTCTCGATATTAAGAGGGCATTTGACACAGTATCCTGGCAATATATGCAATATTCATTACAAAAATGGGGTTTTGGACCCCACTTTTTAACATGGATCAAAGCATTATATAATAAACCCAAAGCCTATATAAAATATGCTGGATACAAATCTGAAGCCTTTAATATCGAAAGAGGTACCCGACAGGGTTGCCCATTATCTCCCTTATTATTTGCCCTTATACTCGAACCCATGGCCCAATACATCAGAACAAACCAAACTATAACTGGCATTGAAGTAGGAGGTATTACACACAAATTATGTATATTTGCAGACGATATATTACTTTTTCTATCATCACCACAGGTCTCTGGTCCTAACTTAATACCAGCTCTTGATGGATTTGCAGCCCTATCCGGCCTTATGATTAATCCTAAGAAATGCCTAGTGCTTAATATTTCACTCACAAACATGGAATTGATCCCGGCTAGCGCTTCACTCCCATTCACATGGGCAGAAAAATCAATCCCATATCTTGGAATTCATTTAACAGCATCTCATTCTGACTTATTCTCAACCAATTATCCTCCTGTATTAAGACAGATCACAAATCTAATAAAACAATGGTTGCAACTTCCTTTATCCTGGATAGGGAAGATTAATGCAATCAAAATGACTATTCTACCCAAATTGCTTTATCTATTCAGAGTCCTCCCTATTCCAATTCCTTCCTATTTTTTGAGAATAGTACAAAAAAGAGCAACTTCGTTTATATGGGGCTCTTCTTTTTTTTTTTTTTATTTTATCCACTTCAGCGAAAGTTTTCCGAGAGACATTATTTCAACTTTATGTGTCAAACTTTATCTCTTCTCCTTTTTCACATCATTGTGGATTGTTTCCTTCACATCTTTATTATTTTTCCCTTCTAGGATATTCTTAAATAATTTTAAAAACCGACGACAAAACGCCTTCTATAATTATAAACCCTATTATTATCTTAATCTCTCTCAGTCCCTCTTATTTCCCCCCGCCCCCCCACCCCCTCGCCCCCCCTCCCCCTCCCCTGTGTCTGGTCCGTTCCTTTATGTTGTTTATTTATCCACTTGGCTCTGCACCTATTCTTTCTTTTATCTTATCTAAATAAATATCCGAGACTTTGTAGTTTTTCCAACTTTCCCATCTACTATTATCCCCTTTCTCTCCTCCTTCCATTTTGTAGTGATAATCTATTTCCTTTAGCCAGTTTCTAATGTCTGGTTTTCCACTTTTTAGCCAATTCTTGGGAATTAAGGCCTTGGCCGCATTCAGGAGGTTAGGTATTATTGATTTTCTATATTGTTTCTTAGGTTTATTGTAGATATGGAAGAGGCAAGTCCAAATATTTTGTTCTATTTCTTCTCCAGTTATTTCTTTTATGTTATTTAACACTTCCTTCCAGTACTCCATTATTATTGGGCATTCCCACCATATGTGTGTGATCGTTGCTATTTGGCCACATTTTCTCCAACACAAGGAGGTTCTATCTTGATGGAATCTGTGTATTCTTACTGGGGTCATATACCATCTTGATACTAGTTTATAATTCATTTCTATGGTCTTCATGTCCCAAGCCTTATTATATCCCATTTCTATAATTTTTTCCACTTTTTGGTTATCTATTTTTAAATTCATTTCTTTTTCCCATTGATTTATATATTCTGGTCTTTCTTGTGCTTCCAAATCTGTCAGTATACTATAAATTTTTGATGTTCCGTTTTTTAATGGTGTTTCATTGCTACATAGCTTTTCCAGTGCAGTTAATTTTGTTTCATCTCTCAGTGGGTGTGGTATTGTGCTTACTAGGTGCCTTAGTTGAGTATACTTCCATTCATTCATCTTCCATCCATTCCTTTCCTCTATTTCTACTCGTGTTCTTATTTTACCATTTCTAGTGATATCTTTCAGTTGTGGGTTACCTATTCCTTGGATTTCAAATATTTCCCTCCCAGGGGTGAAGAGATTCGATCCTGTGAGTGCTAATAGTGGTGAATTATATTTCCATTCATTCTTTAAGTGGATGGTGTCCCAAATTTTAAATACATTTTTTGTTATTTCGTGCGTGTCGGTGTCCAATATTCTATATTTCCGTGGAATCCAAATATTCTTATGTAGTGTGGCTCCACTTATTGTGTTTTCCATTTCCACCCATTTTTTTTCATTTTTCTCATTTGTCCACTCTAACATTCGTGTTAAAACTATGGCTTTATAGTACCTACTTATATCTGGAGCGGCAAGACCTCCATGCTCCTTTTTCCTTGTGATCAGCGTGTAATTAATTCTTGGTTTTTTATTAAGCCATATGTATTTTAGCAGGATTGTTTTAATTATTTTAAAAAAGCTCTGCGGGATTTTTACTGGTAACATCTGTAATCTGTAGTTTATTTTAGGTAATATCGTCATCTTAAACATATTTATTCTTCCAATCCATGAAAGTGGCTGTATTCTTAACTTTTTCATTTCTTCTTTGACCTCATTGATCAGTGGAATAAAGTTTGCCTGATAAATTTTTTCGACTCTAGGAGTTATTTTAATTCCAAGGTAATTTAGTTCTTTTACCCAAGTGAATGGGAATTCTTTTTGTAAAAACTGAACTTCCTTTTTCTCTAGACCTATGTTTAATATTTCCGTTTTTATTGGATTAATTTTGAAGTTTGACAGTTCTCCGTATTTTTTAATTTCTTTCAGTATGTTTGGGAGTGACACTCTTGGGTTGGATACGTACATCAAGATGTCGTCCGCGTAAGCAGCGATCTTATGCTCTTTTCCTCCTAGTTTCGCTCCTTCTACCTCTTTGTTATTGCGGAGTGTTGCTAATAGTGGTTCTAAAGCCAATACATATAATAGTGGAGACAGTGGACAGCCTTGCCGTGTTCCATTCTGCATCTTAATTTTTGGAGAGAGTCTACCGTTTACTTTTACGACTGCTGTCGGGCCATTATACAAATTTGTTATCCACTTCATCATTTTTGTCCCGATACCCAAATGCCGCAATGTATCCATCATGAAACCCCAGTCTACCCTGTCAAATGCTTTTTCTGCATCCAATGACAGGAATAGAACTGGGGTCTCATTCTGCACCTTCTTGTGCAACATCAATAATGATTTTAGGCTGTTGTCCCGCCCCTCTCTCCCCGGGACAAAACCAGTTTGGTCCGGGTTGATCCACAGTGGGATTAGTTTTTTTATCCTAGTGGCCAGGATCTTGGAGTACAGCTTCGTATCGGCGTTCAATAGGGCTATTGGCCTGTAACTTGAGCAGTTAACTTTGTCTTTCCCTTCTTTTGGTAGTATTGTAATATGAGCTAATAACGATTCACTTCTTATTTCTTCATCTTCCCCTAAGGAATTCATATATTCTAATAGTTTTGGAGTCAGCTGTTCTTCAAATTTTTTATAGTATTTGACCGTAAACCCGTCTGGTCCTGGGCTTTTTCCTACGGGAGTTTCCTTTAATGCCAGTTTTACCTCTTCATGCGTAATATTTTTTTCCAATTCTTCTAGTTGGTCTATTTTTAGTTTTGGTAAGTTTGCTTTTTTTAAATATTCTTGTATCTTCTTTGTTCTTGTATTCGCTTCTTTCCAACTTTCCTGTCCTTTTATTGCATAAAGGGAGCTGAAGTATTTTTGAAATGTTATCGCTATATCTGTAGTTTTATTTACCACTTCTCCTTTTTCATTTTTGATCTTCTCAATGTAATTCAAAGACTTCTTTTTTTTTACCAGATTTGCTAGGTATTTTCCTGGTTTATTACCCCATTTATATTTTTCTTGTACTACTCTGTTGTAGTCCTTCCTTTCTTCTTGTTCCATCCAGTCTTTTAATTGCTCTCTCTTTTGAGATAGTAGGCCGAAGATTTTGTTGTTTACTTGATTTTTATGTTTTCGTTCCAATTCATAAATTTCTTTAATTATTTGTTGCATGTTTGTTTTCCTTTCCTGTTTTTTTCTTGCCCCTGTGGCTATTAACTTGCCCCTAATAACAGATTTATGCGCCTCCCATATTGTTGCTTTCGATACCTCTGGTGTATCGTTTTCCTCAAAATATCTTTTAATTTCTTCTATGATGCTTTTTTCGGTCTCACTGTCTTCTAATAAAGTTTCGTTGATTCTCCATGGACCCCTTTCAAGGACTTCTCCTTTTATTTTCATTCTCAAGGTTACTGGGCTGTGATCTGAGGCGGTTATTATGCCTATTTTTGTTTCTTCTATTTCTTCCAAGTTTCTATGTTCGACCATGATGTAATCCAATCTGGAGTAAATTTTGTGTACTGTTGAGTAGAATGTGTAGTCCTTTGTGCTGGGGTGCTGAATTCTCCAAGGGTCTATTAGTTGCTGTTCATATAATGTTCTTTTTAATTTCTTTAGTTGATTTACCTCTTTGTCCCTTACTCTTGAGGTACTGTCCATTTTATTATCCATGCTGAAGTTGAAGTCTCCAGCTAGTATTAATTTTCCTTGCTTGAATTCCATTAGTATTTTAATTATATCTATCAAATATTTTTTAGAGTTCTTATTAGGACAGTAGACATTGGCCAATGTATATTTTACTGTAATAAAAAGATATCGACCCTCCGGGTCTATTTTCCTTTGATCTATTAGAAAACGTACATTTTTCCCTATACCGATGGCTACTCCTTTGGCCCTTCTTATTGGCGAGTCTCCTTGATACCATGTTGGTATGTTTCTTGAATAAATTTTGGCATTTGAGTTTTGGGTTATATGCGTCTCCTGTAGGAAAATTATTTCTGCTTTACTTTTTTCTAGTTCTCGGAGAATGATGTTTCTCTTCCCTGGGGAATTTAGTCCTCGGACATTGTAAGAGATTATTTTTATGCTGTTTACGTTTTCCATTCTTGTGCCTTTTCTTCCCCGCCCGTCCTCCGGCCCTCCCCCCCACGCGGTCCCCCTAGGTGACCGGATGGAGGGGACACCCAGCGGACGCACGGGGTCTCCTCATCTCTTGTCTCAAAATAGGTGCGCCTATGTAACCACTCATGTGACTCAGACCTTTCCCTCCCCACCCTCCTTCCCTCCCTTTTCCCTCCTCCCACCCTCCCCCTCCCTTTTTTCTGATATGGGTTTTTTACCCCCATATTCTCTAGAGCTGAGAGCGTTTTACTTTGTTTTGTGGGGCACGCTCTGCCCCCTCTGCTCTATTTATTGTGAGGCGGAGCTCTGTAAGACACCCTATTCCCCCCCTGCCTAAGCACTAATAGGGCGACCCCCTGTCCACTCCGTGAGTCCCTGTTTCCCTCTCCCTGCATTTTTGTTGTGTTTTACCAATCCTTTCACTTTCCTTTTTTCCCATCCCATCAACCCCAGCCCCCCCCCCCCTTTCCACTCTAAGGCCCCTTGCACCGTTGTGGGGTATTTTCTCAGATATTAATTTCCTCGAGAGTCCACATCTTGATGTCTGATCCTTGAATTTACTTGCCACTGCAGGTCATCTCCTGCCATTATTCGCTCCTGACTATTTGCGTATTTTTCCAGTTCTGGGGAGGGGATTTCTAGTTTGTTGCAAAAGTCCAGAATCTCCTCCACATGTCTTAGCCTCGCACTTATTCCGTTTTTCCTTGCTATTAGACATGCTGGAAAACCCCAGTTGTATTGAATTTCTTGCTCCCGGAGGATTTCTAATAATGGCTTTAGTATCCGTCGTCTTTTCAACGTTTCTTGAGATAAATCTTGAAATATTTGTAATTTACCTCCCGCAAACTCTATTTGTGTTTTCCTCTTTAGGTTTATCCAGATCTGTTTTTTTTCTTCCCATTTTTCAAAGCGTACGATTACATCTCTAGATGTTTCCCTTGCGAACCTTTGAGGTTTTTTTACTCGAAAGACACTTTCTATTCCTATTGTGTTAGTTGTTTCCTTTCCCAAGATTTGGTTGAAGAGATTGTTCATTTTTTCTATTAGATTTTCTGCTTGTTCTGTTTCCGGTAACCCACGTATTCTCAAGTTTTTCTTTTTATCTCTATTTTCTTGCTCTTCTATTTTATATGATTGTTCCTGTTGTTCCCGTTTTAATTTCTTTATTTCGTCTTCCAGTTCCTTTATGTTTTTTTGATGTAGGTCTACTTTGATCTCTACTTCTTCCACTCTGTTTAACATATATCCCATATCTTTATGGAGTGTTGACATCTCTGCTTTTAGGGAATTCTCTAGTGCCGCGAACATTTTTTCCATATCCTGTTTTGTTGGCAACTGTGGCCCTTGTTGTCCTTCCTCCTTTCCTCTGTCTTCCTCTCCCATTTCTGGCTCCATTCTGGGTTCTGAGAGGTGGCTGGTTTCTGTTTGTACTTTATACTGGCCTTTTTTATCCTTGTTGTCCTTCTCTTTTGTATCTATTTGTCTGCCCTTTGAACCCACTTGTTTCTCTCCTATATGGGGCTCTTCTAAACCACGTATACCTATACACACACTACATCTTCCTAAAAATAAAGGAGGCCTGGGATACCCTAATTTTACTAACTACTACAGAGCAGCACATTTGGCCAGTCTGTCCAAATATCATGCAAAACAGGAAATCCCATTATGGGTATTTATAGAAGCTTCAGAAAATGACCCACTATTAATATCAAATTTATTATGGCTTGATCCTAAAGACCGCTTTAAAATTCATAATCCCATAACTAAACACTTCTTATCTCTCTGGGATAAACTAAAAACCAAATATCAGTTACAATCTCCACACAATCCTCTCCTTTCTTTTATCAGAAATCCGGTCTTTTATCCGGCATGGATCTACCCAAATTCTTTTAAAGCTTGGACAACATCAGGCATTCAGACACTAAATGACTTCATAGCATCTAAATCATTCCTTTCATTCCCATCGCTTAGAGAAAAATATGATCTACCAAACTCTGAGATATTTAGATATCTCCAAATCAAAAATTTCTATACACCATTCCTAAAGGGGGATACACCATTATCCCAATTATCCATTTTTGAATCAATCTGTACAAAAGATCCATTTGCTAAAGGTACAATTTCATCACTTTATAATCAATTATATGGAGTAGCAAATCTTAATAGACCTTCTTACGTTCAGAGGTGGGAGGAGGACCTGGGACGAACTTTAGAAGACACGGACTGGTCTAACATATGGCTCACATCTAAGTCATCTTCACCCAACATCTTAGCACTGGAGACAAATTATAAAGTCCTAACTCGCTGGTACCTTGTACCCGCTAGAGTGGCAAAATATTCACCTAATACCTCAGCTCTTTGTTTTCGAGGCTGCCCAGAAATAGGCACATATTTACACATATGGTGGACGTGCCCAGTAATCCAAACCTTCTGGAAGGAAGTCTTCGTGATTGCATCTAAAATATTTTAAAAAATAATACAACCAGATCCATATTTAACTTTACTTAATCTAAAACCGGAATGGTTAACACTCTCTCAATTCAAACTTATGATCCAACTAATAACGGCTGCAAAACAAACAGTGACCAAGGCATGGAAATCTCCTACATTGGTACTAGCAGAAACAATTCACAGAATGAATAATACAATGTCCCATGCTAAGATGGTAGCCATCGATCAAAATCAAATTCCAAAATTTGAAAAACTTTGGCATCCTTGGATAAAACAACAGTTCCTGTCAAACTTCAATGACTCTGTCCTGTTGCCATGGTAACAGATTAAATGACTTACAGAGACACCCATTCTAAGGCTTCAAAGAGAACTAAAAAGAATAATAAACTGACGAGCGGAACAACCTTGTGGACCATACCTCTACCTTTCAACCCTTTTTCTTCTTTCTCTTTCCTTTTCTCCACCTTACGATTAAAGCTCATTATCAGAATTTATTTGACCTATATACACTCTACTTGTAAACAATATGTATAGTAGGTATAAATCATTTAAATACCTACAAATTTAACTAAGGAAATGATATATATCTTTAATTTAGGTTTACGTGAACCCAATGTTTAATATTTGAAATTTCATGATATTTACCTATATAAACCCTACTGTAAAACAATGAGCTTACTTTATAGATCCTTGTAAACTTACATTATGTATCTTTATAACATTGTATATTCAACAAACTTCTTTTGACAAGGAAAAAAAAACCTAAAAATTAGCCCCTTATAGTACAAAAAAAAAAAGAAGCAGATAATCGCTAATGTAAGGGGTTCATTTTTTTAACTGTAGAACTGTAAAAGTAATATTTACAGTAGCGATTTGCTCTTTTTGCACTATAAAGGACTCATTTTATCTTTTTTTAACCCCATTATGTTACTGGCCAATTATTCGATTATGAAACTAGTAATCGATTAATTTCATAATCGATTAGTTGTCGATTAATCGATTTGTTGTTTCAGCCCTAGTTCTACACCTTCATTTGAGTCCAGCTGAGTTTGATTATACTGATTGGACTTGATTATGAAAGCCACACACCTGTCTATATAAGACCTTACAGCTCACAGTGCATGTCAGAGGAAATGAGAATCATGAGGTCAAAAGGAACTGCCTGAAGAGCTCAGAGACAGAATTGTGGCAAGGCACAGATCTGGTCAAGGTTACAAAAACATTTCTGCTGCACTTAAGGTTCTTGAGGGCACAGTGGCCTCCATAATCCTTAAATGGAAGTCCGGCCAAACTGAGCTATCGGGGGGAGAAGAGCCTTGGTGAGAGAGGTAAAGAAGAACCCAAAGATCACTGTGGCTAAGCTCCAGAGATGGAGATGGGAGAAAGTTGTAGAAAGTCAACCATCACTGCAGCCCTCCACCAGTCGGGGCCTTATGGAAGAGTGGCCCGACGGAAGCCTCTCCTCAGTGCAAGACACGCATGGAGTTTGCTAAAAAACACCTGAAGGACTCAAAGATGGTGAGAAATAAGATTCTCTGGTCTGATGAGACCAAGATAGAACTTTTTGGCCTTAATTCTAAGCGGTATGTGTGGAGAAAACAAGGCATTGCTCATCACCTGTACAATACAGTCCCAACAGTGAAGCATGGTGGTGGCAGCATCATGCTGTGGGGGTGTTTTTCAGCTGCAGGGACAGGACGACCGGTTGCAATCGAGGGAAAGATGAATGCGGCCAAGTACAGGGATATCCTGCACGAAAACCTTTCTCCAGAGTGCTCAGGACCTCAGACTGGGCCGAAGGTTTACCTTCCAACAAGACAATGACCCTAAGCACACAGCTAAAATAACGAAGGAGTGGCTTCACAACAACTCTATTAGATCAAAAGGGTGCTTCTACTAAGTACAAGGGTCTGAATACTAAGGACCATGTGATATTTCAGTTTTTCTTTTTTAATAAATCTGCAAAAATGTCAACAATTCTGTGTTTTTCTGTCAATATGGGGTGCTGTGCGTACATTAATGAGGAACAAAAAATGAACTTAACCTCCCTGGCGGTTTTCCCGAGTGTGGCTCGGGGTTAAAAATCAGGACCATTAGCGGTAACCCCGAGCCACACTCGGGATTACATCGCAGGATCCTGGTGTGGCATTACTTACCTTGTCCCCGGGATCCTGCGATGTCCCCCGCAGTGTCCGTGGGCTCCGTCCTCTGCTCGAAGCCTCTCTGTGCCAGGCTCCGTTCTCTGCGAGCGTCGCGACGCACGGGGGCGGAGCCTGGCGGCAAATTCAAAAAAATGTCAAAATCATAACACATACAGTACTGTAATCTTACAGATTACAGTACTGTATGAAATAATTTCACATCCCTTTTGTCCCTAGTGCTTTGGCCAATGCCCTGCATGCAGTTTTGTGTGATATATACTGTTCTTTCTGCCTGGAAACTGGAGATTGTCCATAGCAACCAAAAAGTGTCCCTTTACGTCAAAAATGGCTTTAGACCAGCTAGAAAACAGCGATAGTAAATTAGAACACTTGCAGAATTGAGCGATAGTGAATCGTGGGGAAATTTATTTTATTACTATTTATTTATTTATTTATTAATTATTTTTTTTTATTTATTATATTATAATTTATGTTTTTGTGTTTCAAACTTTATCATGCCCGGGATATCTACTAGACTCTTGTTTGGACAGATTTAAGTGTGTTATTGTTAAGAATTACAGGCCTACAATATAAAACGCCAAATTTCCATGCAAAATAATTGTACCGCTTTCAGCACCTAAAATCCGAAATAATCATACCGCCAGGGAGGTTAAATGATTTTAGCAAATGGCTGCAATATCACAAAGAGTGATAAATTTAAGGGGGTCTGAACACTTTCCGTCCCCACTGTGAGTGTGTGTGTGTGTATATACACATACACACACACACACACACACACATATACACACATTCATGAGAACCAAGCAACGTATAAAAATTGTTGCAGGGTACACTTAGTGGAAAAACATACATATATACTTATTCCCAAATTGTAATAAAATAGCAGAAAAAAAGCCACTTTAATTGCAGATCATCTCCAAAAGGCAGTATTCCAGTATTCTTGCAAAAAAGTAACTCATTAATGCTGAACCAAAAAAACAGAAGGGGGGGGGGGATGAGAAGAGATAAAAGGGGGTAGCAGGGGGAACCTCATATTGAATCCCAGTCCCCAAGCAAACAAGCAGAAATACATAAAAGACATCATATAAGGACAGTCATACAAGTACAAACCAAATAGACTGCTGGTGCGGTATACCCCATGGAAAAGTGGTGTAACCCCTTCACCCTGAGGTTCAGGAGGATGAATGGCAAATGCAGGAGGCAAGAGGCATGCTTCCACCATAATAGGGTGGCGTGCGTTCCACCAGGTCCCCGGGAGTGCAGTGCATGGCCCCGCCCAGGGAAGGGCAACGTCCCGCGGCATACGTCTGCCGACACATGAATGGACGGGTACCACGGCCTAGCGACCACATGCCCACAGGCTGCATAGCAGCCAAGGAGGGAGGAGATCACTATCGGGTACACAGCGCCCAAGATGGAAAAGAATGGCACCCTCTGCAGCCGCATGGGTGGCCTACATGCGCTGGGTGGGCATCATGGAGAAAAAAACGGGCGAATACGGGATAGCACCCAGACACCGCCAGATGGAGAGAGCTGGAATGTGCAAAGACATAACTAGTAAACACTATTCATGACAGAAGTATGTACATATAGAGAAATTGCCATAATACAGTACACAAAATGATTACACAGATATAATAATAAAGCTAGAGTCATCCTAGTAAATAGCAGGGACATAACATAAGATTTACTTATAAATGCTAGATGGAACAAAAACAAAATAAAACAGCCAATCGGAACACTATAGTTCACAAGCACCAATTATGGTGGCAGATGGTGTAGCCTGGCTAAAGAGGAAATAAGGTTATGAAGAGGTGAACCATAAAACACCACAGAAGTAGAAGTAAACTGGCATAAAAAAGGGTAACTAAACCAAAATTATATGTAGTGTATGTAGTTGCAATCAAGGGATTGGATTAGAAATTACTTTCTAGTTTATTTCTCCCAGCCACCCAAGGTAAGTCCCTCTAGAAAAGGTTTGAAGTCGGTAGCTTCATTCATCATTCATACCAGGGGGAGATGTAGTACCCACATGATGGATCCAGCGTAATTCGCATTGAAGTAATTTCTTAATCCAGTCACCTCCCAGGGAAGGGGGGTGTATTCTATCTAGAATAAGAAATTGAATGAGAGGGAACCTGCCATTATGTACAACTGTAACATGATGTCCCCAAGTGGTTCGTACAAATTCCCAAATATGTTTGGGAATTATGTTATTGAGATATGCCAGATCGACCATCTCATAAAACCTAGTACTGCATTTATTGATGAATGTTACAGGAATTGGACGATGACAATCGCGATTACGAAGAATGTTCATGCACATTTGTATATACTGGTCATTGTTCATAATAGGGTTGCAACCCTTGTCAAATGGTTTCACAGTAATTTCCATCTGGTTGGTAAGGTCAGTGAGGGCCTTTCTTTCCCCTGATAACAGATTGTCATCTTGTGATTTAACTTTGAGGTTTTTAATGTCTCTACTTGTGAGTTTAAGAAATGCCGCTAAGGTGGAATTTGAACTAGGAGCAGGATAAATGTCTGACTTCTTTTTGAGAGATGGTTTGATTACTGGATTACACTAGTTTCACGAAGGAGGCAGTCAAGGTCTATACTATCAATGAGGTCAAGTGATTCATTGTCATCTAAAAGGCTTACAAGATTATCAAGAGCCTACTGCTCCAAAGTAGAGGCTTGATTTGGTGCAGCAGTTTTGGAACCATACAAGGTTTTTAAAAGTAGCCTACATCCAAAAAAGTTGAAGATCCGTAATAACTTCAAATTTATCAATGTTATGTATTGGATAAAAATGCCAACCTCTTTAAAGGACCTGGACTTCCTCTGGTGAAAGATCATGTTTGGATAAGTTAATATTCAACTCCTGACCATAGAGGGGCTCAATGGTAGAATCAACAGTGAAAAACTCTTTATGGCTGTCCAATGGGGGGGTCAGGTATAGAAGAAGGTCAAGAAAGGCCTATTGGGGTATCCATGTGAGAAGTGTCAGTGATGGTATTAGTTGGTGATGAAGTATTACTAACGCAAAGATCGCTAAAAGAAGGCCCGGTATCCCGCTTTTACGAACTGATGTACAGGAGAGCCGTTCTGCCAATGTATATCGGCGCGAGCCAGTCGGCAAGTCGTTAATACATTATATACTACTTCTGATTCTATATACCAGTGGTCATCAACCCTGTCTTCAGCGCCCGCTAACAGGCCAGGTTTTATGTATTACCTTGGGGAGATGCAGACTAGAATACTGCAATCACTGAGCAGCAAATGATATCACCTGTGATGTATTTCAGTTATCTTGCAAACCTGGCCTGTTAGTGGGCCCTGAGGACAGGGTTGATGACCACTGCTATATACAATCTCTTTTTGCATAGATCATAAATCGAGTATAATATATTCCCCCTGCACTATCGTCTCTTTTTTCCCCCCATTTTAAAAAAAAACTTTAGAAAGGAAATCTTTTTTTGGCATATTCAGGCCTTTGATATGTATATCAAGGCAGATATTAATTTAATTGGATTACGGGTACAGATCTTGCTCACATTTAATGACACCGATAATGATTTTAAAAAGGTTTGGGAGAATAATTTAAAAGCATGTTCCAAAGTCATGATGACCCTCCTAAGTGGTGAATATAATATAAATGCATGATGAAATAGATAAAGAAATTGATAAAATTCAAACTCAATTGTTGCGATTCAAGACGCATTCAGCATTCACTGAACAAGAAAATAATCTCAAATTACATCTTGACAAATTAATTAAGGGCATTCCTCTACAGAAGGATAAAATATTTTGGAGGAACCAGATAGCTTTTAAAGAGGGACAGGTATATAAATGGAATTAGGCTTTTTCAAATATGAGAAGGAGACAATTTCAGAAACCTAATAATGATCAAGATTTTGCCACTTCAGAGGTTTCCTCTAATTCTTATGCTTCTGTCTCCAGCCTTTTATGAAAAAAGTATCTAGAAAAAACACACGAGTTCGCCAAAAAAAAAAAACGCACGGTAGATTTACCTGTCTCACCTTTCACTTCATTATCACAAATTAAACCAACTCTGGGTCATTTTTTTAACCCAGCTTCAGGTAATGCCCTGGGTGATCACAATCCTCCTTTCAGCGATCTTTCAAATGTGTTCAGGACTCTAAACATAGATGGTCCTTTATCACCTCCTTTTCCGTACAACACAAAGGATATTTTTAAAAGACATTGGAAAATCTTAAAAAATTACCAAGTTCTAGGCCCAGCACTCCCAGAACGCGCGGGTGTTATCTACAGGGGGGCCCTCCCCTTGGGTGGACAAATCGCACCTAATGTGATTGATCCCCCTATCGCACCCTAATTTATTATCCATGTCGAAAGTGCAATGTTTGCATGCACAACATTTGTGGCCAAAGAAAAACAAACGTTTATGTCCACTACAACGTCAATCGAATATCAAATGAAACATTTCACTACATGTGCTACTCGCTATATTGTTTGATTACCTGCCCTTGTAAGAAGCAGTACGTGGGACAAACTATACGTATCTTCTCTATAAAGGGTAAACGAACATATGGCGAGTATCAAAAAAGGCCGTATTAACCACAGTGTGCCCACACACTACCTCCACTACCACAATAAAAACCCTTCAGGTACCAAGTTCCAAATCATAGACAAATTCATCCCCCGTTGGAGGGGTTAATCGTGTCAGAGGAGTCTCTAAGCTTGAGACTTTCTGGATACACCATTTAAAATCTTACTCACCTTATGGGTTAAACATAGATTGGGACATCAATGCCTTCATCAATCAAGCCTAAGGGGTTCTGCCAACTGTTCTTTCCACTTCAAAGTTTCTGGGTTATTAGTAGGGTTAATAATATATAACAGCACCTTGGTTCCTAACTATGGACCAGAAGGTACATTGAGAGAGATGATCTCTACCCAACATCATTACAAGCATTTACATTTTCCCATATTTTTTATTGTTTTTATTTGAGAAATTTGATTGTAGACTATTTCTCTGTGATATTTATCTTTTATATTTGTGTTATTGCAAATCGGGCCTATGAAGTCTGAGGGGGGCCAAGACTGAGCATAGTGACATTTGATGCATATAAGCCCCTTTTGGACTTGCGCGCAATGTGATGTGTTGCAACCCTTTTGGGCCTGTCTCTATTTGACCAGTTTGTCATATTGCGATGAAGGTGCTTGTTATACCCATAGTCAGGCCTGTCATGGGTCACCTGACACACAGACTGATGATTGACCCTATTTTTGTATACATATTTTTATACATACTGTATATTTTGTATTAGTTGATTGACCGTTCAAATGTTAGGTCATGTGGATGATACATCATCCGGGTGTCACCTCTGTGACTGAATACCCACAACGAGATATGGCCAACCAGCTGCCATTCTTTCCGACCAGTATGAACGACGCGACTCATGCATGATGTTTGGGTCACGTGTCGATTGCACCCATTTGGGATTGGCCGATGAAGACGAGGCTTGGAACGCTTAGTGCTCTCTCGCACCTGCGTACTTCTGCATTTACCCTTCCTAAAAGTGGCTGACGTCCACGAGTCGTGGGACGCACGCCGCCGATTTCAGAAGTAGAATGCAATGCTGGCCCTACAAGGTGACAGTCCATCAATTTACTAATTATGGTTTTACTACATATAGCGCAGTAGTAGCTAACATCCGTACACCCCAGTTGAAGTCTGTGCGGAAGAAACGCGTCAGTTTATCACGCTTGTTAAGCTATAATTACTGCGCATTTTTATCGGATTACATGATTAACCTTTTATAGTACCCATCTGTCTAGATGCTGTACTTTTTATTCAAATATTTTTGATCTATGCCATGTGGTGGCCCTTTTTTCTCTTTTATACCCTAAACAACTGCTGCTCACATTACTGTCTGGAGAAGCGTGGCTGGTGATTACACGTATCCCTGATTTTTACTGGTCATCAGAGAAGAAACCGGAGTACATCTGCCCTGGAGTCTGATCCATGCAAATCGTGCTTACATCCACGCTTGTATGATTCACCGCCACTGGCGTGTGGATCCGCTACTTAGGGTAAGAGTACCGAGCCCCCTATCCCCAGAAGGTGGAGGCACAACCCCGGGTGTTGTTTTAATGGCTGGATTGCTCTGATTGCTATACATCTGAATGAAGCATTGCCATTGCGTTTGAGACTACATTGAAACTCCATCGTGGCGTTTCAATCTTTTTATGGTGGATTGCTTTTCCTTTTCACATTGGTCATTAGAGTATAAACATTGTTGTTTTGTTATGAGAAACACTATACTTTTATGTATGTTTGTGTAGTATATATGTTTACGTATATGATATACTCACCTGCACATTATCATTTTCCAATATTCAACAACTTTTTTTCACTTGGTGATGACACTAATGACACGTCAGTGTGTGATCTAAACCATCCATCTGTTTATTACCATCTGCTTTTGTGCACACATTTTTAGCACTAATGAAACGTCAGTGTGTGATCTAGATTGCTCACCTGTTTACTACCTCATTTTTTATGTTCCAGGTCTTTTTACATATATACATATTTATTTAAAACTAGTGACACATCACTGTGTTTGATTGTTTACCTTTCATCAATACACTATACTGTATTTTTGTACATTCACTTATGGTTTTTTGATTGTGTAATCACCTTCCTAGGTGGCCACGATCAATATATTCAGCGCTACACATTTATTCACATATTCCTTTACAGTTAGTCTTTTTGTTGTGTTGGCAGCTCACTCTTTAGGTTGGCGCAGTAATTATACCATTGTATAGGTTTTTACCCTTATCTGCTTGTGGCAGATTGGTCCTCCTGCCCCCAGCTGCATCATTAAAGGTTTTCTAAACCCAAGAACAAACGTGTAACATACTGCAGCTTACCAGTCCTTAGTAAAAGGGCGATATTTGCTTTCTTTTTTTTTCAGGCCAAGTACATTTTCTGCAACTACAGAAAAATGCTGAAACAGATAACTCCAACAATGTCATCGGTTTTCCCATCTAACTGCTCCCTGTGAGATGAAGAAAGGGTAAGTTTGCAGTCAAAATCAGGAAAGCCCTCTGGGATAACATAATATCAAGTAAATAGTGGACCCTCTGCATTGCCAGACAAATGTGGGCCTTAACTGGGCTGAGGCACAGAGTCTAAGGAACCACACAATGTTCACCAGAGCACCATGCGAGAAGGCAGGGAATAAAGGACTGTGTTCAGTGGACGCAAAGATATAGTTGTTTTGGACAAACTGACCCAATAGTCGAGTTGAGCAGAAACAGAATGGTGAAGAAAATGCACCAATCTGGTCCATCTGCTCCATTTGACCATAAGAGTGAGGATGGTGAGCCGATGAAAAATCCAGATGGCTCTCCACAAGATTGTCCCCTGATAGTTCAGTGCATTTCTCTTCACATTTTTGAAAATAAAAAAATAGGCCAAAAATATCAACTTTTATTGAAAATGCAAGACTGGTGTAAACATAATGACTAGGAGAAGGCAGCTGTACTAAATGCTTTCTTCTCCTCAGTCTTCACATAGAAAAGGAGGGGTATACGATCATGACAGTATTGTTCGTAACACGACACAGGATCTACCCTTGTGGCCAACAGAGACCAGAGTCCGGAAAAGATTAGAAGCTTAACATAAATAAAGCACCAGGACCAGATGGCTTACACCCAAGAATCCTTCAAGAACTCAGTCTGGTTATAGCCAGACTATTCCTAATCTTCATGGACAGCATACTGAGAGGATTGGTACCAGCTGATTGGCAAAAAGCCCACGTGGTACCAATATTAAAAAGAGGCAGAGATATATTCCTAAGAACTATAGGCCTCTCAGTCTAACGTCGGTAGTTTGTAAACTATTTGAGGGGATGATAAGGGACCATATCCAATAATTTCCTGATGAAAACAATATCATTAGCAGTAATCAGCACGGGTTTACAAATGATCGCTCTTGCCAAACCAACCTATTAACATTCTACGAGGAAGTGGGCTGCCATCTGGACAAGGGTAGTCTGGTGTATGGGGTGTAGCTGGATTTTGCAAAAGCATTCATTACAGCCCCCCCCAACAAACGCTTAATTTACAAGCGGAGGTCTGAGGAATGGACCATAAGGTTTGTTCTTGGATAGAAAACTGGCTATGAGGGCATGTCCAAAGGGTTGTGACAAATAATGTATACTCAAAATGGTCTAGAGTGGTTAGTGGGGTACCAAGAGGCTCTGTCCTGTAACCAATTCTTTTAATTTATTTATAAATGATATAGAGGGTTGGATAATTAGCTAGATCTCAGGGTTGGCTGACGACACAAAAATATGTAGGGCAATATTAACACAGCAGGATATAGAATCTTTACAAGAGGACCTGAATAAATGAATGGGGTGGGCTATGTTGTAGAGGTTTTATTAAGATGTATTCAATATGTATGGTTACAGTATCTCCCAGTGTTAGTAGTTTAGTTCTTGCGGCTCGCTCATAAGAGCGAAATGGCACTGGTGAAGGACCATTGGTAGTGAAAACCTCCCTGTGGATGTGGAGAGGTGTTCGCTCTATGAAGATATGTTTGCCAGCGAGGGCCCCTGCGTTATGCGCAGATTTGCTCGTTTGGTGGGGATATGTTTGCTCTGCAAAGACATTATCGGTTTGATACCTATCTGCTTTTGCGGAGGGATGTATGCTCGTGCCTTTCTATGTGTCTGTTCACTAGTATGGTGAGCCAAGATTTTTGGTGCCAACAGAACTTCCTTCCCAGCAGACCGAGAGGGAGGAAGCGGATCCAGGGTCCAGGGCAACAAAACCATTGGCAAGACCAATTTTATTTCAGTTTTTGTTGTCCTGAGGCCAGGATTTTGTTTTCTCTGTCCGCTGTGTCAGGTAATTTCCTGCTTAGCAAAAGAACCGTTTTTTGTTTTTCCTCTTTTGGCATAATGGCAGGGTTTTTGTGTTTTATGTTGTAAATATTGGTTAGGGAAATAACCTATATTTTAGTCCTCTGTAGGTCCTAATCAACATAGCCTAAAGTGTTTAGTCTGTATACATTAAGTGTTCATTTGGTGTCTCAATTGTATAGTCAGTTTTTGTGGGGATAAATTTCAGTTTTCTAGTGAAGAAACCTCAGTTTGTGCTGGTTTTGGCAGGATTGGCGACTAAATTTCAGTTGTTAGTATCACCATTTTGTTTTTACTGAATTTCTGTGGTTAGAACCACCATTTTGTTTTTACTGAATTTCAGTTGTTAGTACCACCATTTTGTTTCTGCTGATTTTCAGTTCCTGGTGGAATTTTTCTGCTTTTGGGCTGAATTTCAGCATTTAGTGAAATTAATCTTTTTTGCAGGAATTTCAGTTTTGGCTTTAGTTGCATCGTTTTTGTGTAATATTTTGAGTCTTGAGTAAAAATAGTCTGTTTTTGTACTGAATTCCGTTTCGAGTAGTATAATCATTTTGGCTTTTACGTTTAATTGAAGTTGTTTAGCGTAGTTTTATACTGTCATTCAGTTTTGGGTAGAGACAGTCAACATTCTGTGAGTAAACGGTAGGAGGCATCCCCATTGTTATTTTAACATCTAGGTACAGATAGAAAGAAGCCACATTTAAAATTTTTGAATAGCGGAGGATTTCATCATGCTTTGTAGTTGTCTGGCGAACACGTTTATAGGGCTGTATAACGCAAGACCGGTAAGACTGTAAAATAGTCGGGAATCCGATGCACGGTTGTAATAGCATATAAGCTTGAGGAGTAGATTCTAGCATACTGGGAGGCTGTGTAAAATAGTTGGAAAGCCGGTTGCCAGTACTGCTCCAAAAGTTAGTGCAAGGGTGCCCTGGATGCAGGGACACAACATAAGCGATTTGTGTCGTCATGGGTAATGTGCCATCCATATGTGGGAAGAAAAAAAATGTGTCTCCCCACCAGTCAGACAGCTGCACAGCACATGAGGTCTGGGTTTGGGGCTCTGGACATGAGACCCCTAAAGATTGGCATAGATGGTCAGAGGGTACAGCATGGTGTATTCCTTTGGAAGGTACTTTTGATGTCTGGAGGTGGGAAAAACTCATCAATGAATTCAAAACAAGACTCCAGACTAAAAAGACCTTGGAGGTAGCTCAAGCTATGGCTTCAGAAGTCTATTATGGTGAACCGGCAGAGTATACAGAGGGCAGTTTCAGTCCAGAAGAAATACATTATGTATACCTGGCCAGAGGGGATATCTGAACCTAGTGATCCAATAAGGGAAACAAACAAAGGACACCCTCTCTGGGTTAACCCAGTTGAGACAAGCAGGATCAGCTGGATCTGTAACTGCTGTTGTCTCTTCTGAATTTCCTGCTGTTGCCGACTCCCTTCTCTGTCCCTCTCCAGTCATCTCTTATAACCACTGAATCCTCTGCTCTTCAGCCTAAGCTAACTATGATCTGTTTCCCAATGGAGATTTAAACATGTTGTGTAAATTTATAGGATTCCCTATTAGGAACATAAAAAGGAGACTGTACAAAAAGGCACTGAAAGAGTATGATTTAGCCGTTCCTACTCTATATCCTTCTCTGGGGGATTATTCATCAGAGCCCACTGTAGGTCAAACCGTATAGTCCACTATTAAAACCACCCCCCCCTAATATAAACCCGCTCTCCACCCCGGGGCTTATCCAGTTCGGGTACAATTTGAGGGTGGCCCAAATGCAAACGGAGAAAGGACCCCAGGGGAGAGGCTAGTATGGCATGTCCCTTTTAAATTCTCAGAGATCAGGAACATTCTAGCCGAACTGCCAGACTATAGGACGAATCTGCAGGGTTTTGCAAGAATGTTTAGTCAGAACCAATTTAGTTACGAAATGGGAGGGACGGACTGTGCGAGAATTTGAAGGCGTAAAATAGGAGATGAAATGGCAGATGCTGTAATGTCTCATTGTAACATCACCACTCGTGAGCAGACAACATATCTCCCTTGCATTTGTATCTAAATGTTTGTCTTGGTTCTTATTCTTCTCATTGTTTGTATGTAGTAATATGTTAGAGCGCTCCACTAAAGCATTGTATTTTTTTTATAGGAACGTAAAACTAATGCTGCTTACACACATGACCGGACTTTCCGGCAGAAAAGGTCCAACGGAATCATTCCATCGGACATTCCGATCATGTGTGGGCTTCATCAAACTTTTTCTTTCTAAAATTCCGACGGACCTAGAAATAGAACATGTTTCAAATCTTTCCGATGGACTCAATTCCTATCGGGAAAACAGTTAGTCTGTATGCTAGTCTGACGGACCAAAAACGACGCAAGGGCAGCTATTGGCTACTGAACTTCCTTTTTCTAGTCCCGTCATAGTGTTCTAAATGAATGGACTTTGGTGTGATCGTGTGTAGGCAAGTCCGTTTCAGCGGAACTCCGATAGAAAGACCGTCAGAGTCTACTCTGACGTAAAGTCCGGTCGTGTGTACGCGGCATAAGAGCTGGTGAGTTTTGTTGTTGGTTTTGAGGAATGTACAAGTTGTAATATTGCTATTTTGCTATTTTGGTCAAAGTGGAAATTTAACCTGCAAGTAGATAAAAGTTTGGTTATTTCAGTGAGAGGATGAAACATCCTAAGGGATTTAACGATGGAGGTCTGTTCAGTGAATTAGGAAGTTTGGAAGTTGAATTTGATGTAGATTGCTTTTTTGGTGTTAAACTGAATTGGGTGTAGCAGTTATTGGCAAAACTATTTATATTGTCTGCCAGGAGGTTCCCTCCCACTATTGTTTGTTGTGTCTTTACTGTCCATACGTATCTCCATTTCTATTGTTCAGCACGGCTCCTCTATCTTTTGTTATTGAATCCTTGAATTGGAAAGATGGAGGGAGTAACCTGCTCAAACAGGAATAGTAAAACAAGGGATGAAATACCAGATATGTTATGTTTCAGAGGTCTATGGCATTTTAGTTTCACTAGATCAAGGTGAGAATGCCAGTAACCATTTACCAATGTACATGTAAGAATGTTGTATTGTTTGCTTTCATTGTAGGTTAAAGATAGAGTAATACCTTTTGTCTACAAGTAATATTTTTCAGGCTCAGTGAGTTCCTGAAAGTGTATGTACATAGCTGCACACATGCATAAATACACACACCTAAAAGAAGGTAAAGTATAATAGGCTAGATACTCCTGTTACATTTTTTTTGTTTTGCACCATTCTACACCTTGCGTTTCTTCTTCCTGTTTGTAATGAGGAAGAAAAGGGGGGAGATAATGGTGGGAATGACAATTTTCGAACAATACTAACCTCTCTAATTCTAACCAAGTTTGTGACCTAGTAGGACGACATGTTAAGGATCACCACGACTGTCTGTCTTTGATGAAACTTGAGTCAACAACCATCAGTTCGGTGAAGGTGGTTCCCATCCCAGATGCTAAAAAGCTTTTTGTCAATGGTTCCAGGTATTACACCCCAGATGGTAAGCCACACACAGGTTATGCAGTGACTACAGTCGGTGAAATGGTGGAAAAGGGTTCATTGAGTTCCCACATGTCTGGGTTAAATCCATATGAGGTTTGTTCGGAAGTGAACCAAAAACAGCGTTGTACTTTCCTCAGAAGCTGTCTTTACATTACCAGCTGATGGGGTATGAGCAGGCCCTGCATTATGAACTTCAAAAAGGTCCACCACAGGGCTCAAGAGTCCCTCCCCGACCCTGACACAATAACCGGTTTACATTCTATCCAACCAGGTGACTGGGTCATTGTAAAGAAACATCAGAGGATTAAAACCAAGGTACCTTAGCCATAACAGGTTCAGCTGACGACACCAATCTCCCTAAAACTTGAAGGACGGGGCAACTGGATCCACGCCAGCCACTGCGAGAAGCTTCTCAACCACATCACGGAATGAGGAGTATCTTTCTTATTTATATTCTTAGTTTAGTGTATTTTAGCGAGGGTAACGATAAACAACATCCCAACTTATTGTTTAAAATGCACCTCCAACTGGCTAAGATAGCGAACAGGACCAATTGCTGGGTCTGTTATAAATCTCCACTGAGCCTTAGTACTCCAGCAATGGCAGCAGTACATGCTATATATGATGTTTGTATTGGCATAAGGAGAGGTGAAAAACTAGCGAAGACCACAAGAAGATACCTGTCTATAGAACTTAACAATACATTTCTAGAGGGTAAAATTAGTTATGGTTTTAAGATTAGCTCTGGTTCTTGCCCCTCTCCTTCACAAAACCAGTATGGATATGGAGACAACTAGGTAGCCCACAAGTGTGCTTCAACTTTAGTTTTGGTAAAGGAGATAACTTTGTGGGAACCACCACCTATAAGGAAGGTATAACCGTTAAACTTTCCAACACCTTATAACATCTCAATAACACCAATAGACCAATAACACCAATACATCTGTTGAAAAGAAGGGTGTGACGTTCAGAGCGAGGGACCAATCCCCCAGTCTATCTGGTTACTACTCAATGCACGTGACCGTCAAAATGATTCCCCCCTGTGCAACTCTGACTGGCACCTACTACTTCTTATGCGGTTCTACAGCTTATAAGGTAATCCCCCTAATGCAAGAGGTTCATGCGTCCTGGTGAAACTCGTCCCAGCATCCTATGTCGTAACCGATCATGAGGATCTGATGGTGCAGGAGAAGGTAAGAAAGGCAGGAAGAGCTAGAAGGGAATTGTTCACCAACTCCGACCAGGTCTGGGCATGATTTCCTGTTTGGACAGGGTGGGGGATTGAACTTGGGAAACAATTTGTCAGGAAAGGTCCCCTCCGCTGGTAATATCGATCATTTGGCATGCAGTACTGAGGTCCACCAGCAGGTGTCTCCTGGCAGTTTGGAGCTGTCAGAAGAGCTTTTTCCTGCTGGTATTCTGTCACCTTTGGGCCGCAGTACTGGCGTCCACCAGCGGAGGAATCCTGGCAGTATGGAGCAGGTATTCCCCTCTGCAGACAGGTGTCACCTGACCTTAATTAGCAGCTGCAGTATAAATATCAGGCAAGTGCACACTCATCTTGCCCTGGTATCTTCCTTGAGCCCTGACCCACAGCCTGCATTCCGATTACCCGATTCCTGAAACCTGATTCCTAGAACCTGTGGATCCTGTTCCCCGTCTGTTACCTGAACCCTGGACCCTGAGCCTTGTATCTTACCCGTCCCTCCTGTGATCCATCCATCCTCCCTTTGTCCTGTTTGTTTCCCTTCCCCACCTGCTGACCTCCTGTTGACGACCCTGGCCTGGCTTTGTTTACGATCTCGGTATTTCCCTTACTTGTATATACTTGTTCTGTTATTATTATTATTATTTGTGGGGTTCTGTTTTGTATTGGTTTCGGTGCACTGAGTGATATTGGAGGTGGTTGTGTTATATTTATTCATTTATCTTTAATAAACCATTTATATTTTCACTTATACACGTCTGGGTTTCCTCTATTGCAGTCCACACAGTTCTGGTCTTATCTGGTACATGACAGAATACCAGGGCCATCCCTGACCAGAAGTGGCTGCACAGAGGAACCATCTTGGTTCTGCTGGCTTTGATGGAATGAATCCCAATGTGATCCCATATTATGCTCTGCTGGCGTCAGAAAGTGGTGAGTATCTCCGCCAGTCACTAAAAGAGTGGACCAATGACCAGCTACTTGAGCTCATCCGTTTGGCTCACTCCCTGGTTGACCAGGGCTGTACGTTGTTTGGGGATGTGCAGCCTTTGATCCAAATATGTGCTGAGCTAGCCTGTCCTGTGTTCCTAAGACCAGTGATGATTTTTCTCCCCCTTTCAGTGCTGATCAGGTGGAGTCTCTGGTGTGGCTGTTAGAGGATGATTCCGCATGCTTTTTTGAGCACTATTCCATCTGTTCTCAGCAGAAGCTTTTGGAGTGTATTCACTCAGTACATACCCTTGTTAGACAGACAGCATGTGATCCGTCCTTTGTCCAACCCATACTCTCAGCATGGTCTGATATGTTACAACCAGCCCCAACCAATCCACAACAAACCACCTCTGCCATCAGACACCTACCTGCCCACAAGTCTGTCTCCCCATCACCCACGCCAAACTCAGTTGCAACTCAGTATACATATATCTACCATACCATATCTACCATATCCCAATCCTCCTTTCCAGTCTGTTGCACCCCCCACCTACAGAACCTCAGTGACTAAACCCAAGAAAAAACGAAAGTTTTTTACAACCAAGACGATCCTGCCAGTAACCCAACCTGCCTCTGCACCAGCTAATCCAATCCAGTCTGACGTCCCAGCGCTTGCAACCCAGCCCGACGTCCCAGCGCTTGCAACCCAACCCGACGTCCCAGCGCTTGCAACCCAGCCCGACGTCCCAGCGCTTGCAACCCAGCCCGACGTCCCAGCGCTTGCTATCCAGCCCGACGTCCCAGCGCTTGCTATCCAGCCCGACGTCCCAGCGCTTGCTATCCAGCCCGACGTCCCAGCGCTTGCTATCCAGCCCGACGTCCCAGCGCTTGCTATCCAGTCTGATGTCCCAGTGCCTGTTATCCAATCCGATGTCCGCTTTCCAGCCTAATGTCCTGGTACCCGCCTTCCAGCCCGAGGGGCCAGGGTTCCAGCCTGAGGGGCCAGGGTTCCAGCTGGAGGGGCCAGGGTTCCAGCCTGAGGGGTCAGTGTTCCAGCCTGAGGGGCCAGTGTTCCAGCCTGAGGGGCCAGTGTTCCAGCCTGAGGGGACAGTGTTCCAGCTGTAGGTGTTCCAGCCAGAGGTGCCAGTGTTCCAGCCGGAGGTGCCAGTGTTCCAGCCGGAGGTGCCAGTGTTCCAGCCGGAGGTGCCAGTGTTCCAGCCGGAGGTGTTCCAGCCGGAGGTGCCAGTGTTCCAGCCAGAGGTGTTCCAGCCTGAGGGGCCAGTGTTCCAGCCGGAGGTGTTCCAGCCTGAGAGGCCAGTGTTCCACGCGGAGGTGTTCCAGCATGATGGGCCAGTGTTCCAGCAGGAGGTGTTCCAGCCTGAGGGGCCAGTGTTCCAGCCTGAGGGGCCAGTGCCTACTTTCCAGCCTGATGTGCCACTGTCTGCTGCTTAGCCTGACGACCCAAAGCTTTCTGCCCAGCCTGATGACCCGGAGCTTGCTGCCCAGCTTGAAGTGCCTGTGTCTGCTGCCCAGCCTGATGTGCCTGCTGCCCAGCTTGAAGTGCCCGTGCCTGCTGCCCAGCTTGAAGTGCCCGTGTCTGCTGCCCAGCTTGAAGTGCCCGTGCCTGCTGTCCAGCTTGAAGTGCCCGTGCCTGCTGCCCAGCTTGAAGTGCCCGTGCCTGCTGCCCAGCTTGAAGTGTCCGTGCCTGCTGCCCAGCCTGATGTGCCTGCTGCCCTGCTTGATGTGCCTGCTGCCCTGCTTGAAGCGCCCGTGCCTGCTGTCCAGCTTGAAGTGCCCGTGCCTGCTGCCCCGCTTGATGTGCCTGCTGCCCAGCTTGAAGTGCCCATGCCTGCTGCTCAGCTTGAAGTGTTCCTGTCCGCTGCCCAGCTTGAAGTGTTCCTGTCCGCTGCCCAGCCTGGTGTGTTCCTGTCCGCTGCCCAGCCTGGTGTGTTCCTGCCCGCTGCCCAGCCTGGTGTGTTCCTGCCCGCTGCCCAGCCTGGTGTGTTCCTGCCCGCTGCCCAGCGTGTTCCTGTCCGCTGCCCAGCCCGGCGTGTTCCTGCCCGCTGCCCAGCCCGGCGTGTTCCTGTCCGCTGCCCAGCCCGGCGTGTTCCTGTCCGCTGCCCAGCCCGGTGTGTTCCTGTCCGCTGCCCAGCCCGGTGTGTTCCTGCCTGCTGCCCACCCTGGTGTGTTCCTGCCCGCTGCCCAGTTTGGTGTGTTCCTTCCTGCTGCCCAGCCTGATGTGTTCCTGTCCGTTGCCCAACCTGTTGTATTCCTGTCTGCTACCCAGCCTGATGTGCCACTGCCCGCTGCCCAGCTTGAAGTGCCCGCTGCCCAGCTGGACACCATGGCCTTTCCCCCAGCAACGGCTAGTTGCTCCTCCGAGAGGGGGTGCTGTCAGGAAAGGTCCCCTCCGCTGGTAATATCGATCATTTGGCGTGCAGTACTGAGGTCCACCAGCAGGTGTCTCCTGGCAGTTTGGAGCGGTCAGAAGAGCTTTTTCCTGCTGGTATTCTGTCACCTTTGGGCCGCAGTACTGGCATCCACCAGCGGAGGAATCCTGGCAGTATGGAGCAGGTATTCCCCTCTGCAGACAGGTGTCACCTGACCTTAATTAGCAGCTGCAGTATAAATATCCGGCAAGTGCACACTCATCTTGCCCTGACCCGCAGATTACCTGATTCCTAGAACCTGTGGATCCTGTTCCCCGTCTGTTACCTGAACCCTGAGCCTTGTATCTTACCCGTCCCTCCTGTGATCCATCCATCCTCTCTTTGTCCTGTTTCCCTCCCCCAGCTGCTGACCTCCTGTTGATGACCCTGGCCTGGCTCTGCCTTCTGGCATTCCTCTCTGAATGTGAGGCGGGTAACGTTGTGGTCCTTTTGGCGGACCACCCCCGTGTCCTCTTCTGTTACTTCTACCAGTAAGTTTTTCTTATCCCTGGCGGATGCCTTAGATTTGTCATTGAATTTTTCATTTATTTTACTACTTTTTATTCATTTTTTCATTGCTGATTTTTTTTTTAAATTTATAGGTCCGCCAAAAGGACCACAACGTTACCCGCCTCACATTCAGAGAGGAATGCCAGAAGGTAGCGGGGAAATCCCCGCTTTATGCCCCCTCCGCGGACCGAAAAAGAAGACTGCGCATGCAGGGTTCACAAAATGGCGACGACGCTCATGACGCAAAGGCGTTAATTGAGCGGCGGCCATTTTAGAAAATCTGGTGCCCAAAACTGGGCACGGAAAAGGAAACCACCGGAGATTCAGGGGGGCAGAAATAACCTCCCAATCTACGAGGAAAAAAGGATGGAAAGTGATGAAACCTGGGTGCAAAAGCCACAGGCAGTACCCATGAGGAGGGCACAGAGCTGGCGGAATATTGATTAAAAACCCACAGCAAAGTGAACCCTGATGCGCACGCATGCGCAGTCTTTTTTGGTCCGCGGCGTGACGGCGAGTCAGACGCTGTCGCGTCGGAGGGGGCATAAAGCGGGGATTTCCCCGCTACCTTCTGGCATTCCTCTCTGAATGTGAGGCGGGTAACGTTGTGGTCCTTTTGGCGGACCATCCCTGTGTCCTCTTCTGTTACTTCTACCAGGAAGTTTTTCTTATCCCTGGCGGATGCCTTAGATTTGTCATTGAATATTTCATTAATTTTACTACTTTTTATTCATTTTTTCATTGCTGATTTTTTTGAATTTATAGGTTCCCATTCATGGGAAGCACAGCATCTACATCCCATTTTGTGGGCCAGTTATACATCTTGCAAAGCAGCGCCTACTCCCCATCTCCTTTTAAGGAACACTCCACATAAGAGACAATCTTGTCTTTAACCATCTTTTAGATGTGATTTCAATATTCTATTTACCTCACAAGGTACTCCCAACCTTTTTTTTTTTTTTGCCCCTGGCGGCTTATTGATACATCACTTTTTGCAATACTTACCTCTTGACTTTATTGGCTGACATTATTATTATTTTTTGATTCCTACAGAGAGTTTCATTCACTCTTCGCATAGGAATTTTCTTCTTTTGTTCCTCTATGCATACCCTCCACGGGAGGCTAGTCTTGAAGGGCATAAGGCACTGGGCATAAATTTGATCTTCCAAGTTACCTTTACAGACATTTCCAGTCTCTACTACATTGGTAAGGTGAAATTAGATTGATTTTTTTTTTTTTTGTCCTATCTATGTATACCCTTTGCAATTACTTACCCTTCAAATGTGTATTTTTTCTGCAATTGTTTTTGATACATCATATCTGTGATATCTATATCCTATAAATGCTTACAGAAAATGCACTGATGTATACTGATTTAATGATGACATTATCGAATGTAACCAATGTGGTTATTATGCATATTTCCGGACATGAACATTTATTGTTTATTCGTTTCTCATTTTATAGTTGATCAGATGCCACACTATATCTCCTGAAGAAGCTTTAGAAAGCGAAACATGTCGAGAAAGTGGTATTAAGCTTTGTATCATATCTGTATAGATTCATCTTGGAAACATATCAGTTGTGTTGTTTCATGTCTGTCTTTTTACAAAAAAAAGATTTTTTAAAAGATTAATAAAGTATATATTTTTTTATTCTTGCTATTTTTATATTTTGGCTATTGAGCACCCTTAAAGTCCCATGGCCTCATTGGAGGCCTCAAGTCCCTCTTTTTTCAATTTGCATTAAATATTGGGATGTGGTGTTCCTGTTTGATTCCTCCCCTCTACTCTTATGATAGAACAGAGTCTACAAGTCAAGCCGTGTTTTTCTTTTTATGGACTCATTTCCAGGTGTAAGAACAAGATTCATCGAGGGACACATGGGAGCATATGACAAAAGAGGAGGGACTGTTGTAGAAATTTTATTAAGATGTATTGTCAGTGTCTCCCAGTGTTAGTTCTACTTGCGGCTCGCTCATAAGAGCAAAATGGCATTGGTGAAGGACCATTGGTAGTGAAAACCTCCCCGTGGATGTGGAGAGGTGTTCGCTCTATGAAGATATGTCCGCCAGTGAGGGCCCCTGCGGTATGCATAGATTTGTTCATTTGGTGAGGATATGTTCGCTCTGCGAAGACATTATTGGTTAAATACCCATCTGCTTTTTGCAGAGGGATGTACGCTCATGTCTTTCTATGTGTCTGATCACTAGGTGGAGAGACCATAGGGTGTCCCTGCAGCCTCACATCCATAGGAATGGTAGTATAATTTAGCTATGTATCGTTCTCTGAACAGTGCAGAATAAGGAGTCGCGCCAATGGTAGAAGCGGGAATGTGTGTGTGAGCTTGGTCGGAACAGCGTTCGCGATATCTTAAGCGCCAATCTCACTACATGTTGGTTTCTTTGTTAACTGTAGAGCACAGTTTTCAAGTACAAACGTCAGGAAATTGTGCACACTGCTCTGAACGGACACAACCAGACACTCCCTTAGTCATTGTTCTTTTTGAATATACATGTGTTTTCATTGGTTGAGTATTGTATAACACCTACTGTTTGAAGGAATACTTGGGCTTGATTGGCTGAACTGAATAGTCACCAAGTCCCTTTTGTTACCCCTGTTCAAAGTCCTCTAAATAAACGGAGCTCCCATTTTTACCCAGGACTGTCTGTGAAGCTTCCAATGTGATAACAGCTACTGTGTCTGTTTTTGTCAGGAAAGGTTCCCTCTGCTGGTAATATCTATCATTTGGCGTGCAGTACTGAGGTCCACCAGCAGGCATCTCCTGGCAGTTTGGAACTGTCAGGAGAGCCTTTCCCTGCTGGTATTATGTGATCTTTGGGCCGCAGTACTGGCGTCCACCAGTGGGTGGTTCCTGGCAGTGTGGGGCCGAAATTATCTCTTGCAATCAGGCATCATCTGAGTTTCTGATGGAGATGTGTATAAATACTTGGCAAGTGCACACACACCTTGCCCTGGTATTGTCCTTGTGCCCTGACCTGCAGCCTGTTTATCTGTTTGCCTGATCCTTAACCTGAACCCTGATTCCTGTATCCTGAACCGGTGTGTATCTGTTCCTGGATCCTTGCCCAGCAGCCTGATTCCTTCCATCTTGTTTCCCCGTCTGTTTACTCCTGGCCCCCCATCTGCTGATCTCCTGTTTATGACCCTGGTCTGGCTTGAATACGATTCTGGGGCTCCCTTTTGCTATATATGCTGGTTGGTTTATTATCACTGTTTGGTTGTTCAGTTTGTTCACTCTGTATTGGTGGTGTGTTCACATTTATATGCATTGACTTAAATAAACTTACTTACTTTCACATATTTATGTCTGGTTCACTCAGTGCAGTCACACAGTTCTGGTCACATCTGGTTTATGACAGAATACCACGGCCAGCCCTGACCAGAAGTGGCTGCACAGGGGAACCATTTTGATTCAGTTTGGTTGCAAACATGAATGCCGATGAGGTTATTTTTTTCTGCTGGCATCTGAAAGTAGTGATTATTGCTGCCAGGCTTTGAAAGGATGGTCTAGTGACCAGTTGTTTGCAGCTATCCGTTTGGCTCACTCCCTGGTCGATCAGGGTTATATATTGTTTGGGGAGGTGCAGCCTTTGATCAAGATCTGTACTGAGCTGGCCCTGCATTCCAGAGGGCCATGATGATTTCACTCCTCCTTTTAATGTGAGATTGTATCCCTAGTGTGGCTTTTTGAAGATGATCCCGCTGATTTTTGTGAGCACTACTCAGCCTCTTCCCCACAGGTGATTGCTGAGTGCATTGTGTCTGCTCAGTCTTTTGTTAGACAGGGAGATTAGAAAACTACAGTTTGTACAACCTATAATTTCGGCATGGTCTGACATGGTGCAATCAGCCCCAGCCAAACAAACCACCTCTGCCATCAGACACCAGACTACCCAAATGTATGTTTCCCCATCAGTCATGTCAACCTCAGTTGCAGCCCAGTATACACTGCTCCCAACCAAATACTCATATCTGGTCTCTGCTCTCTGTACCTATCCTGCATTTAACCCACCTGCCTCTTCTCCACTGGCCAAAAAACCAACAAGATCTTCCCCCAGCTACTGTTACCTCTTCTCTGCCATATCCTAATCCTCCTTTCCAGTCTGCTGCACCCCTTACCTACAGTCCTGCAGTCACCTACAGAGCTTCAGTGGCTAAGCCAAAGAAAAAATGAAAGTCTTTCCCAGCCAAAACAATCCTGCCATTAACCCAACCTGCCTCCACACCCACCAATCTGTCCCAGCTTGAAGTTCCGGTGCCAGCGTTACAGCCCGAAGAGCCAGCGGTCCAGCCCGAAGAGCCAGAGCCAGCGTTCCAGCCCGAAGAGCCAGAGCCAGCGTTCCAGCCCGAAGAGCCAGAGCCAGCGTTCCAGCCCGAAGAGCCAGAGCCAGCGTTCCAGCCCGAAGTCCCAAGTGTCTGTTTCCCGGTCTGAGGGTGCGTTGCCTGTTTCCTGGCCTGCAGAGCCTGCTGCCCAGCCTGATGTGTTTCTGACTGCTGCCCAGCTTGAAGAGCCCGTGCCTGCTGCCCAGCTCGAAGCACCCGTGCCTGCTGCCCAGCTCGAAGCGCCCGTGCTTGCTGCCCAGCTCGAAGCGCCCGTGCCTGCTGCCCAGCTTGAAACGCCCCGTGCCTGCTGCCCAGCTTGAAGTGCCCCGTGCCTGCTGCCCAGCTTGAAGTGCCCCGTGCCTGCTGCCCAGCTTGAAGTGCCCCGTGCCTGCTGCCCAGCTTGAAGTGCCCCGTGCCTGCTGCCCAGCTTGATGTGCCCCGTGCCTGCTGCCCAGCTTGATGTGCCTGCTGCCCAGCTTGATGTGCCTGCTGCCCAGCTTGATGTGCCTGCTGCCCAGCTTGATGTGCCTGCTGCCCAGCTTGAAGTGCCTGCTGCCCAGCTCGAAGTGCCCCGTGCCTGCTGCCCAGCTCGAAGTGCCCCGTGCCTGCTGCCCAGCTCGAAGTGCCCCGTGCCTGCTGCCCAGCTCGAAGTGCCCCGTGCCTGCTGCCCAGCTTGAAGTGCCTGCTGCCCAGCTTGATGTGCCTGCTGCCCAGCTTGATGTGCCTGCTGCCCAGCTTGATGTGCCCGTGCCTGCTGCCCAGCTTGATGTGCCCGTGCCTGCTGCCCAGCTTGATGTGCCTGCTGCCCAGCTTGATTTGCCCATGCCTGCTGCCCAGCCTGATGTGCCACTGTCTGCTGCTCAGCCTGATGTGCCACTGTCTGCTGCTCAGCCTGATGTGCCACTGTCTGCTGCTCAGCCTGATGTGCCACTGTCTGCTGCTCAGCCTGATGTGCCACTGTCTGCTGCTCAGCCTGATGTGCCACTGTCTGCTGCTCAGCCTGATGTGCCACTGTCTGCTGCTCAGCCTGATGTGCCACTGTCTGCTGCCCAGCTTAAAGTGCCCATGCCTGTAGCCCAGATCGTTGTGCCTGTTGCCCAGCTCGATGTGCCTGCTACTCAGCTTGTAGGTTCCTGTGCCTGCTACCCAGCTTGATGTACTTATTGCCCAACCTGATGCGACTTTGCCCGCTGCCCGGCTTGACGCCATGGACTTTCCCCAGCAACGGCTAGTTGGAGCGTCCAGAAGTCGCTCCTTCAAGGGGGGGTAATGTCAGGAAAGGTTCCCTCCGCTGGTAATATCTATCATTTGGCTTGCAGTACTGAGGTCCACCAGCAGGTGTCTCCTGGCAGTTTGGAACTGTCAGGAGAGCCTTTCCCTGCTAGTATTGTGATCTTTCTGCCGAGTACTGGCATCCACCAGCGGGTGGTTCCTGGCAGTGTGGGGCCGACATTAACTCTTGCAATCAGGCATCACCTGAGTTTCTGATGGAGATGTGTATAAATACCCGGTAAGTGCACACACACCTTGTCCTGGTATTGTCCTTGTGCCCTTACCTGCAGCCTGTTTATCTGTTTGCCTGATCCTGAACCCTGATTCCTGTATCCTGTACCCGTTTGTATCTGTTCCTGTATCCCTGGATCCTTGCCCTGCAGCCTGATTCCTTCCATTTTGTTTCCCTGTCTGTTTACTCCTGGCCCCCCATCTGCTGATCTCCTGTTTATGACCCTGGCCTACCTTGACTACGATTCTGGTACTCCCTTTTGCTATATATGCTGGTTGATTTAGTATCACTGTTTGGTTGTTCAGTTTGTTCACTCTGTTTGTATTGGTGGTGTGTTCACATTTATATGCATTGACTTAAATAAACTTACTTTCACCTATTTATGTCTGGTTCACTCTGTGCAGTCACACAGTTCTGGCCACATCTGGTTTATGACAGGTTTACTTGGTAGCCATGAGCGCACAATTGCATTATCCAAAAGAGCTGAAAAGTGCGCTTAGTGCAAGCGAAGTAGCATACATTCATTTCAACACCTACTGCATGGCAAATTAAGTTTACATTGAAAAATGTAAGGTAATGCACTTGGGGAGTAAAAATATAAATGCAAGTTACTCATTAGCAGGAGAACCCCTAGGGGCTTTCAGGATGGAGAAGGATTTAGGGGTCCTAGTAGAAAACAGACTGAGCAATAGCATGCAGTGTCAAGCTGTGGCTACAAAAGCCAGCAGAATATTAGAATGCACTAAAAATTTACTCCAGGGATAAAACAATTATTCTGCCACTTTATAAAACTCTGGTTCGGCCGCATCTGGAGTATTCCGTCCAGTTCTAGTCACCAATCCTCAGAGAGGATGTGCTGGAGCTGGAGAGAGTCCAGGGAAGGGCAACTAAATTAATACGGGGACTAGAGGACCTCAATTATGAGGAACGACAAGTGCTAAATTTATACTCCTTGGAGAAGAGACGCTTGAGAGGAGATATGATAGCGATATACAAACATCTCAACCTGATCCCAGCGTAAGTATGAAACCTATCAGTCCTAGGGAGTGTAGTAAGAAACTGTGCCACATGATTATACTGGAAGAGAAGAGGTTGTTAAGCCATGCAACAACCTTTCAACAATCCCCTCTACTATGTTAAACAATGTCCCCAGTCCCCATTTGTTTTGTTTTTTTAACACTATCGCTATGTACCTTACTTTATACCGCTGATCGGAGCTCACATGACCGGCCGCCTCTCTCCTCTCTCTCAAGCTGACCACTCAAGCAGGCGGGGCTGTGAAATCCCCGCTGTCAGTCAGGAGAGGGAGGAGAGAGGCGGCGGGTCACATGAGCACCGAACGGCGCTATAAAATAAGGTACACAGCAGCAGTTTAAAAAAAAAAAAAAAAACTAATACACTGCAGACATTGTTTAACACAGCAGAGGGGATTGTTGAAAGGTTGTTGTATTATGAGAGCAGCAGAAGGGGAGGATCGTGGAGTGGACAGAGCAAATTACACAGGACAAGTACTAACAAACATTTTAAGCTGCGTAGGGGGTTTTTCACTGTAAGGATGTGGAACTTTCTTCCACAATCGGTGTTGTCGGCAGGAAGTATGGATAGTTTCAAAAGAAAGACTCTTGGACATGCATCTTAGCGAAAACAATACACAGGGATATGGGAAATGATTTTTCTACACACACACACACAGGTTGAACTGGATGGACTGTTGTCTTTATTCAACCTTACCAACTATGAAACTATGTAACTATAATCTGCTGAAAAATCAGTATACAGTTACAGAATCCTGCGACAAGAGGTATCACGCAAACATTTATAAATCCAAAAGCACCGTGAAAACGTGGGACAAAAGAAATAACAGGTAGAAAAAACACAAAAAGTTTGCTCCAACTATAGCTGGACTATGTCAAGAAACACTCTAAAGTAGGCACATCAATATGATCCTATATGTTCCTCCAAGAAAGCATAGAAAATCCTGTCATGGGGCACCTGTCCTATCTCCAACTTTTTTATTTACTCTACCTTTGAGATTTCACATATGGGCCAATATAGGATCAAATGAAATACCATTTAATGGAATGAAAGAAGTAATTTTACAGAATCAGTCCGTAATGACTCAAATGGCTCAATAACTTTGGGAATTCTTAGGAATAGAAGGGGAAGTAAACCCCCAACAGGCACCCTTATGAGCACTTTCAGGCACAGACGGGACATCCGGGCAGGAAATCAGAAACTGTGGGCCTCAATTAGCTGCAAAAACAAACTCTACAATATTGTGCAGTCCCTGGTGCCTAGCATATTTCGATAAATGACCCTATGCAGGTTGTTTGTGCCGAAGACCTCTGCATACAAACATTCCTGAAATTGAATTTGGTTTAAGCATACAGGTGCCTGTTTTGCTTGCGTTTATCTATTAAGGTTACTTTGCGGTATAAGCAAGGAAACTTAAACCTCTGTGGTATAATAATGTACGTATACTAAACAAAAAATCTGTACATATAATTACAATTAAAGGAATACAGTACAAGACTGACAGATATACCTATAACATCAAAAATGCTACCTACTTCCTAGCAAAACTATGGTCTGTATACAATAATACACAAAATGGTTACTTATAGAAACGTCACAATCTACTTAGCAATGAGGACCCCAGACGATTGCAAGAGATTGGGCAAAAAGCGTCTTCAGGTTCTGGCAGAGACCTTCCTTGGTGTTACGTCATTACCAAGAGTCCTGCACTCAATCTCCCACCTGGGTGTATCCTTTTCTGCCCCATTATGTCAAATATAGCAAAAGGTCAAGCTAGATATTTATAGTTGACCAGAACACCTGTATAAGCAATGGTATAGAGGGTATCTTGTGTAAGCACTCCAGGACATCTGTTGGACAAGTGTCCACTTGCAGAAAGCCTGAGAAAACACACCAAGCCTGAATGTGAGGCTGGGATAGTCACAAAAATATATAAATATACATATCCTAAACAAAGCTCCGTGTATATTATATACATAAAAACACATCCGATGCAACACAGTGCCTCTGGCAGGATCCGGGGTAAAACACCTATCCACATCATAATTTTTGATGGAATAGGACCATCCAAACAGCTTTAGTATTTCTAGCTCCTGGTTGATAGAACAGAATAAAATGCAACTTAGAAGAGCCCTCTCAGGCCACCTGAGGGAAGGTGACAGATGCACACTGCTGGGGTTAGGAGTGCACCACTAAGGTTGTGGCCCTTTCGGCTGACTGCTGTGGATGGAGCTCTGGGTGGTTTAGGAAAGCAGCTCCACCTGAACACCGACACAGACCAAACAGGGAGCTAGAGCGCAAGATTCCCCAGGGCACGGAATCTAAGAGCCAGCAGCTTTTCATCACAGCCTCTGGTGGTGGGGACCGATTTGGCTGCAGCTGACTCCAGGTCATGGCCCCCTGGGTCCCTCAGCTCATGCTTGAGGACTGGCTCTGGTGGACAGAGCGGCAGCAGCAGTTTAGGGTTAAACACAGGATAGTCAGGGGAACAAGCCAAGGTCGCTGGCAACTAGCAGACAGGGACGGTCAGACGGACACGCCAAGGTCGGTACACGGAAGTCAGAGATAAACATACAGCAGGACGTCACACAGAAGCCTAAACACATCTGTTGCTCGGGCAAGGCTGGCTTGCAGTGCGTGGGGTTAAACAGTGTTTCTTGTTAGAGGCTGGGGTGGAGTCATGCTGAGAGAAGATTAAACACACAGGAGTGAGGGTACGGTCCCTAAGCTGATACACAGACCAGAGAGGTAAGCAGACAGACAGGACATGAAACATTACTGCAGATTCACAAGACAAGACCAGATGTCATGGAAATTAATATACGCTATGCGCAATCAACTTCGCTTGCGCTAATAAGCGCACTTTTCAGCTCTTTCGGATAACGCAATGGAGTGCACTCGCGTTTAATATGCAAGACAGACACAATAGTTGTTCTAACATTGGAAGCTCCTCAGACAGTCCTGAGTAACAATGGGAGCTCAGTTTATTTATAGGGCTGAACAGTGATAACAAAGAGAGGTGGTGGCTTCACAATCAGCCAATCAGAAACTTGTATATCTTCAAAAAGGACCAGACACTTGTATAAATTCAAATAAATATTAGGTAGTGACGTATGCAATCGTTCGTGTGCATAGCAATGTGTGTAGTTTCCCGCCAAGACAATGTGTCTCATATTGTGCCAGGGGCAAACACTGCAAACATTGCTCTGATCAGGACCGTGTGCATATTCCCAACGTTTACCATTGGCGTGAACCGTACTCCATGAGGCTCAGCGAGCCATGTTTTGTACGGTTATACTACTGTTCCCATGTACACAAGTCTGTTTGCCGGGATGCAGTCCCCACGAGGTGGCCAGTCTCCTGGTGAGGCATAAGGGAACATCCCTTAAACGGTGAACTGCTGCCACGGGAAGGTTTCCGCAATGGTCCTCCACCGGTGTCTGCATGTGCGGACACACTCGCATGATCGTATTGCAGCAACTGTCACTGGGAGACATCTGACAATATACATTAATAAAAACTTCCACAACAGCCCCTCCTTTTTGTCATATGCTCCTATGTGTCCCTCGATTAATCTTGATCTTCTTCTTACACCTGGAAATTAATCAGACTTTACAGTCCATAAAAAACAAAAAAAAAAAAAACAAAAACAAAAACACAGGGATTGACTTGTAGACTCTGTTCTTCAGGAGAGAGGACTTAAAGGGAGGACATGAAGACCGGTTCATCTAAGATCCTGTGTGTCTTGTACGTGGGTTGGGTCATCTGTTCATGCTCTGTTGACTCGACTGATCAGGCAACAGGAGCACCTCATGACGGCATTCCTCATTCTTGAATGTGGTTGAGCAGCTTCTTGCAGTGGATCCAGTTGTCTTATCCCTCAAGCTTTAGGGAGGTTGGTGTCGCCAGCAAAACCTGTACTGCTGCCATCGCTGGAGTACCAAGGCTCAGTGGAGATTTATAGCAGACCCAGCAATTGGTCCTGTTCGCTGTCTTAGCCAGTTGGAGGTGCATTTTAAACAATAAGTTGGGATGTTGTTTATCGTTACCCTCGCTAAAATACACTAAACTAAGAATATAAATAAGAAAGATACTCCTCATTCCGTGATGTGGTTGAGAAGCTTCTCGCAGTGGCTGGCGTGGATCCAGTTGCCCCGTCCCTCAAGTTTTAGGGAGATTGGTGTCGTCAGCTGAACCTGTTATGGCCCAAGGTACCTTGGTTTTAATCCTCTGATGTTTCTTTACAATGACCCAGTCACCTGGTTGGATAGAATGTAAACCAGTTATCGGGTCAGGGTCTGGGAGGGACTCATGAACCCTGTGGTGGACTTTTTTGAAGTTCACGTTGCAGGCCTGCACCTATCCAATCACCTGGGAATGTAAAGAAGACTGCTAAGGAAAGTACAACCCTGTTTTTGGTTGACTTCCGAACAAACCTCATATGGAGATAACCCAGACATATGCAAACTCAATGAACCCTTTTCCACCATTTCACCGACTGTAGTCACTGCATAACCTGTGTGTGGCTTACCATCTGGGGTGTAATACCTGGAACCATTGTCAAAAAGGTTCTTAGTGTCTGGGATGGGAGCCTCCTTCACCAGACTGATGGTTTTTGACTCAAGTTCCATCTAAGAAAGACAGTCGTGGTGATTAACATATTGTCCTACTAGGTCACAAACTTGGTTAGTGTTAGAGAGGTTAGTACTGTTAGTTTGAAAATCGTCATTCTCACCACCATTATCTCCCCCCTTTTCTTCCTCATTACAAATAGGCAGAAGAGACGCAGGGTTTAGAATGGTGAAAAAAAACAAAAAACAAAAAAAAAAACAAAAAAAAAAACACAACACAAAAAACAATGAAACACGAGTACCCAGTCTAGGGATGCACTGAAATTTCGGCCACCGAAACATATCGTCCGAAAATGGCCTTTTCGGCAATCTGCCGAAAGAGAAATCTTGCCGATAATGGCGCCGAAAATCGCACATGCGCAGTAGCGGTGGGAGAACCAGCAGGTGACGTCACTCGTGTGGGCGGCATGCACGTTCCTCGCGGTTAAGACGCCGCACTCGTAAACACGTTCCCGGCTGAGACGTTGGCACCTTCCCCGCAGATGCTCCTCGTGCTTGTGAGACGCTGCTGGGATCCGAGAGACAGCTTCATAGAGGGCTGCACATAGCATACTCAAGTACAAGAGTGGGCACTGTCCCTCCTGGATGGCTACCATTACTACTATTTGCCGGTGAGCATTGCCTTTTTTGCCTTACTTAAACTGACAGAAGCAATCCAAGTAGTATTATTATCTATTTAATTATAGTACTGAAACGGAAATGATGATCTGTCTATAGCAGTCAAACAATATGTATTACTTACTACTTGGCCTTTGTTAAACAACAAGCCAACACTCTTGCCATGCAATACTAGTATTTTAAATGTCTGTCTGCACTGCAGTACATCTGACTTTATATAATTGAACTGATTAAATATGATTTGAAATGGAATGGCATGCTACTTATTTTTTGAGCTATTCTGTAGTATACTATAAAATGTATGCGCTTGTTGTCATTGAATTTCTCACTTTGTCAGCATAGTATAGTTATACTACACTGACATGACAGCAAGCACATTTTTTAAACATGACAGTACGCAATAAATATAATATATATTTAGTAACTATACATTATTTTTATTGCATACTGTCATGTTTAAAAAATTAATGCGCTTGCTGTCATGTCAGTGTAGTATAACTTATAATACTATGCTGACAAAGTGACAAATTCAATGACAACAAGCGCATGAAGTTTATATTATAGTATACTACAGAATAGCTCAAAAAAATAAAATAACATGCAATTGCAATTTGCAAGCAATCCATTCCATTTCAAATCAAATTTAATCCGTTCAATTACCTTTTCTTTTTGGTACAAGTCAGATGTACTGCAGTGCAGACATAACGACCTTGCATTGCATGGCAAGAGCTGCACCATAAAAAAAAAAAAAAAAAGATTGGTTAGTTTTTTTATTTTTTAAAGCTGCCGCCTGGGCTTTAGCTTTTAAATTTATTTCGTCCCTTTTTTTTCTCCCTCAGATTTCAGTCCCACTATAAAAAAATCAATCATCATGCTATTATTCTGCACTACCAGCAAAGGTGGACCACGTCTGCAGTGTGGAAATATTTTAAAGTTTCTGATAAAGACCCCAAATTTGCAATCTGTAGTCTTTGCTCAGCAGAAATTTCAAGAGGGGGTACAGTGCCAAGGCATTTTTCAACAACAGGTTTGATACACCACCTGAAAACACGTCATCCAGTTCAGCATTCAGATTACATGAAAACAGTGCCACTTCCAAAAAGTGCCTCAGGCTTAACACCATCTGTGGCCACAGTCTTTGAAAAGATTAAAAAATTTGCAAGTGACAGTCCCAAAGCGTGTGCCATTACAGATAAAATTATGGAATTTATTGCATTAGATGACCAGCCATTCTCTGTTGTGGAGGACGTTGGATTCCGTAGACTCATGCAACATATTGAGCCACGTTACTCACTACCAAGCAGACGCTACTTTGCAGATACCTGTCTACCTGAATTGTTTTGCAGTGTTAGAAATCACGTTCATGAGCTCATGACTACAGACATCATAGCAATCAGTTTTACTACCGACATTTGGAGTTCAGATATCAGTCCAACGAGCCTGACAGTGCAGTGGATACATGACAAATTTCAATTGCAAAACATCCTACTTAACGCACGTGAGTTTGTTGGATCACATACTGCAGCAGAAATATCTGACACTTTAAAAACCATGCTTGACACTTGGCACATTGAGAAGTCTAAAGTGCATTTGATTGTCCGAGATAATGCGCAGAGCATGGCAAAGGCAATGGAGGACAGTGAACTTAAAAGCATACCGTGTATGGCACACACGCTGCAATTGGCTGTGAATGAAGGATTGCTGAGTCAGCGCACCATATCTGATATCGTATCAAAAGGAAGAAAAATTGTGGGTCACTTTAAGCATTCTCTGCTTGCTTATTCCATATTACAGGCTTTGCAGATGCAGTTTGGAATGCCACCGAAACAACTGCAGCAAGATGTAGCCACTCGTTGGAACAGCACCTACTATATGCTGCAAAGTCTTTTTGAACAAAAGCGTGTTTTAGCTGCATACATTGCAGATTTGCAGATTACGGGCTGCCGGCAACACTGAGCACACATCAGTGGATGTTAGTTGAAAATAGTTTGTCTCTTCTATCTCCATTTGAACAGTTAACAAAAGAAATAAGCTCAACTAATGCTTCCATTTCTAAAGTTATTCCCTTGATTGCTGCACTGAAGTGTCTGCTAGGAAGAGAGATAGAAACAGACCATGGCGTAAAAACGGCTAAAACCACTCTACTGGAGGCCGTTACCAACCGGTTTCAAGACACTGAGTCCAACCCTCTGTACTGCATTGCAACAGTTCTAGATCCTTGATTTAAAAAGCATTATTTTAATGTGGAGAAAAAGCAGCGTGCACGGGAAATGATACAGGCACAAATGGACGTGGTGGAAGCACCAAGTGCAGCTACACAACAGCTGGACATTTATTTAGCTGAACAGCCTATCGCCAGAAGCAACAATCCCCTTGAGTACTGGCGCATTAACAAAGTTTTCCTTTGCTTGCACAGATTGCACGCAGATATTTATCTGCCCCAAGCACCAGTACAGAGAGTGAGAGAGTATTCAGTCTAGCATCTCATATTCTTGATGAGAAGAGAAACCGTCCTGTGAGAAAGCTGAACAACTTTTGTTCTTAAAGCGAAATCTGCCACTTTTACTGAAATAGATTTATAAATCCGTAGCATAGACCAATTAATTTACCATGTTGAACATAGTAAATGAATTGGTATTGGACTGTGCTATTGGACAATTGGAACATACATACGTATGTTTCAATTGTTTAGTTGTGCCATTTGTTGGTTGTTCATTGTAGTTCTTCTACAGTTTTTTGCATTTCTTCAATTTAAGAGAGAACTCCAGCTTTTGAACTACTGTACATACATAGTTTGTTGCTGTTGGGCCAAACTATGTCTCTCCGTAAGCTGTCAGCCCGCTGCATATGCAAAACTATGTTCTGTATCTGTGGCTGTCTACATACTCCAGTACTATACCGCACAGTGTTGCGGGTATGGGCAGAGACTTCCAGAAACACAGACTAGTCTACATTGCTTGCTACGATTGGCTGAGCACCGCTGCTGTAGACTAGTCTGTGTTCTGGGAAGTCTCCCCTCATACCCGAGGGCTGGAACACTGCGCGGTCTACTGTATGACTATGTATGTAACCCGCAGCTACATACATACACTTTTATCGCACATGCAGCTGCTGACACCTTAGGGAGAGAACTTAGGGAAAAAATTACTAGTTCTCAAGTTGAAAATAAATAAAAATATTATAGCATAGTTATTATGTTATATTTACAGAAACTGTGAAACAGCCTTCTGCCATATTTCTGTTATGGTTAGTTGTTCTTTATACACAGTTTGTGTGTTGTTATTGGGCCAAACTATGTCATTGTCTCTCCCTAAGCTGTCAGCCCGCTGCATGTGCAAAACTGTATGTTCTGTATCTTTGGCTGTCCACATACTCCAGCACTATACACTATACCGGAATTGTGTTCCGGGTATGGGCGGAGACTTCCAGAAACAGACTAGTCTACATTGTTTGCTGTGATTGGCTGAGCACCGCTGCTGTAGACTAGTCTGTGTTATGGGAAGTCAACGCCTATACCCAGGGGTCGGAACACAGTGCGGTCTATTGTATGACTATGTCTGTAACTCACAGCTACATACATACACTTTTATTGCACATGCAGCCGCTGACACCTTAGGGAGAGAGAACTGAATTACTAGTTCTGATTTGAGTTGAAAATTAATTTAAAAAAAAAAAAAAATCTTCTTAGACTTAGTCTTAGGCATTTTTATTATTTTATATTATTTATTATTTTTTATGCCTGATTTTTTTTTGTTTTTATTTTATTTTGTTGTTATGGTGCAATGTGCACTGACTGCAGTCTGCACTGCAAGATATGCTGTAGTTACTTTAATTTATTATAATTTGTATTTTATTTGATTTTATCTTCTGTCTCTTCACTGTCCCAATTTACGTGGGTTGCTTTTTTATTAAAGTACGTATTTACATTACTGGATTGTACTATTCTTTTATTCATAAAATTAATGATTAAGTTGAATATAAATAATATTACGAATACAACACAATTTTATATATCAAATAATTTTTTTGTTTAATACATAATAAAAGCCATTTTTAAATTCCGATCGTGTGTAGACGCACAAAGTGCCACGCATGCTCAGAATCAAGCAGAAGAGCTGCACTGGCTATTGAACTTCATTTTTCTCGGCTCGTCATACGTGTTGTACGTCACCGTGTTCTTGACGTTCGGAATTTCTGACCAACTTTGTGTGACCGTGTGTATGCAAGACAAGTTTGAGCCAACATCCGTCGGAAAAAAATCCGATGGATTTTGTTGTCGGAATGTGCGATCATGTGTACAGGGTTCCTACAACAATACAATGCCTTTAGTGGAGAGCAATAACATATTACTACATACAATGAGAAGAATAAGACAAACATTTAGATACAAAGACAAGGGAGATAATCCATACTTACCATGCTACCTGTAAAACCAGACAAAACAGAAACAAAAACCAGACTGAATGCTGCTTTCACCCTTTTACTCTTCTACCTTGATCAGGAATGGCAAGAAGCATGCAGTCTGTTAAACCCAATAAAATATGTTGCCACTTTTACATAACAATAGAAAAAAATACAAAAAGAAAAAACACAAGAGCAGCTCTAAACACTGCATGGGACACCCACACAATGTTGAAAAACAGGTTTCCTTTTCTTTGCACCCTATAGATGGGGCTGCTAGCAATGCCATCCCTTGACATTATCAGGTCAATGGCAATTCTTAGACAAAAATAGTTTGTTGCTAGCTTAGGCTATACCCAGCAACGTTCTTTTTGGTGGGCTAAAATGATACTCTACAAAAGATTTTGGAACTAATTTTCCACCTGAGCAGTAGCTAAATCTTGATTCATGCCGAAGAATTTTAACCAGACAAACATGTACTACACATCCAACCCACTCACCATTCTAGATTTCCGAAGCCATAGCTTGAGCTACTTCCAAGGACTTTTTAGTAGGGCTGGGAGATTTTCCAAAAAAAATAAAACTTGATTCACGATTCGAATCGAGTTTTTTTTTGTTTGGGACACCGCGCCGGTCCTGAGGAGCTGTGGGCAGGAGTTTTTAGGCGAGGCCGTGGTTTCGGCCTAGTCCGCGGCGTCCGGCCTCGCAGACTAGGCCGAAGCCGCGGCCTCACCTAAAAACTCCTGCCCACAGCTCCTCAGGACCGGTGCGGTGAAAAAAAGAAAAATCTAAAAAAATCGATTTGCTTAAATTTTGAATCAATTTGACCTCTCAACTCGATTCAAGATTTTGATCGATTTTTTCCCCAGCCCTACTTTTTAGTATGGAGTCTCGTTTTGAACTCGGTGATGAGTTTTTCCCACCTCCAGACATCAAAAGTACCTTCCCAAAGGAATACACCATGCTGTACACTCTTTGACCATGTATGCCAACTTCTAAGGGATCTAATGGCCTTAGCCCCATACCCAGATTTCATGTATTATGCAGGCGTCTGACTGGGGGGCCTGCTCCCCCCCCCCCCATGGACAGCCCATTGCCCATGCGATTTGAATTGCTTATGTCGTGTCCCTGCGTCCAGGGCACTCTTGCACTAACTTTCGGAGCAGTACTGCTTAGTGCCCTTTTTTACAGTACTGGCACCCAGCTTTCTGACTATTTTACACTGCCTCCCGGTATGTTAGAATCTACTCCTCACAGTTCTATGCCAATACAAACGTGCACCGGACTCCCAACTATTTTACACGGCCTTACCGGTCTCACGTTATACAGCCCTATTAATGTGTTCGCCAGACAACCACAAAGCACGATGAAATCCTCCACTATTCAAAATTAAAAATGTGGCTTCCTTCTATCTGTACCTAGATGTTACAAGAACAATGGGGGATGCCTCCTACCATCTACTCACAGAAAGTTGATTGTCTCTACCCAAAACTGAATTACAGTATAAAACTCCGCTAAACAACTGAAATTAAACGTAAAAACCAAAATGATTCTACTCGAAACAGAATTCAGTACAAAAACAGACTATTTTCACTCAAGACTAAAATATTACACAAAAACAAACTCAACTAAAGCCAAAAACTGAAAATCCTGCAAAAAGGTGAATTAATTTCACTAAATGCTGACATTCAGCCCAAAAGTGGAATAATTCCACCCGAAACTGAAATTCAACAGGAATAAAATGGTGCCAGTAACAACTGAAATCCAGTAAAAAAAAACTAAAATGGTAATACTGCAATTCAGCAGAAACAAAATGGTGGCATTAAAAACTGAACTTCAGTCCAAAAGCGGAACAATTCCACCCAGAGCTGAACTTGAGTACAAAAAAAAAAACAGAATTTCAGCGCAAAACTGAGTAGTTTCATTAAACATTGTGTTATCCTGCCAAAACCAGCACAGCACGGGAAGCGCGATTCTGGGAGGACATCATTGTACGTACACATTGTACACTTTTGTGAGGCACTGTAGTGGCACAGATGAGCACAGGTGTGGCATGGCTGAGCACAGGTGTGGCACGGCTGAGCACAGGTGTGGCACGGCTGAGCACAGGTGTGGCACGGCTGAGCACAGGTGTGGCACGGCTGAGCACAGGTGTGGCACGGATGAGCACCGATGGGCATGAATGAGCCATGGATGGGCATGAATGTGCCATGGATGGGCATGAATGTGCCATGGATGGGCATGAATGAGCCATGGACGGGGCATGAATGAGCCATGGATGAGCATGAATAGGCCATGGACGGGCATGAATAGGCCATGGATGGAGCATGAACGAGCCATGGATGGAGCATGAACGAGCCATGGATGAGCCATAGATAAACATGGATAAGCATGAATGAGCCATGGATGGAGCATGAATGAGCCATGGATGGAGCATGAATGAGCCATGGATGGAGCATGAATGAGCCATGGATGGAGCATGAATGAGCCATGGATGGAGCATGAATGAGTCATGGATAGAGCATGAATGAGCCATGGATGGCCCTTTACCCCATGACGCTCAGGGTCCAGAGGAACTGATGGTCACAGACATTCCCGCGGAAAGCGCGATTCTGGGAGGACATCATTGTATGCTCTCCCAGAATTAGCCGACCGCACTGTAGCCGTCATTCGTCTATGGCCCGGTTGGCAATTGGTTAAAGTGTGACAGGTTAGGTATCTTAACATCATATTTCATCGTTTACAAAAATATCGGGGTATATATTGTGTCGTCATGGAGCTTGCTTTGTGTACTAGTGTGCAGTCATGTTGGAACAGGAAGGGGCCAACCCCAAACTGTTTCCACAAAGTTGGGAGCATGAAATTGTCCAAAATGTCTTGGTATGCTGACGCCTTAAGAGTTCCTTTCACTGAAACTAATGGGCCAAGCCCAACCCCTGAAAGACAACTCCACACCATAATCCCCCCTCTACCAAGTTATTTGGACCAGTGCACAAAGCAAGGTCCATGAAGACATGGATGAGCGAGTTTGGGGTGAAGAAACTTGACTGGTCTGCACATAGTCCTAACCTTAACCCGATAGAACACCTTTGGGATGAATTAGAGTGGAGACTGCGGGCCAGGCCTTCTCGTCCACATCAGTGCCTGACCTCACAAATGCGGTTCTGGAAGAATGGTCAACCATTCCCATAAACACGTTCCTAAACCTTGTGCGTATAAAGGCAGGTGTCACAATACTTTTGGTAATATAGGGTATATACACTCACAGACTACTCTATTAGGAACACCTGTTCAATTGCTTGGTAACACAAATTGCTAATCAGCCAATCACATGGCAGCAAATCAATGCATTTAGGCATCTAGACGTGGTGAGCAGCTATGCATGGCAAACAATCAGCTTCTAGCTTCAGTTTGTTTAGCTAAGCTTGGAAAATGAAAGATAGAAGATGATTGGTTGCTATGCATGACTGCTCCAGATTCTAGCAGCTCCATTTTTGATAAATTTCCCTTCATGTCGACCTAGATGGCTGCTTGAGTCCTGAGCTCCTGTAAACTGGGGACCGTGGTTTGCTACTTGGGGAGATTACAGCACTAAAAACGCCATGAATATAACGACCAGGAGCTCCTCCACCTCCCGCACACCCGCCGAGACCGGGACACAGCTGAGTCGCAATATACCGGAGATATTCCGGACACAGCGCCAGCCGACACACGCGGCCTCACAGGCGGCCTTGCAGGCCCAAGCACCAGACTCGCCTGAAACAGCGTCCGCTTCTCAGATGTCAGGGGCGGGGACACCCTCCTTTTTGCAGACCCAGCCGCCCAGTCTGCTGGACCTGGAGAAGTTTGCCGCTGACATCAAGAGCACAGTGATGGCTGCCATTGCCGACCTCCGCTCAGACTTTCAAACAGTGACTCGGCGCATCAGTGATGTGGAAGAAACCACTCAACATCATGCTGCAGCTATTCGCCAAGTCCAGGGAACCTACGATGCACAGCTTACACACCTTCTAGATCTTCACAGACATATCGAAGATCTAGATAACCCGCGGGCGCAGACACAATATCAGGGTGCGTGGCGTGCCTGAAAATAATGATCCTGGTCTTCTACAGCAAACTGTAAGTAACATCTTTAATGAATTGATAGACCGACTGGCTGATTCTCCAATAGAGATGGAAAGAATACATAGAGCATTGCGCCCTCAGCCCCGAGATAATGAGCCGCCCAGGGATGTAATTTGTTGTATAGTGAATTTCCCCCTGAAGGAGGAAATCCTTAGGAAGGCGAGGGAAAAAGGTCGGATCATTCATAATGGCGCTGAGATTAAACTGTTTCAAGGACTTATCGCAGATAACCTTACAGAATAGAAGGGCGTTGCGCCCCCTGCTGGAAGCTCTGCGGTCTCGGAACATACAATACCGCTGGAAATTCCCCTTCAGGTTATCTGCAACCGCTAGGGGTCGCTCGGCCCTACTCCGCACCCCGGAAGACCTACAGGCTTTCTGTGACCAGCTTGATCTTCCCCGCATGGATCTTCAAGAATGGTATTCTTTCTACTACCCGACGGAACCGTGGCTTCCTGTCTCTCTCAACCCGTCGCCGAAAGCACAGCGACAAAGATTGAGAAGACATCGAGACGTGCCACCCTCGCCTAACAACCGCTCTTCACGACGAGATATATACCAACAAAACCCTGGATCCCCGTCTTCACCTCCAGCTAGGAGAGATCGCATGGAGGCCTAACAAGCAACACTTTTTCAGCCAATTTTGAATCAGCCTATGTCATGTGACTGCCCCTTGCCATCTGCTCTCACGCCTGTGGGGTTTTTTTTTTTTTTTTCTCCCTCTCCCTACGCTTGTTTTTATTTTTGTTACAGCATAGATGACACGCCTGACCTGCCATCAAAAATCCTCACCAGATGGAGTGAATGACTCACAAGCACGCACTTCCTCCTGCCTATCAACCTCCTGGCCTCAACTATGGCTGCTTGGCCATGTGACAAGCGGCCCTATGCAGGTATGATCTGGTATACCCCCGCACAGGATAACCTCACTGGGAAGGTAAGATAAGGGGAGCTGTGCGTACATGATCGCCTAGTCTATATGCCCTACTGGGCCTTATCCTTTATCCTTCCCCCTTCCTCCTCCCTGTGTAACAGATCCTGAGGGGACCATGCCTAGATCACCATAGTGAATCTTTTGACTCTCATTGACTCACCTAGACCCTTACACTTCATCCCGGAGCTTGGGAAGGAGGTTTGCTGGCTTGCCAACTTGCCGCTGCATTACCGGACATACCTTACCTCCAAATGCAATAACGTGGACCTCCCAACTCCAATACACTAGGTCCTTACCTCGAGGTCTCCAATCTGCCTCCAGTTGGCTTAACCATCACCCATCCACTTCCAAGTGGCTCTGAATACCGCCTTAAGTTGAGGACCTTGGACTAAATTTAAGTAGCCTGATTTGGGTAACCAACATTGGGTAGAATGAGAGGAAATGCATACAGTTATAAAGTTATGTGTTGAGTCACCTCTATATGTAATGTCCGTAACCCCCTTTTGCACAAAATCATACCCATGGAATTACATGCATACTCTCCGGGGTACCTAATCAGTCTGAATTAAGTGGGAGGAGGGCTGGGACTGAACCCCTTACCCTTTCTGTTTGAATCACCTACAGTACCATGACTCCATGCTTAGTCTACTCCATCTGGATTTCTAAACACCACAGGGATTCCCTTGTGGTGTGCGGCAAAAAACTGTCCCCCTTGAAAAATTTGATCCTGAATTACATTAAAATTTTTTAGTATTGGTTTTGTGTGGGGAGAGTATGCATGGGATCCCATACAACCCTCTTATATCCCCAGGCTGTAACCCACGTTCTATATTTTATGTTCTAAATGTTTGCATACGGTTGCCAGGTGGTGCACCATACACCCACATTGGCGATTGACGCGTGAAGTACTCCGAGTTTCTGCGACTGCCCTTCTTTCCTTTTTGTGCCTACTTTGACCAGTTCCGTCTCAGGACCAGCTAGGGATCTTCTCTTTTTAGACCCTCTTAAGCACTCTGGATACTTGGGGACTACTTACGCAACCCCCTTGCAACTAGACCACTTCCGATAGTGGCAATAATAAATATTTAACATTTAATGAATAGTTCCTAACTATCACTGCACTATAGTGGTTATGACCTAATGGGCACGGTCCCTCTTTTTGGGATTCAACCTGCAGAACTATATTGATATAGAGCATTTATTTTATTTTAATGTCCCCCCCCCCTTTTTTTTTTTTTTTTTTTGTATGGTGAATTATGGGGCAAGTTCCACCCAAACAGACAAGGAGTCGAGTTTAAATAGATTTTAGGTCAAGTAGACATTGTTTTTCTTTCTCCAGAGGTGTTAAACGTTGCTCAGGTGTAGGAGAGGTCAGCATTTGGCCTCGACAGCTATACTTGTTGGTTCAGGTTATATGTTACATACTATATGCTAACTTTTTACCTGTTAAGTTAATGTTTCTGGTTGAAATGCTCAAACTACAAAACTGTTGTGGCTCCCCAAGCCCATTCTTATACACTTCATGCACGGCTCCTTTCCCATGGTCCCCAGTTTGCGGAACCACCTGTGGGTTTTTCCGTTTATACCTACGTTCCCACACAACGGTTTCCTTTGGATTCCCGCTGACTTACCAGCTTTCCCCTCTATAGGTGGAATAGTATATCTATTTCCACCTCTGGTATATCACTAAATCCAGTGTCTCCCATACATTACCCCTTCTGCTTGTTGCCCCTCACCGTTTCTCCCTAGTCTTTTCTCTTCTGGTGAGTGGGGGAGCATCGGGGGGGAGCACTTGGAGTCACCAGCTTTTATTTTATTTTACCTGCACGGAAGTCACCTTACATCACCCTTTGAGTATTCCTGAATGCAAGTCAACTGATCCTGATCTCCACATACTAGACATTTTACTCCAGTATATGCCAATTATAGGGACTGGTCTACGGATGGTGTATTTACACTTGGTGCCTTTTTATAAATGTTATTTGTTTTGATTCCTGCATATATATTTATATTTATAATTGTATTTTTTATGGTATATATATGAAATTTGAGGGCATTTAATTTATAGCAACTTATAGTTTGTTGCACTCTCGTTCACTTTACACTCAGTGCACTTTAATCACTTTATTTAGTGGGGGTAATTGGTAACCACACATGGTTACCACGAGCACTTAAACAGTGGGTTGTCTCATGGACCCCTTGTACAAAAATACTTATAACTTTATTATTATTTTTATTTGGTTTATTATGTATACATAGGTCCCCACTGGTAGCGGAGCAATTATAAACTCAATTTATTTACATGATACAAAAGATGTGCACATTCACTTAGTAGGATTTTACATCAATTATTTTTGGTGCATATATAGGGGGGCAGTCACTTAAACACCTATTTATTCTTTCACAAACAAAATTGCTGTCACCAATTTAATCACTTATTTACTTATTTATTTAATTTCTAGACCCTCATATAACATTTATTACATAGGGCAGCGCCAATTCCCCACATTTCTTCATTATCCTTTGGATTCCCGCCGACTTACCAGCTTTCCCCTCTATAGGTGGAATAGTATATCTATTTCCACCTCTGGTATATCACTAAATCCAGTGTCTCCCATACATTACCCCTTCTGCTTGTTGCCCACCACCGTTTCTCCCTAGTCTTTTCTCCTCTCCCCCCCCCTCCCCTTTTATTTATTTTCTCTTTTTTCCTTCTCCCCCCCCTTTTTGTTTTTTTTTTGTTTTGTTTTTTTCTTTACCTTCCACTTTTCTGTGCCCCAACTCCTTTGTGTTTCCCCTCCGCACTTACCCCTATTGTGGAAGAGGGCTCACTCCCCCCTACTCTGGGTACTCCTCCCCTCCCCCCGGCTGACCGAGTTCCACCTGCACTGATCTGCTGAGGGTCTACTATTATATTGCCTTTCCTAACCACTTTCACGGAAAAGACCATGGCGCCTACTACATCCCTAACGATGAAGTGTGTATCATTGAATGTTAAGGGCCTTAATCTCCCAGAAAAAAGATCTCAGATTCTGAACTCCCTTACCAAACACAAAGCTCAATTCATTTTCCTTCAAGAAACACATTTCCGCTCTGATGCAGTTCCTAAACTATCTAATCATATCTATCGAACAGCACTGCATTCCACCAACCCTGTAGCAAAAACAAAGGGGGTTTCGATCTTAATCTCTAGACATGCCAACTTCCACCAGACTGACTCACTTATCGACCCAGAAGGCAGGTACATTTTTATCAAAGGTACATACGCCTCGAAACCAATTACACTAGCTAACATCTACTGCCCCAATGAACATCATGTTTCCTTCTTCAGAAAAATATGCGACCTGCTTTTGACTTTTCAGTCAGGTTTGGTTCTGCTGGGAGGTGATTTTAACGCCCGGCTGAACCCTGTCCTGGACTCTTCGACGGGAGCCTCTACCCTACCATATCGAGCCCTCGGCAAATCAAAATGCAACTCCAAAACCTGACGCTCCACGACACTTGGCGTACCATGTACCCCTCCGTGAGGGACTACAATTTTTACTCGGCACCCCATGGCAAATATTCGAGAATTGACTATTTCTTTCTCTCTCAAAAGGACCTAGCCCTACTCCAACAAACAACCATAGAGCCAATGTTCCTATCCAATCATCACCCAATCACAATCACCCTTTCCTACCCTGAATCTAACGCAAGAACCAAAACATGGAGACTGAACCCCTCTTTACTCAATGACCCAATGACGGTAGAACACTAGAAAACCTGTATAGATCTTTATTTCAAGGAAAACACTACCCCAGATGTCTCTACTGCTTCCCTCTGAGAAGCGCATAAATGTGTATTGCGTGGCGAACTTATTACACTCGCCGGGAAAGCCAAAAGGTTACACCAAGAAAACATAACTTCTTTGATCATGAAGATCAAAAAGTTAGAAACGGCCCACAAACAGTCACACGCTCAATCCACCTTACAAGAATTACTACATGCCCGATCGCTTCTTTTGGAGGAATTAGGTAAACAAAATAGGAGATGCTACGTCCTTGGCCAAAAAGTTTTCTATGAGCATGGCAACAAATGCGGGCGTCTTTTGGCCCGCACGATCCAAGCCTCTAGAACCTCATCTACGGTTCATCATGTGCGAAATGCTCAGGGATTACTCTTATCCAGGAACGACGATATAGCGAAAGAATTTGAGAGTTTTTATGCCAGGCTTTACAATTTACACCAGAATTGCCCCGGAACACCCGCGTCAGCCACACGAGTCGACCGCATTAGAGAGTTTCTCTCGTAACACTCTCCAAAACAAATATCTGCCCAACAAGCTCAGGACATGGAGATACCTCTTACAAAAGGGGAACTAGAGCTGGCAATTAAACAGATGAAAACTGGCAAGAGCCCAGGTCCAGATGGCTTCTCTCTCCAGTATTACAAGACATTCCTAGACTCCCTCGCCCCGAAACTTCTCTCCACCTTTAATGCTTTTTCGGACCCCCAGATACTGCCAGAAGGAATGCTTATGGCTCACGTAGCGGTAATCCCTAAGGAAGGTAAGGATCCCACCCAAGTCTCAAACTACAGGCCCATATCGCTACTAAATGTAGATATTAAAATATACGCAAAAATTTTGGCCAACAGATTGCTCCCTTTGATTCCCGAACTTATTTCTCCAGATCAGGTGGGATTTGTCCCTGGAAGGGAAGCCAGGGACAACACTATCCGTACCCTGAATCTCCACCATTGGCTCACATCTTCTAAGTCACAAGGGTTCTTCCTCTCTCTCGATGCCGAGAAGGCGTTTGACAGAGTGGCCTGGGACTATATGCGGGAGGTGCTGGTTGCTGTTGGCCTGGTGCCCCGCATGCTCTCACATGTACTAGCCCTATACTCGAATCCCTCTGCCAAGGTAAAGGTTAATGGCCACCTGTCAAACGCCTTCCCCATCAGCAATGGGACACACCAGGGATGCCCCTTATCCCCCCTAATTTATATTCTGACGCTGGAGCCCCTCCTCAACAAAATAAGATCCAACCCTGACATTGGAGGTCTGACTGTTGGTAGAAGGGAATTCAAGGTCGCAGCCTTCGCAGACGACATTCTTCTGTCCCTGAGCTCGATCCGCATCTCACTGCCCAACTTACTAAAAGATCTTGAGTTTTTTGGCACTTTATCCAATCTCAAGATCAATCACTCAAAATCAAATGCTTTGAATGTGACTCTTCCCGCTCAGGAGGTAATCCACTGTCGGGATGCCTTTCCCTTCCGATGGGAAGAGGGGGCGATCACTTACTTGGGAATCAAAATTACCGCGCGGCTGTCAGACCTCTATATGTCTAATTTCCACATAGCTCTCACCAAAATTCAAAATCATTTTAAGGAGTGGATGGGCTTGAACGTCTCCTGGTTTGGCCGTTCGGCATTAATTAAAATGGTCATTATGCCAAGATTACTTTATCTCATGCAAACCATCCCTATCCACCTTCCCCTGGCCTTTTTCGCAGCTTATCGCAAAGCTTGTTCCACTTTTATATGGAAAAACTCTCCACCCCACATAAAATATTCCCGCCTAACGACACAGAAAAAGAATGGGGGTATTGGCCTTCCAGACTTATATAGATACTACCTGGCGTGTCACCTGACTAGGATAGTAGATTGGAACATACATAGTATCAAAAAGATCTGGGTAGCCCTGGAAAATTCACTGATACCAGGGCCTCTACACCTACTTCCCTGGCTGTCTCACAAACCCTGGACACAGAAGATCGTATCTCACCCCCTGATCTACCCCTCCTTGCTGGCCTTTAGAGGTGCAATGAAATTGGGGTTGGCTGCCTCGGTACCAGGTCCCCTAACTTCCTTGAGAGAAAATCCAGACTTTCCCCCGGGTGACTCCTGCTCCTATTTGCTACGCGAATGGCCACATGACAACATCTTAACTCTTCACTTTTTCTCAGAGGGATCCCCTCTCCCATATGAAAGACTAGTTAACATGTCCAAGACTGCCTCTTTTCCCTTTTGGTCATATCGACAAATCCGCCACTTTCTCTCGTCCCAACCACACCAGTCTTGTTGGACCAAACAACTCACTCCTTTTGAATCCCTTTGCCACTACAAAACACAACAAAGGCACTTAATCTCCGCAATATATGCCCTCCTTTCATCTGCATTAACCTCTCCCCCGGCATCTTCACAGTTGGCCTGGGACAAAGACTTTCAAACACCCCTCTCTACAGAAAGGAGGGACACTGTCTATGAATACGCACACAAATGCTTACTAAATGTGGCCATCCAAGAAAATGGCTACAAAATTGCCACTAGGTGGTATAGGACCCCTTCTCGGCTTCACAAATTTTCCCCCTCTATCCCTAACACATGCTGGAGGTGCGGCAAGCAGGAAGGAACGATGCTCCACATATGGTAGAACTGCGAACGCATTCAACCCTTCTGGAGGGAAGTCAGTGAAATCATCTCACATATCACTACAGATACCCTGGACTACACCCCCGCACAATTTCTTCTACATCACACCTCTTTACCCAAAAAAACATACTATAAGTCTCTGGCTATGCACTTGGTGAACGCCGCCAGATTATGTATCCCAGTGCATTGGCGTTCCACACACACCCCGTCAAATGGAGAGTGGTACAGGAGAATTTCTAAAATAAAAGAGATGGAAGAATTGATTCATATTTCACAGGAAAGAACACATAAATTTTCTTTCACTTGGGCGTGCTGGAATCACTATGTGACTACTGAACGCTATCGCCAGCATGTACTATAAAAAGTGATAAGTGAACTTTAATCCTAACGGTGGACTCTCGTCGGTGGGGGGGGTGTGGGGGGGAGTGGGCCTTCCAAGGGGAGAGTTCTGGGGCACCTTCTCAAACTCCCCCCTTCGTCTTTGACCCCTTCCTCCCCATTATTTTATTTTATTTTTTTTTTCTCTTCCCTTGTTGTCCCTCTCTCCCTTCCTACTTTATTCTTCTGATCCTACCCTTTTTGCCCTCTCCTCTCCTTCCTCTCATACACCCCATGTTCTTTCTCCCCAATTTCGGCCTCCTACTTGGTAGCAGGTTCTCTTAACCTTGTCTTAACATAGCCCTACATAGATGCTTGCATGGGTACTTCACTCAGAGAAATGAACTGGGACCAGCCGTATCACTTATCTCCTAGCCTTGGTTGGGCTTAACTGCTCGGGGGGGGGGGGGGGGGGGAATATGAATAATGATCCTCCACCCCACAGCTACTATATTATGCATATCTGGCTGTGTTACCAGTACTGTATTATCATAACCTATATTGGATGTACCCAGCATTTCTTTCGCTTCCATACCATGCTTGTTAATTGTATTTCTGTGTCATTTGATTTGAATTGTGAACTGTAACTTGCTCTTTTAACACTAAATAAAATCTTTATGGGAAAAAAAAAAATTTCCCTTCATGTATTTTTAACCACTTGCCATCTGCGCTATGGCCGAATGACGGCCACAGCGCGGACCTGAATTCCCGGGAGGGCGTCATATGACGGCCTCCCCTACGCACGCGCAGGGCAAGCGCCGAGCACGCTGTGACCACCGATTCACTGAGACTCGGCTGATCACCGATCCGAGTAAGGGGCCGGTCCCTTACCATGTGATCAGCTGTCAGCCAATGACAGCTGATCACATGATGTAAACAAAAGATCGGTAATCGTTTTTTTTTCTACTCACGCTTATAGCGTGAGTAGAAAAAAAAGCCGATCACCGGCTCAGATGAGAAGTACAAAGGTCCCGAAGTGGAAGAGGCACATCTGCCTCATCTTTGCCAGCTAACAGTGCCCACAAGTTAAATGGGTGTGTGGACAAGGGATTATAGCGGTGCTAGGGTCAGGAAGATTAGAGAAGAAAAGATAAAACAAAAAATACTAAAATTACAAATTTTATTAATAGTCTATCATAAATACAATGTACATTATAAACAATTCATACAGTAATTATGCAAATTTTGTGGATACATGTACTGTAAGTGACCCTAAGAATGGTCAAGTGGGCCAGATGGCAAGTGGCCGTTGAAGGAGGGGGGGCTCATTTTCCTACATGTTTCGCCAAAACATTGGCTTCTTCAGGGAACAGGAGCTCATAGGGTGGATATATATAAAAAATTCTGTGTGGTGGACATAAAAACACATGTTAGAAATATTAATTTGACCAAACACTGCATGATAAAAACAATAACACATTGCAACTGTGGCTGGACATTCATGCAACCCTAAGCTCCACACCACTAAACGGAACTGCGGACATACCTGGGGCGTCAGTGCCCAAGACGGGAGGGAAGAGAGGGAGAGGGGGAACACAGCCACCCAAGGAGATCCCCACAGGGGAGCAGGCAGACCGCGCCGTAAATTATGCCTGCAGGGGGCATACAGTAGACCTGACAAAGGAATGTAAAGATAGTCATGTGTCATAATGCACTGTGGTAGTTATTCCAGGAATAGAGGGTTGCGCATATGTGCATTGTATTAAAAAGAGAACAAAAAATATATATGTATATAAATAGGTATAAATGTATCTATATCTCTGGAAAAGGTGCGGACTTACATGTATATCTAAAAGCTGTAGAGAGGCAAGGTCAGGAAGTGCCTATGATATATGTATGCACACAGCAAGGAAAGGACATCAAGGTAGAACCATATCTGCAGACCACTTAAAACAGGCCTAGTTGGAAAAATGGATAGTGTTAGGGGTCTTGCTGTTATTAACTGGGGCCAGATATGGTAGTTTATGCCTATACTTACTTGATGGTATCTGCTGTAAGAAAAGATTCTCATAGCGGTACATTCACAGGTATATAGTACCGGTGCTGGGATGAAAAAGGGATAAAAATAACAGTGGATCCTATATGAAATATAAAGGAAAAAAGGAGGATCAGAAAGGTAGGGAAATGGAAGCTTTAAAATGTACTTGGGCACAGGTGAGGCTAGTGAAAAAGAATCTATTACCTAATTCATCATGAAGCACACCGTGTTGCTTGAGAAAATCAGTGTTAACCACCAGAGTAAGAGGCCGGTCCAAAGTAAGTTCTAAAAAGTATGTAAAGGAGTAATAAATAATTCATGTAAACAACATGAAGTCAGGGTGTTTTGAAAGGCAGAAGTTTACCTTGTAGCTGTGTGCAGAGCGAATGCAGGCACGTCCCTCGTCCATGGGAACTGAGGGACTGGCCGGTTACTCATATACCCCCCACACCTGATCAAATGATGATCAGGTGTGCGGACGCTAAACGAGGGGTAGCCACGGCTGTGCACTGCACGGTGCCTAGGAACTACGAGTTCCATCATGCAACGCGCGCACATGCTCAGATCTCATGGACCGTGTGGCGATTGGAGAGGCGAACACCCCTGGAATGGGAAGTACCAAGGTGTCATCTCACCCAATCTGCCGATGGAATAAAGGACCAGAGGGTCTGAGAACAGACGTGGGCACCCAGGGGCAGACAGTTGTCTGCGCCTTGGCGTCCGTACAGGCAAAGACAGCGCTAGCCATGTCACCCCCAAACCGGGAGAACCCGCGGAGCCGCCGCCCACCACCCACGCCACAGATAATCCCCCCAGTCGTGGGGCTAGCCAAGGCACCAGGGACAACCGCAGTCCAGCGGCGGGGAACAAAGGGGCACGAAGTGTAGTGCGCCGAGACACAGAATGGGAGGATATCCCAAAGGTTGCCCAACGATCCACAGGGGCCACTGGGGAAGGTGGGAATTACTGTGTGTCAGCACACGACATCCAGCCACAATGTGTGCAGTGTGCATAGAGAACCACTGGGTCCCAGTACGACAGTAAAACCTGCAACCAAAAATTGAAAATACAATGCAAAAACAATATATAGAAAAGAATATATAAAAAAGGAAACACACAGTATATGTATTGCAACAGTTGTGTCGAAAAATATTGTTCAATAATGACAAAAAAGAGTTTTAAGTCGCAAATAAATACAGGCAATATACACTTATAGAATATACAGGGATATAAGATATATTGAGTCAATTTGCCAGCTTGTCTCAGAAAAGGAAAAAGGCATTTGTAATCAATGTAGAAGGCAAGGTATTAGTCCATGTCAAAAAAACATTATATGGATGAATACCGGTATTTCATCCATATAATGTTTTTTTGACATGGACTAATACCTTGCCTTCTACATTGATTACAAATGCCTTTTTCCTTTTCTGAGACAAGCTGGCAAATTGACTCAATATATCTTATATCCCTGTATATTCTATAAGTGTATATTGCCTGTATTTATTTGCGACTTAAAACTCTTTTTTGTCATTATTGAACAATATTTTTCGACACAACTGTTGCAATACATATACTGTGTGTTTCCTTTTTTATATATTCTTTTCTATATATTGTTTTTGCATTGTATTTTCAATTTTTGGTTGCAGGTTTTACTGTCGTACTGGGACCCAGTGGTTCTCTATGCACACTGCACACATTGTGGCTGGATGTCGTGTGCTGACACACAGTAATTCCCACCTTCCCCAGTGGCCCCTGTGGATCGTTGGGCAACCTTTGGGATATCCTCCCATTCTGTGTCTCGGCGCACTACACTTCGTGCCCCTTTGTTCCCCGCCGCTGGACTGCGGTTGTCCCTGGTGCCTTGGCTAGCCCCACGACTGGGGGGATTATCTGTGGCGTGGGTGGTGGGCGGCGGCTCCGCGGGTTCTCCCGGTTTGGGGGTGACATGGCTAGCGCTGTCTTTGCCTGTACGGACGCCAAGGCGCAGACAACTGTCTGCCCCTGGGTGCCCACGTCTGTTCTCAGACCCTCTGGTCCTTTATTCCATCGGCAGATTGGGTGAGATGACACCTTGGTACTTCCCATTCCAGGGGTGTTCGCCTCTCCAATCGCCACACGGTCCATGAGATCTGAGCATGTGCGCGCGTTGCATGATGGAACTCGTAGTTCCTAGGCACCGTGCAGTGCACAGCCGTGGCTACCCCTCGTTTAGCGTCCGCACACCTGATCATCATTTGATCAGGTGTGGGGGGTATATGAGTAACCGGCCAGTCCCTCAGTTCCCATGGACGAGGGACGTGCCTGCATTCGCTCTGCACACAGCTACAAGGTAAACTTCTGCCTTTCAAAACACCCTGACTTCATGTTGTTTACATGAATTATTTATTACTCCTTTACATACTTTTTAGAACTTACTTTGGACCGGCCTCTTACTCTGGTGGTTAACACTGATTTTCTCAAGCAACACGGTGTGCTTCATGATGAATTAGGTAATAGATTCTTTTTCACTAGCCTCACCTGTGCCCAAGTACATTTTAAAGCTTCCATTTCCCTACCTTTCTGATCCTCCTTTTTTCCTTTATATTTCATATAGGATCCACTGTTATTTTTATCCCTTTTTCATCCCAGCACCGGTACTATATACCTGTGAATGTACCGCTATGAGAATCTTTTCTTACAGCAGATACCATCAAGTAAGTATAGGCATAAACTACCATATCTGGCCCCAGTTAATAACAGCAAGACCCCTAACACTATCCATTTTTCCAACTAGGCCTGTTTTAAGTGGTCTGCAGATATGGTTCTACCTTGATGTCCTTTCCTTGCTGTGTGCATACATATATCATAGGCACTTCCTGACCTTGCCTCTCTACAGCTTTTAGATATACATGTAAGTCCGCACCTTTTCCAGAGATATAGATACATTTATACCTATTTATATACATATATATTTTTTGTTCTCTTTTTAATACAATGCACATATGCGCAACCCTCTATTCCTGGAATAACTACCACAGTGCATTATGACACATGACTATCTTTACATTCCTTTGTCAGGTCTACTGTATGCCCCCTGCAGGCATAATTTACGGCGCGGTCTGCCTGCTCCCCTGTGGGGATCTCCTTGGGTGGCTGTGTTCCCCCTCTCCCTCTCTTCCCTCCCGTCTTGGGCACTGACGCCCCAGGTATGTCCGCAGTTCCGTTTAGTGGTGTGGAGCTTAGGGTTGCATGAATGTCCAGCCACAGTTGCAATGTGTTATTGTTTTTACTATGCAGTGTTTGGTCAAATTAATATTTCTAACATGTGTTTTTATGTCCACCACACAGAATTTTTTATATATATCCACCCTATGAGCTCCTGTTCCCTGAAGAAGCCAATGTTTTGGCGAAACATGTAGGAAAATGAGCCCCCCCTCCTTCAACGGCCACTTGCCATCTGGCCCACTTGACCATTCTTAGGGTCACTTACAGTACATGTATCCACAAAATTTGCATAATTACTGTATGAATTGTTTATAATGTACATTGTATTTATGATAGACTATTAATAAAATTTGTAATTTTAGTATTTTTTGTTTTATCTTTTCTTCTCTAATCTTCCTGACCCTAGCACCGCTATAATCCCTTGTCCACACACCCATTTAACGTTTGATTATTTAGGGGATGAGGTGCTGTATCCTCTGGTACCATCTAGCCATCTTTACTTTTAGTGCCCACAAGTGCCACCGAACAGTGCCCACAAGTGCCACCGAACAGTGCCCACAAGTGCCACCGAACAGTGCCCACAAGTGCCACCGAACAGTGCCCACCAGTGCCACCGAACAGTGCCCACCAGTGCCACCGAACAGTGCCCACCAGTAGTGCCACCGAACAGTGCCCACCAGTAGTGCCACCGAACAGTGCCCACCAGTAGTGCCACCGAACAGTGCCCACCAGTAGTGCCACCGAACAGTGCCCACCAGTAGTGCCACCGAACAGTGCCCACCAGTAGTGCCACCGAACAGTGCCCACCAGTAGTGCCCACCAGTAGTGCCAATCAGTGCCACCTAGCAGTGCTGCCTATCAGTGTAACAGATCAGTGCCCATTATTGCAACCCATCAGTGCCCATCACTGCCGCCCATCAGTGCCGCCTCATCAGCGTACATCAATGAAGGAGAAAAATTACCCGTTTTAATTTTTTTATAACAAAATATAAAAAAAAAATGTATTTATTTTTTTAAATTTAGTCTTTTTACATTTTTTTAACAAAAAATAAAAACCGCAGAGGTGATCAAATACCACCAAAAGTAAGCTCTATTTGTGGGGAGAAAATGATAAAAATTTCATTTGGGTACAGTGTTGTATGACCGCGCAATTGTCATTCAAAGTGCGTCAGCGCTGAAAGCTGAAAATTGTTCTGGATAGGAGGGGGGTTTAAGTGCCCAGTAAGCAAGTGGTTAAAGCAACTAGTACAAATATCTGAATTTGGCTAAAAATCAGCTCCTTGTAGTATCCTGTACTGGAGAGGGAGAGGCAGTGCTTAGGGTCAATCACATGTGCTGCATTTACAGTACATGCGCTGACAAGGGGAACATGCTAACAGGGAGAGAAAACAGACAAAACAGACTCATATATTCTTCTGCTGCTCCTACCTTGTCTATTGTCTATTCCAGGACTATTCAGGGGGCAAGAGTAACCAACCTGTATTGTTTAACTGCAATTGACAAAAAAAGTCTTGCCTTGCATGGCTTGCCCTAATACAAAGCTTAAAGCCCTGTACTCATGGGCCATGTGCCAGGCGACATCGGCCGGTTCAAGAAAAAACAGCCGACATTCAGACCGTGTATATGGCAGCCAGTCTGACAGAAGCTGTTTGGCCAGCTTCTATCGGACGAGCATGCTGGAAAACCAGCAGCCAACCGGCAGGCAGTTTTTTATTGTTCTACCCCAAAAAACGTACTAAAGCCTGGTACAAACCAGGCTTTAGTAAGACCTCATATTAAATCCCATGGCCACTTACAACCGTGACCTGGCAGCCTCTTGCACACCAGCGGCAACCACTGATACTGGAGCACATGCCGCCAGAGTCTACAGCAGCTCCAAACAGAAGCCAAAAACCGAAAATCAGCGCCATGTGCTCAGTCAGTCACAGCCTGACCCGCTTCAAATGCTAATAATGCTCAATAAAGCTTTAAAGAACACCTCTGACCACATCACTGACAGATTGTCTTGTGAAATCCGCGAACTAGGACAACGCACGGCGGACCTGGAACAAAGGGTAGAAAGAAAACCTTACTGTGCAATCGCACCTTGAAGATTACCAAAATAGGGCTGCCGTTCTAACGTCCACGTTGACAGCCTACCTGAATCCATCATAGATCTTTAATTAACAGACACGGCTTTATTCCAGGAGTTGGCACCCTCTCTTCCCATTGAAAGCTTGGAAATAGAGTCCATAGAGCCTTGGCTCCACGCCAATCAGATGGCCCCCCCCTCACGATATAATTGCTAAACTCCATTTTTTCCACACAAAGGAACAGCTAATGGCTGCAACCAGAAGCAAGAATTTGCTGGTCTTCCAAACCCATACCTACCCTGCACCGCAAAACCTATAGACGGGAATTCCCTTTTTAAGTGCGCTTTTCATATCAGGGTTCCAAGCACACATGCAGATCTTCCGATGACCTTTGATCCACTCTACAGTGGACCTCCAGCAGACCTGGCACTGGGAGACTCCCATCTGTGATCAGCACAGACGGGAGACCCGTCTGTGATCAGCACGCTCTCTTAGACCCCTTTCACACTGGGGCGGTTTGCAGGCGTTATTGCGCTAAAAATAGCGCCTGCAAACCGCCCCTAAACAGCCTCCGCTGTTTGTTCAGTGTGAAAGCCCGAGGGCTTTCACACTGAAGCGGTGCGCTGGCAGGAGAAGAAAAAATCTCCTGTCAGCCGCTTCTTTGGAGCGGTGAAGGAGCGGTGTATTCACCGCTCCTAAACTGCTCCTGCCCATTGAAATCAATGAGACAGCGCGGCTATAGCCGTGCTATACGAGGGGTTTTAACCCTTTTTTCGGCCGCCAGCGGGGGGTTAAAACCGCACCGCTAGCGGCCGAATACCGCAGTAAAACAGCGCTAAATATAGTGCTGTTTTACCGCCGACGCCCCCCTACCGCCCCAGTGTGAAAGGGGCCTTACAGAAGCTCAACGCATCTCCTAGCTCCAACTGCCACTCCAGCACCCACAAGAGAGGACGCTTCAACTCCCCTATATCAGCTAATGAAGATTCCATGATTTGAATTCTACTCCTACTTCAGTGAGCCCACGCTCTTTTTATCCTTACTTCAGCTCGAGTAGCGGAATTGGCTGAAGCATGAAATTTGCTCCATCCTCTATAAGTCCTTGTAAACACTTACCACCCTGAACTTCTCAGACTCTGCATCCAAATATCCCACCATTCATTATATTATCTCCCCTTCCTTGTGAATTGAATCCATTTATCCAACCTACCTACTCCCATTGACTTCCCTTCCCTATGTCATCTCCCAGATGATTTTGTTTCTTCACTTTTGGTCCCTCATATTACAGTCCTCTATGAGCCTCCTGTTTAAATATTTGGCCCACCCTTCTCTACCAACCTTTTTACACCAACTCTTGTCTTGGCAGATCCGAAGTGGTATTCCCCAACCTGCTGCACACCTCCACCCCATTCCACCCCTCCCTTTTTCTTAATCCTAAAGTTAATATGAATCTATACCTATGCTCCTGGTGCCCATACTGGTATTATACCCTACTTCTATGGAATGCAGCATAGCCAACCTCTCAACAAATTTAAACGTGTGGTCTCTATTAGCACCCTTTGTTCTTACTGTTTTTAGGTGTGTTGCTACTGATTTGTGTACGTGAGTAGTGGGCCTTGTGATGGGATTCACTTCGATCGGGGGGGGGGGGGGGGGGGGGGGGTTGTGGAACCCAGCTTACCTTAGAGAGCTCTGGAAACTCCTTGCCCAGCCCCCCTAACCCTTCCTATGCAGGGGAGGGCTGGTAGCCTTACGTCTGAGGGGCAAGTCCAGTCAAGTGGCCCATAGAGCCGGTGGCGGCAAAGTGATGGATCGTGGAAAACGGTCTAAGGTTTTCCATGATCACAAAGGTGGGGGGAAGACAATTTGACCCCCCAGAGCCCATGGCAGGGGCAAAGTTGACTGGCAACTTTGGCCCAGGGGCAAGTATAACCCAAAGGCCCATAGTGGAGCGACTCGGCCCCACGCTCCCTCTTCTCTGCTTCCTCATTTCGTCAACCATGTCAATTTACCTTTTCATTGCCAGAACCGTTTTTGCGTTTTTTGCACACACGTTTAAAAAATCATTTTAGGCCTGAAGATTACACAAAACCCCCAAACATTATATATTTTCTGAAAGCAGAGAATAAAATAGTGATAGTTCCAATTTCTTTATGTCACGTTATTACTGCAAAAGGTCTAGGAAACACAAAATTTCTGTAAAATAAAAAACACTAAAGTGACTTTTAGGGCAAACAAATGCAATAAACGCCCCAATATGATATATAAAAGACGAGATTGCACCGAGTAAATAGGTCCAACATGTCAAACCTTAATTTTATGTGAAATGGCGACATCTTCAGTACCCTATATTTCCGAGATTTTGGCAAAGCTTCAAAAGCCCCCTTATAGGTATCAGTTTAGTGTTAGGAGGACTTGTGTTGCGCTCATTCCGGCGTGCACGGTAATATGTAACATGTGTATCACAATCAACTTTTCACGCGTAGGCGCCCCTGACGCATGTGTTTATGTCCGAACGTGCGTACATGTGGGGGAGATTCAAAAACATTTTTTTTTGGGGGGGGGGAGGTTATGTGCTTGGGTATAACTTTCTTTAAAAAAAAAATTATTATTTTTAACCACTTCATTACCGGCGTATAGTCAAATGACGTCCGCAGATGGAATCTCTCATCCTGAGCGGGCATCATAGGATGTCCTCCGCTTCCCGTCGGTATAGGGGGCGAGCACGCCCACCACGTCTCTGAGCAGCCAATGCGTGTGCCCGCGATCGCTCCTGACAGAGCTGGAACGTGGATCTGTGTGTATAAACACACAAATCCACGTTCTGTCAGGGGAGAGGAGACAGATCGTATGTTCCTAGTATATAGGATCACCGATCGGTCTCCTCCCCCAGTCAGTTCCATCCCCCCACAGTTAGAACACACTGAGGGAACACATTTAACCCCTTGATCGCCCCCCTAGTGTTAACCCCTTCCCTGCCAGTGACATTTATATAGTAATTAGTGGATATTTATAGCACTGATCGCTGTATAAATGTCAATGGTTTCAAAAAAGTGTCAATTGTGTCCATTCTGTCAGCCGCAATGTCGCAGTCCCTATATAAAAAAAAAAAAAAAAAAAAAAAAAAAAAAAAAAAATCGCAGATCGCCGCCATTACTAGTAAAAAAAAAAAATAATAAAAATTCCATAAATCAATAACCTATTTTGTAGGCGGTATAACTTTTGTGGAAACCAATCAATATACGCTTATTATGATTTTTTTTAACCAAAAATATGTAGAAGAAAACACATTGGCCTAAACTGAGGAAGAAAATGTGATTTTTTTTTTAAATTTGGGATATTTCTTATAGCAAAAAGTTAAAAAATATTGTTTTTTTTTCAAAATTGTGGCTTTTTTGTTTATAGCGCAAAAATAAAAACCGCAGAGGTGATCAAATACTACCAAGAGAAAACTACTTGTGGGGAAAAAAAAAAAAGGACATCAATTTTGTTTGGGTACAGCGTCGCAATTGTCAGTTAAAGCGACACAGTGCCGTATCGCAAAAAATGGCCCGGTCAGGAAGGGGGTAAATTCTTCCGGGACTGAAGTGGTTAATCATATAGGGGACAAAAATTCCCCTATGTGATGATTTTAAGGCGACAGGAGGCGGGATGAAGAGAAGGGGCCTGGAGTCTTGTCGGAAACTCCAGAAGAGGAGGATCGGGGCCACTCTGTGCAAAACCCTTGCACAGAGGAGGAAAGTATACCATGTTTGTTATTTTTATTTAAAAAAAAAAAAAAAAAAAAAATAGGATTTTTGTACTCACCGTAAAATCCTTTTCTCTGGAGTTCATTGACGGACACAGCTCCATTCTCTTGACTGTAGGGTTCTATCGTCCTCCTTTCAGGAGAGACTAGGCAGAACATGCACTGCATGTGAAAAAAACAGAACTATACAGTTCCGCCCAGGGGGCGGTCCCTCTGATATAACCCCCCAGCCTGCCTCCTGCAGCTCAGTACGTCAACAAGCAGTATAACTTAATTAAAAGGAAGGGTGGGTGCTGTGTCCGTCAATGAACTCCAGAGAAAAGGATTTTACGGTGAGTACAAAAATCCTATTTTCTCTTTCGTTCATTGACGGACACAACTCCATTCTCTTGACTGTAGGGACATCCCCAAGCAGTGTCATAACAAGGGGTGGGAACAGCAAAACAGAACTTCACCCAAAACCAGAAGTGCCGCCTGCAGAACTTTGCGGCCAAGCAAGCATCCGAAGATGCGCTTACATCAACCTTGTAGAACTTGGTAAAGGTGTGAACGGACGACCAAGTCGCCACCTTACACACTTGGGAATCTGACGCTTGATGTCGGAAAGCCCAAGAAGTCCAAACTGCCCTAGTGGAATGGGCTGTGACAGGAAAGGAGGGCACCTGCCCCTTCAAGGCGTAAGCCTGGACCACAATCTGTCTGATCCACCTGGAAATGGTAGTCGACGAGACCGCTAGCCCTTTTTTCGGACCAGCCACCAAAACAAACAGTGAATCTGACTTCCGGAAGGGAGCCGTGGCAGACAGATATACTCTTAGAGCCCGGACCACATCCAGGGAATGGAGGGCCACCTCTTTAGGATGTGTCGGCTTAGGACACAGAGATGGTAACACAATGTCTTCATTGAGGTGGAGGGCCGAAACCACCTTCGGCAAAAATGAAGGTTGCGGACGCAACACCATCTTATCATTGTGGATAATCAGATAGGGCGACTTACAAGACAAGGCCGCAAAGCTCCGAAACCCTCCTGGCAGACGTAATAGCCACTAAAAAGACCACTTTCTGAGACAGGGTCAACAAGGGAATTTCCCTGATGTTCTCAAACGGCGGTTTCTGAAGCGCCGACAGCACCAGGTTCAGATCCCACGGAGGTAGAGGTGGACGCACCGGAGGAACTACATGCCGAGCCCCTTGCGCAAAAGTGCATAACAACGAGTGAGACGCCAGGGGTCGTTGCAAAAAAACAGCCAAAGCTGAAATCTGTCCCTTAACGGCGCTCAAGGCCAACTTCTGGTCCACTCCTCGCTGTAAGAACAGCAGGACTCTAGCCACCGAATAAGTACGTGGGCGCCACCCCATCTCCTCACACATATAAGCCTTCCATGTACAATAAAATATATTCCGGGAAGAAGATTTCCTTGCCCTCAGCATAGTTAAAATGACCAAGTCCGACAGACCTCGGTTCCTTAGCACCTGGCTTTCAACATCCACGCCATTAAAGCCAGCGATGGTAAAGCAGGATGAAGTATTGGACCTTGTGATAGGAGGTCCTCCCGCACCGGCAACTGCCAAGGAGCATCCGCCACCAGGCGTATCAGGTCGGCATACCAAGGACGGCGAGGCCAATCCGGGGCAATCAGTATGACTGGGATCCCCTCGACCTCCACTCTGCGGAGCAGATGTGGTAACAGTTTGAGCGGAGGAAAGGAGTAAATCAGCCGGTACTGCTCCCATGGAGCCATCAACGCGTCTGCCCAAGGATCTTTTGTCCTGGACACGAACCTGCGCACCTTTTGATTGAGCCCAGAGGCCAGAAGGTCCACATCTGGTGTGCCCCACCGCAGGCAAAGAAGCCTAAACACCTCCGGATGCAGAGCCCTTCCTCCTGGGTCCAGCATCTGACGACTTAGATAGTCCGCCTGCCAGTTTTCTACTCCCGGGATGTATACAGCCGACAGGGCCTCTACATGTCGCTCTGCCCACCGAAGGATGTGAGCGACCTCCCGTGCTGCGGCCGAGCTTCTCGTTCCTCCTTGATGGTTGACATATGCCACCGCCGTGGCGTTGTCTGACTGGATCCTGAACGGACGTCCTTGTAGTCTCATCAATGTGGAGAGGCATAGCCTGATCGCTCGAGCATATTGATCGGTAACTGGGATTCTTCCCGACCAGAGGCCCTGTGTTGATTGTACTCCCAATACTCCACCCCAGCTGGTCAGGCTGGCGTCCGTCGTGATCACCGTCCAATGCAGAGGAAGGAATGATTTCCCGGACCAAAGGGCCAGAGATCTCAGCCACCAGAGAAGAGAGTCCCTGACTAACTGGCTCACCCATATCTGTAGATCCAGGGATAACGGAGATTTGTCCCATTTCGACAATATCTCCCTCTGCAAGACTCTGGTGTGAAATTGGGCGTACTGTACCGCCTTGAAGGAAGCCACCATAAGGCCCAGAACTCACATGCAGAAACGCAGCGACGACCACCTGCGGCTCCTCAACCGCTTCACCGTGGTCCTGAGAGTCTGCAGCTTGTCTGAAAGGAGAAACACTCTGGGTTCCACGGAGTCCAGCAGTAAGCCTAGGTATTCCAGACGTTGAGTTGGCACTAGCACCGACTTCTTGAGGTTCAACACCCACCCAAACTCTTGTAGAGTGTGCATGGTGATCGCCACATCCTCCCTTAATTCTGAGGAAGAAGCTGCTCTCAGAAGATTGTCTAGGTAACCCACGATTGCGATCCCACGTTGTCGCAACAACGCCAAAATTGAAGCCAATACCTTGGTAAAGACTCGGGGTGCTGAAGCCAGACCAAAAAGGGAGAGCCACAAACTGGTAGTGTTCTTCCCCTACTGCAAATCGCAGAAACCTCTGATGCCTGAGGCATATGGGTATGTGCAGGTACGCGTCCTGGATATCCAGAGACGCCAGAGAGTCCCCCTGATAGAGTGCAGCGACTACGGAGCGAACTGATTCCATTCTAAACCTCTGTACTTTCACAAAGCAATTAAGGGCTTTTAGGTCCAGGATTGGATGTACCCCTTCCTTTTTGGGGACTACAAACAAATTGGAATAAAATCCCTGAAACCTTTCCGTTTCTGGAACAGGCACTATCACCCCGCGGCTGAGCAGGTCCCTCACTGACCCAAACAGGGTCTCCCAGTGAGCCGGGAGTAAGGGTATGCTGGAGGGAAAAAAATCTGTTTGGTGGCCAAGAGAGAAACTATCTTGTAGCCCGATGAAATCAGTTTGCAGACCCATTTGTCGGACAGCCGAGAGGCCCACCAAACTGCAAACTCCCGAAGGCTACCCCCCCACCCGTGTGTTGGGCGTGGGCAAACCTTCATACGGTAGCAATTTTGTTCGCGGGCTTGCGAGGCCAGGGACACTTCTGTCCCTCAGTAGTCGCCCTGTCGGACTGGGAACGTTTACCTGAGGTCCCGGGCGGACGAAAAAGCCTATTTGAGTGGAAAAGGAGGGCCCTTGCCTGCGGCGTGGCTCCTTACCCTTCCTGGGCTGTGGGAGGAAAGTGCTCTTTCCACCCGTGACATTCTTAATAATGTAATCTAGCGAGGCTCCAAAAAGCCGTTCACCAAGGAAAGGCAAATCCGTCAGAGCTTTTTTAGATTGATGGTCCGCAGACCAGCATTTCAGCCATATCAGGCGCCGCAGCACCACTGCTGATACTGATGCTCTGAAGAGCAAAGGAAGTGTATCCAGGACCGCATCACAGACATACTTAAGGCCTTGCACCAATTGGTCTGCTAGTTCCACGCAGACAGGATTAGACTGCTGTTTCTCCAATTCATTCACTGCAATAGTTTCGCCCATTCAGTAAGGGTCTGCGACACTAATGCCGTTGGCCGTACCGGTCATAGAGCTGACCCCGCTACCGTAAAGATGGATCGGGCTACTGCCTCGGCCCTCCTGTCGGTAGGATCCTTAAATGCAGGAGTTCCTTCTACCGGGATCGTGGTTACTTTGCTTAACCTGGACACTGGGGGGTCCATGAACGGGGGGAGCCGACCATTTCTTAAGAAGGCTCTCCTCAAAGGGGTAACGCACCGCCATAAGCCATTCGGCCGAAAAGGTCCGTTGCAGGCTACCCCATTCCTTTTATATGAACTTATCAAAGTAAGTCAGATACGGAAACACCTTAGGTGTACGGGTTGGTTACGGGACCCAAAAGGGACCGCCACCTCGGCAGAGGATCCTGTCGCATCCTGTATTTTCAGGGTATCACGCACAACGGTGATAAGTGCTCCAACTAGCGCTTTTTCCTGCGCGGACCCGGAATCATCCTCACTGTTCAACCGGTCCTGGTCAGCGTCCTCTGACACATCAGAACAGGGGCCGCCAGACACTGCGGGGCCAGAGTCTGAACCAGAGCTCTCCTCGGAGGACGGCGGGGAGCAGGCGCCATTTCTTACCCCCCTTGCGCCCGCATGCTGTCTCCACCCTGGCAACGAACGATTCAAGGACCGCCGACAAAGCGTCCAAAGGCACCGCACTATTTGCAGGTAAGCCGGTTGCAATTGCAGGGAGATCTGGGGAAGAAATACCAGGTTATGACGCCATGCTGACCCTTCCTGTCTGCCACCCTTGGGGACTTAGGACAAGGTTTATAGTCCCACCCTCCTAGCTGCTACAGACTGAGGGGTTCCCACCACAGGACTCACCACCCTGACCAAGAGCTGTGCCGTGCTGGCTGTATCCTGTGAGAATGCACAGGTGTCCTGGAACGAAAGCCGCACTGTTCTGAACCCAGGGAACAGCGCTGTGTGGAGAAAAAGCGTGCCAGGCTACAAGAAAATGGCCGCCGGGCATCCTGTACATAGGACAAAAACACAGGTAAAATGGCCCCCAAGCTCTGGGAAAATGTTTGCCACCCACGTTTTTTCACAGGGCTAACAGAAAATGGCCGACATCACAACTGTACACAGAGATGTACCTAGATAATAGAGCAGAACAGCACTATAGCGGCAGCACACAGAAACACAGTATCAGGGACACAGACAGCCAGCACAGCCCCCCATCAGGGATAAGAGCCCCCCCCCAGAGGACCCCTGCCTAGGTACACACACCGCTAGTCTGCAGCATCCCCCACGGGGGGGGGGGGGGGGGGGAGCAGGGACAGGGAGAGAAGAATGGGAGAAGAGGGACCCCCTAATCGACCTCCCAGGGAATGCCCAAGCTGCTCAGTCCTGCCGAGACAGGAAGAGCTGTACTTACCCTCCGGACGAGCTGGGGACATCCCATCACAGACCCACACCCGAGCAGTACGGAGTGGCTACGGGCCATGGCACACTGTGAAAAAGACATCCGTAGTCCGGTCATATGTGTGCCCCGAAGCTTGGAGCTCACCGGCCGCCCCTGGAGCCTGAGGGGCATGTCGTGGCCGACCCAGGCGCGTAGCTAGGGCCTGCACACGCTCGATGGCCAGGCTGGGTAGACTACAAGGATCTATATTTATCCAGCCTGTCACCCAGCCGGCTGTTGATAGAAGATCACAGGATCTTAAAATTTTGCGCAAAAGGCAAAATCCCGAACAAACAACCAGGACAAATGGTCCAGATAGGGAGCATTAGTCCTTCTCCTTTGCTAGGCAGAAAAAAAACTGAGCTACAGGAGGCAGGCTGAGGGGTTATATCAGAGGGACCGCCCCCTGGGCGGAACTGTATAGTTCTGTTTTTTTCACATGCAATGCATGTTCTGCCTAGTCTCTCCTGAAAGGAAGAAGATATAACCCTACAGTCAAGAGAATGGAGCTGTGTCCATCAATGAACTAAAGAGAAAAGAAGGAATGTTTACAACCATGCATTGCTGACCAGAGGCAGTTAGTTAACTCCTTTGTGCTGCATTAGTGGCAGTAGCACCAGTGTCAGTGTTTATTAACCCCTTTATGTTTCAGCATGAAGGGGTTAACACTGACATCGCTTCCGCTAATGCAGCACAAAGGGGTTAATTAACTGCCACTGGTCAGTAATGCATAAGTGACCAATGGCAGTACATTAACCCCCTCCATGCTACACATTCCAAATAGCATTATAAATTAATTAACCCCCCCACCCAAAAAAAAAAAATCAATCAAATCAGTAAGATCAGACAAAACAGTGCAACAATGTTCAGCCTCTGCCCGCTCACTCACAGTAGTGGATGCTCCCCGCATGTCGCAGCAGCTGCACTCCTCTTCCATGGCGCCTCCCAGCCTCTGAGGGATGTCAGGACGGGCGGGACCTAGAAAGCTCCTGTCAGAGCGGAGATCCCCGACAGGGAACTGACTGATGGTACACTTGCCAGCCGAGTGCAGGAGCGCACTCGGCATATTCTTACCGCTCCGCTGCAGCTCTGCAAGCACAGTACATTGTAGCGGCGGCCAGTGGCTGTAAGTAGTGTCTGGCCCATTCATAATCCAGCCCTGAGTGTGGCCTTTTCCCCAGGCATCGGAGCGGCCTAGGGGAAGATTGCCACCTTGCCCCCCCCCCCCCCAGCCCAGTCTGCCCCTGCTCCTATGTGTAAGTTAGCCTGTGTCTATTAGGGGCACAGGTGACCGAGAACTCCAGTTGGGTCTGAACTAACCAGACTCACTGTCCAACCCCGCCCTAAACTAGACCTGCCTTCACATTCCACTCCTGCCTTCCTCTACAGCTTGAATATAGTCGGGTCGTATTAGTACTGACCTTATTATCCACCATGATATATACCTTAAGTTGGACGTGGTGACCCCCGAGGCAGATCACTGCACCCCCCACGATGTCCACCAATACCCTATTGTGGACACCCTCTAGATCCTTGTCCGTAGATGGGACTAATCTCCCACCCTTTGGAGATTAATCCAAAGTACTTACTACACTCCTAATAAGAATCCGACCCCATTTCTCTCCCATTTACTGAGCGTTATTGATTCCCATAAACGTGGAACCCTCCTAGTTTGTGGAGACTCCAACCAGATCTTATACCCCCTTCCTCAAATCTCCTGTCCCTTTATCCCCCAGGAACAACCAAGCTTACTTTTTAGCAACTCCTATGGTTCATTTACACTTGCTTTGGCTTCAACACACAATAAAGTGCCTACCGCTTCAACAAGCTTTATGATGTGTTTTTGACGCTTGGGTGGTGCTTTGATAAACCTTTGGTGATGCTTCGGTGAAGTGTCGGTGATGCTTCCGTGATGCTCTTTTGAAGCTTTGTTGAAACTTGACAGATGTCCTGTGTATGTGTGGATATCTCATACCTGCAATTTCTCCAAAACAAAGTGAAGCTAAAGCTGAATTAAAGCCTCTCAAAAGCCGCAAGTGCTTCAAACGAGCTTTGTCAGAGTTCTATAGAGGCTTTGAAGACGCTTTGAAGCACCACTAAAATCGACATGGTGTATAATTTTTGAAGCAAAATCAAGCAAACGCAAGTTGTAAACAGGACTGTAACCTAACCATTTTATTTAGTGACAGGGCGTTCAGAGAGCTTTAACAAAGCGTGTCCGAAGCCTTTATTTGAAGCAAGTGTAAACTAGCCCTTACACCGCCACTTCCTGCAAAACTCCTGGTGAGAGCATAATCTTATTAAACACCAATATACACATTACACCCACCCTCACAAGCTCTTCTCCCGAATCGATCATACCTTTGTCAAGGTGGGGTCATCACCTCTAATACTCTCCTGCCTATCGCTTGGACAGACCATAATGCAGTCATCACAAACCTATCCTCCTAGGTCCCTAAGCCCCATAATCCGTCATGGTGTATCAGAAATAAATAAGATGCATCTCTGCGCTGTGGTGGGATGGCAGCTAAAACAGATAAGTAATATAGCAAACTTATAAATAATCTTAATAAAAAGTGTGTAGCATCAAAATTAAATGAACAGCGATGAACTGTCAATACTGTGTAATAAATGAACAGCACATTGAAAAAGAGTCCAAGAAAAGTGTTAAAGTAAAAAAAAAAAATCATATTTATCTATCTATCTATATATACACACATAGATATATATGTATATATCTATATAGATATATATATCGTATTTATCGGCGTATAACACGCACTTTTTCCCCTTAAAATCAGGGGAAAATCATGTGTGCGTGTTATACGCCGATCCCCCGCCGATTGTGAGCCTTTTGGCGGCTCTCCGCCGTTCTCGGTGGCTTTCGGCCATTCTCGGCTCTCGCAGTCCCGCGTGAGCCGCCGAGAATGGCGGCGCCATTTTCAAATGACAGATTTCTGCAAACGAAGGGCAATTCTACAGATGGACACTGACAAGGCTGCAATGAGGGACAAGATTACAGATGGACACGGACAAGGCTGCAACGGGGGACAAGGCTGCAACGGGGGACAATAAAAAAAAAACATAGTGAAAAATATAGATTTAAATGCATAGTCCCATTATAGAGCTGCAAACATGCACGCAGTGTACATCCGCCATATGTTGTGGGGAAGGCTGTTCAGTAATTTATTTACTACAGCTACATCTGGATGGTGCAAGTTGCTGAACAGCCTTCTCCACAACAGATGGCGGATCTACACTGAGTGCATGTTTGGTGCTATAACAGAAGCCAGCTTTTCCGGTGAGTGCCCATTTCACAGGGGAGCGGTGGATGATTCGGGAGCACTATACTGGATCACCTCTTTTTTTTTTTCAAGTCATCACCAATTTTTTGTGCACATCTTTGCACTGAACTATTGTGTTTTCACCAATAAGTTTATATTGCTGATCCTATCATGGGACTGTGTATTTAAATATACATTTTTCACTATATTGTTTTTTTATTACTCATTTCCGTTCAAGATTGTAAATATATTCTGTACTCCTACTCCTGGACCTCTCCGCTGCCTTTGATAAGGTTGACCACCCCCTTCTCCTCAAAAAACTACACGCCTTTGGTCTCCATGACTGTACACTTTGCTGCCGCTGCCTTTGATACGGTTGACCACCCCCTTCTCCTCAAAAAACTACACGCCTTCGGTCTCCATGACTGTACACTTTGCTGGTTCTCTTCCTACTTATCTAACCGCACCTTTAGTGTTTCTTACAACTCTACTTCCTCCTCTCCTCTTCCTTTCTCTGTTGGGGTCCCCCAGGGTTCTGTTCTTGGACCTCTCCTATTTACAATCTATACCGCCTCCCTGGGTCAACTGATAGCCTCCCATGGCTTCCAATACCACCTCTACGCTAACGACACCCAAATCTATTTCTCTACCCCTCATCTCACTCCCTCTGTCTCCTCACGTATCACTAATTTACTATCAGATATATCAGTCTGGATGTCACACCACTTCCTCAAACTCAATCTATCCAAAACCGAACTTATAATTTTTCCTCCCCCATATGCCCCTTCCCCTGATCTCTCTGTCAAAATCGATGGCACAGCTATAAGCCCATCCCCACATACAAAGGTTCTAGGTGTAGTCCTAGACTCTGAACTCAACTTCAAGCAACACATCCAATCACTGTCCAAATCCTGCCGCCTCAACCTCCGCAACATCTCCAAAATACACCCCTTTCTAACCAATGACACAACAAAGCTTTTAATTCACTCGCTGGTCATCTCTCGCCTCGTCTACTGTAACTCCCTTCTCATTGGCTTACCTCTACATAGTCTATCACCTCTTCAATCCATCATGAATGCCGCTGCCAGACTCATCCACCTTAACAATCGCTCTGTGTCTGCCACTCCTCTCTGTCAATCCCTCCACTGGCTTCCGCTCGGCCAAAGAATTTAATTCAAAATTCTAACAACTACGTACAAAGCCATCCACAATTTCGCCCCCAGCTACATCACTAGCTTAGTCTCTAAATACTAACCTACTCGTTCTCTTCGTTCCTCTCAAGACCTCCTGCTCTCTAGCTCCTTTGTCACCTCCTCCCATGCTCGCCTCCAGGACTTTTCCGAAGCCTCTCCAATCCTATGGAATGCCCTACCCCAATCTGTCTGCTTATCTCCTACTCTCTTAGCTTTTAGACGATCCCTGAAAACCCTTCTTTTCAGAGAAGCCTATCTTACCCACACCTAACATCTGTATTTTCATTTTTTCCATCAGCTCATCCCCCACAGTTATTACCTTTTGTTTCCACTTGACCCTCCCTTCTAGATTGTAAGCTCTAACGAGCAGGGCCCTCTGATCCCTCCTGTATTGATTTGTATTGTAAGTGTACCGTCTGCCCTCATGTTGTAAAGCACTGCGCAAACTGTTGGAGCTATATAAATCCTGTATAATAATATTATTAAAAATATATATATATATATATATATATATATATATATATATATATATATATATATCCACATTTATAAAAAAAAATTCTGACTTTAGCATTTTTTTTCTCTTTAACGCTTTTTTGGACTTTATTTCAATGTGCTGTCCATTTATAACACAGTATTCACATTTCATCGCTGCTCATTTACTTTTGCCAATGACAGCATCTTAGCGCATCCAGAACACCGTGAAGATCTCGCAATTGCGCTTAAAGATTATCTCGCTAATAATTCTGTAGAAGGGACTTCCCCTCTTACCCTATGGGAGGTCCACAAACCCGTTATTAGAGGAGTCTGCATCAGCCAGGCTTCACATCTCCATAAGGAAAAACAACTGCTCCACAAACGCCTCGAAGAGGCAATTTACAAAGCATCAAAAGAGTTTCAAGAGCAGCCCACTCTGACCTCTAGAGAGAACTATGACAAAGCATGCTTAGAGCTAGACCTTTTCCTCAGGGAATCAGCAGAGAAAGTGCTATGCAGAACCCACCATAAATTTTTTTCGAAAGACAAGAAACCTGACACTTTTCTGGTAATCACCCTTCGTAGAGTAGATCATGTGTCCAAATCTGTTCGCCTGAGACTTTCCAAAAATAATTACAATTTAATTGCAGGCTCTCCTACCTATACTCCGATTCAGACACTTTTGATCTCTCAGGAGCAGAAACTTAATTCTCTAATATCAAACTTCCCTTGCTTTTGACCTCACAGAATGAGAACCTAGATAAACCTATTACAGACACAGAAGACTTCATGGCTATTAATGCATTAAAACCATGCAAACGACCTGGGCCCGATGGTTTCTCAGCCACCCACTATAAAAAAAATTCAGACCTTCTTACCCCCTTATTGGTCGCAGCTTTCAACACTACAGTATACTGGATGGCCACTCTTTTAGGACTGAAACTTTAACAGCTGTCAATTCAATAATACTATAGCCTCATAGTCTATTTACATACCAATCTACGTCTGCAATCGGGATATAAAAATACTAGCGAAAATTATTTCCAGTCGCTTGAACCTGATAATAGGCTCCTTAAGCCATAGGGACCAGGTGGGATTCACCCCATCCCGCCAGGCAGATGACAATATCGGCCGAATAGTACTACTAGCCCATACAGTAGATAATCGTAAAATCCTGCCTCATTTCCTATCTCATGATATTCGTAAGGCCTTTGACACAGTCACTTTGCCTTACCTCCAGTTTGCCATACGCTGCTGGGGACTCACACTTCCTTCGCTGGGTATCATCCCTATATGCTGATTCTAAAGCATATGTACACTATCCTGGGCATAGATCAGAGCTTCTTCCTATTGAAAGAGGCACTCAACAAGGGCGACTGTCTACACACACACAAACTTAGAGGCTTGGGGTTGTCCAACATCTCGAAATTGTACCTGGGCACACAATTAGCCCAGCTACCCAAATACCATGCCTCCAAAGAAATAGCTTTACGGGTGGCACTGGAATCAGTGGACTGTGATCCTCTATTAGTAGCTAACATCTTATGGTTTGATCCACCTCCCCGCCGCTCCCTCACCAACCAACCTGATTACACTACATTACCTTACTATCTGTAAACAGAATCGAGTTTTAAGTCTTTCCCAATCACCACACAAACCTCTTTTCTCCACAATCCAACATTTTACCCAGCTTAGACATCACCCGCTTCTTTCTCAGTATGGTCCTCAGCTGGCCTTTTCCGGCACATACATTTTTTACTTCTTACAATCCTGTCATTTCCATCCTGCACCTCTGAACTCCTTCACTACCTCCAGATAAAACACTTCGACTCCTCTAACCCCGTCCAACCCTTCCGCATCCTGTCTTCCTTCGAACATGTTTGTAAAAGCGACCCACCTAGGAGGGGCCTCATTTCCGACCTATACCGAAAACTGCCCATCAGCAATACTCCTCCCCCTTATGTCGCTATATGGGAGAGGGACCTCATAATTACTTTAGAACCCATAGATTGGACCTACATATGGGAGGGCACCAAGTCTTCCTCTCAGAACACTGTGGCCTTAGAAACAAATGATAAAATTCTTACTAGATGATATTTGGTCCCCACCAGGATTTTCAAATTCCTGCCGCATTACCCCTCTTTATGCTTCCGTGGTTGCAATCATGTAGGCACCCACCTCCATATTTGCTCCAGACCCCTCTGTGGCACTCTTGAATAAGAAACCACAGGACTTAAGTTATCGCAAATTCAAACTAATGCTCCAGGTCACTATTGCAGTCAAACAGACGATAGCTGAAAAGCCTTGAAAAAATCCCACCCTTAGCATCCTTGCATTTCACAATAGGGTCACACAGGGAATGATCCTTGCTAAAAATTGAGGTTGTACTTTTAGATAAAGTAGCCAAATACAAGAAACACCGGGACCCATGGGTGATAAATTTCTTGCCCCTCAACTTTGATTCCACACTATTACTCCCGCAAATATTAGTAATAACCACCATATACACACCCCAACAATGCCTGTTGGAAATTCCAGTCTCCCTCTGGGGACACTTCTTCCCCCCCCTCCCTTTTTTCTTTCTTCCCCAACCTGTGCACCCCCCCCCCCCTATTTGTATTCCCCGCCTACGCTTTCCATTTTCATTCACGTGTCCTCTTCAGCTCAGTTCAGAACCAACATGCTCTCATATATATCTTTTCCAGTCATACTTGTAGGTCCCTATGTCACAGTGGTCTACTTACATGATCTTGCCGGCTTAATTACTCTTACAAGATCCATCTCCCCCATTCTACTGGCAGACTCCACCATCCTAGTATGTGTTACGCATGCCTCCTGCTACTTCTGGCAGTGATCCAATGTCAGAAGCTTCTTTCACTTGAAATTTTTGTAACACCACTGTTTTAATCATAGATACCTGGCCATATATTCATGCTGTTAGGCTCATGCTTTTAGTCATCCTTTTTGACTGTTTGTGTTCTACCTTGTAGGTCTTGTGTCTCAAAAGTAATATGTTTTTCTCTATACTTTGATCCTTGTTATCAATACAATATTTCAACGAGAAAATATGTAATTCAAGAAAGACGTGTATATATGGCTTTAATTTGTACGGAAAAAATATTTTTCTAATACAATCTGATAAAAAAAAAAAAAAGCATGTGGAGAGGAGCAACTAGTAAGGGACACAGATCTCCCCAGTTGTCAGGAAAGAATAAAATTAGGTGGTTTTGATCTCTGGGCATTATTAAATAGCCCACATATTAAGAGGGAACTGTTTGCAACTAGAGGAAATAAGGTTTAACTCCCCTAAATTGTGTAACACAACATAGCATGTTGATTCGGGGACCTATCAGATCAGCAAGGCATTTTGTTTCCTGTACAGGAAAATTGGACTAGGTTTTACAAGGGTTTTAGTTGCCTCCAGAATTACCTGTGGATTTGTTTATGGGTTTAGAGTTTTCCTTTTATTTAATTTTTTTGGGCAATGAACATGTGTCCATTTTTAAAATGCGTTGTCATGAAATTACAGAGCACACATTTTATCATTCAAAACTTTAGTTTAGACAATCTAAGTTGGGATAAGATTGATGCAATTATGCATAACATGTAACATAACTACTTACCTTGAAGAGCAGGATAAAATGGAGATAGAGTTTTCAGAATATTAGTGACAGTGTTTGCATCTTTTCCTTTAAGAAGCTGAAGAATATCTGGGCTCAGGGTTTTGGATGTTTTTCTTTGCCCTTGACTGGAAGATGGTGTTTCCTGTAAGCTGCTGCTGTGCAAAGATGAGGCATCAAAATATGATTCATTGTTTTCCATACCTAAATCAGATCGTGTCTTTATTTCAAGGTCACTTGATTTAACAGGTGGCTTGGATTCAGAGTTAGCCGTGACATCTTTGCCATTATTCAAGGTAATCTGAGATACACATGAACTGTGCCCTGAATTCTGTTCCACCTGAAAAGGTTCATAGACATGAGCACGTGTAACAAAAAAATTGGATTCAGTTACACTACTGTAAAAAGGACTTGCAGTAGAAAAGGATTCTGAAGCAAACCCCTCTACTGGTTGGGGATGTTGATCGCACGGGTTAGTAATGGACATAAAAGCGTCATCAGGGTCTTCACTTGTTTGCAGTCTTCTGTTTTCAGAACCTTTATTAGAAAAAAAAAAAAAGAGGTGTTATTCATACAGTGTAACAAATTATCAGATCTAAAAAAAATTATCAAAATAACTAAATATGAAAAACAAAAAAATCTTAAGAAATAAAGAATGCATGGTTTCATGTTAAATGAAAAGCTCTTTCTAGCATTCTACAGATACTCGTACATTATTTTTGACATATGATAAAATAGGATTTTTTAAAACAGCTTACCTGTAAAATCCTTTTCTTTCGAAGGACATCACGGGACACAGAGCCACAGTAATTACTGATGGGTTATATAGGTATCACTGGTGATTGGACACTGGCACACCCTATCAGGAAGTTCAACCCCCTATATAATCCCTCCCCCTTGCAGGGATACCTCAGTTTTGTAGCCAAGCAATATAGTGTATTAGAAGAGGGGCGGGACCTCTGCGTCCCGTGATGTCCTTCGAAAGAAAAGGATTTTACAGGTAAGCTGTTTTAAAAAATCCTATTTTCTTTCTCGAACATCACGGGACACAGAGCCACAGCAATTACTGATGGGATGTCCCAGAGCAATGCTACCTGAGGGGGGGAACCACGACCAAGTAGGGTGCAATCAGACCTGAGGACCCTGTACCGCTGCCTGCAGCACACTACGCCCAAAGGCGATATCCTCATGCCTTCTCACATCCACCTGATAGAATCTGGTGAATGTATGAACTGAAGACCAGGTTGCGGCCTTGCAGATTTGAGCCATAGAGGCCTGGTGATGCACTGCCCAAGAAGCACCAATAGCCCTTGTGGAATGTGCCCTGATCTGAAACGGAGGAATCTTCTGTTTCAAACCGTAAGCTTGAATGATCAACTGTCGAATCCATTTAGAAATGGTAGCTTTTGACGCTGCCTGTCCTCTATTGGGACCCTCTGGCAGCACAAACAAAACATCCGTCTTGCGGATCTGAGCAGTTGCCCCTAGATAGGCCTTAACTGCTCTTACTACATCCAACGAATGTAGAGATCTCTCTTCCGGAGAACAGGGATCTGGAAAAAAGGAAGGTAGAACAATGTCTTGGTTTAAATGAAAATCAGAAACCACCTTCGGTAAAAAACTAGGATGAGGGCGTAGTACCACTCTATCCTTGTGTATAATCAAATAAGGCTCCTTACAGGAAAGAGCTGCTAATTCTGATACTCTTCTAGCAGAAGAGATGGCCACTAGAAAAATTAATTTCCTTGTCAACAAGACCAAATGAATCTGACTTATTGGTTCAAAAGGCTGTTTCTGTAACACAGCCAGGACCAAATTCAAGTCCCAGGGGTTTAGGGGCGCTTTAACCGGAGGATTAAGACGCATCACCCCCTGCATAAAGTTTCGGACCAAAGAATGCGAAGCAAGTGGCCGCTGAAATAATACTGATAAAGCAGAGACCTGGCCCTTGATGGTACTCAAGGCCAGCTTCATCTCTAATCCCATCTGTAGAAAATCAAGGATTCTACCTATGACATATTTCCTGGGATGCCAACCTCTGGATTCACACCAGGTTATATAAGCCTTCCAGACTCTATGATAAATCATCCTGGAAGCTGGCTTCCTTGCATTAATCAAGGTAGATATGACAGGACCTGAGAGCCCACGACTCTTCAGAACGTGGGTCTCAATAGCCAATCCATCAAATTTAATTTGTAAGGCAGGATGGAACACTGGACCTTGAGATAACAGGTCTGGGCGTACCGGTAGGGTCCACGGGGAACCTACCGTCATCCTTACTATTTCTGCATACCAAGTCCTTCTGGGCCTAGCGGGGGCCACCAGAAGTACCGACTTCCTTTCCTGCCTGATCCTGCGAAGGAGTCGTGGTAGTAGCAGAATAGGCGGGAATGCGTAAATCAGCGAGAACCGATGCCACGGAATCACCAACGCATCCGTCCCGCATGCAAGAGGATCTTTTGTCCTTGCCACAAATCTGTCTATCTTTTTGTTGAATCGGAATGCAAAGAGATCTACATCTGAAACCCCCCATCTTTGGCATATGGCCCAAAAGACGTCGGGATGCAGAGACCATTCCCCTGGAAGTAACTGCTGGCGACTTAGATAGTCCGCCTGCCAATTCTCTATTCCCGGGATGAAAACTGCCGATATGCATGGCACATGCATCTCTGCCCAGACTAAGATCTGGTTCACCTCTTTTTGAGCAGCTCGGCTCCGGGTGCCTCCCTGATGATTGACATAAGCCACTGCTGTGGCATTGTCGGACTGGATCCTAACCGGACAACCCTGTAGCCTGATAGTCCAGGCCTTTAGAGCTAGATGTATCGCCCGGATCTCCAGAATGTTGATGGGTAAGGTCCTCTCTGTCTTGGACCATACCCCTTGGACCGCAGCCTGTTCCAGAACTGCTCCCCAACCTGACAGACTGGCATCTGTTGTTACCACCGTCCAGGTAACCGGTAGAAAGGATTTCCCCTTCTGCAGGTTTTCGGGTATGAGCCACCAATTGAGGCTCTGCCGCACCGCATGCGACAGGTGCATCGGAAAGTCTAATGCCTGAACCTTCTTGTTCCAGGTCGACAGAATACTGTGTTGCAGCATTCTTGAGTGAAACTGAGCATAGGGAACTGCTTCGAATGAAGACACCATCTTCCCTAGTAGCCTCATACAAAGGCGGACTGAGGAACCCTTCTTGGTCCTTACTGTCAGAATCAGCTCTCTCAAAGCAGTGATCTTTGCCTGGGGTAGAAATATTTTCTCCTGGCTTGTATCTATAATCAGACCTAAATACTCCAGTCTTCTTACTGGTTTTAGGAAAGACTTTTCTAAGTTGAGGATCCAACCCAGGTGTTCTAGATACCTGACTGTGGTCCTCAAGTTTCCATTCAAAGAGGCTACCGACCGGTCTATCAAGAGCAGGTCGTCTAGGTATGCTATGACAGCTATACCCTGAGCCCTTAATCTGGCCAGAGGAGGAGCCAAGATCTTTGTGAACACTCGAGGTGCAGTGGCTATCCCGAAAGGCAGAGCCACAAACTGGAAATGGCGCCCTCCTACCTCGAAGCGCAGAAACTTCTGATGAGCAGGAAAAATGGGCACATGCAGATATGCATCTCTGATGTCTATTGATGCCAGAAATTCTCCTCCCTGCAGGGTGGTAACTACTGTTCGAATTGATTCCATGCGGAAGGATTGAATCCTTAGGAATCGGTTCAGATCCCTTAAGTCCAGAATGGGCCTGACATCCCCATTTGGCTTTTGGACCGTAAAAAGGTTGGAATAGAAGCCCAATCCCTGGTCCTTTGCGGGAACTATCATAATGACCTCCTGCGACAAAAGTCGCTCTAACGCTAGAAGGAGCGACTGCTTCTTCTCTGGGTCTCTGGGAACATTTGATCTGAGGAACCGAGGAGAGGGGAATTCCTGAAACTCCAGCTTGTACCCTAAGGTTACCATGGAGATTACCCATCTGTCCTGGAAGTCCTCCTGCCAGAGCTCTGAAAACTGTCGCAGTCTTCCCCCCACTCGAGTGAGCGGGGGCACCCCCTCATGCAGAGGTCTTCGTGTTTTGCCTAGTAGGCTTCTTTCCCCAGGACTTCTTTTGTCCCTGGGGTTGACTCTTGTCTCTGGACCCCGATGGAGGCGGCCGTCGAGACTGCCTGGAGGCTGAAGCCCCCGGCGCTGGGGAAAGAGTCCGTTTGAAAGAGGGACGCTTACTCTTCTTCTTGACAGGTAAGAGAGTGCTTTTCCCACAAGAAATTCTCTTGATATAGTTATCCAAGTCCTCTCCAAACAACCTTGCACCACGAAATGGAAACCCAGCCAGTAGCTTCTTACATGGTGCTTCAGCTGACCAATTTTTCAACCATAGGATTCTACGTATATGCACCAACCCCAGTGAAAGACGGGAGGTTTGCACGATAGAATCTCTAATGGCGTCAACCACAAAGCATAAGGCCGCTGGAAGGTTAGCAAACCCCTGGGCCTGCTGTTCAGGTAATACTTTGATGACCTGCTTAACATGGTCTCTTAAGTATTGACAGACTCCAATCGCTGCTACTGCAGGTTGGGCCACTGATCCTGCTAAGGAGAAAACATCCTTCAATAGGGATTCCATCCTTTTATCTACAGGATCCCTGAGCATCTGAGCATTGTCTACAGGACAAGTCAGGCTATTATTTACGGAGGAAATGGCGGCATCATTAGCCGGTATTCCCCACATTTTAATAAACTTTTCTTCCATCGGATAAAGTGTTGAAAACTTTCTCGGCGGAAAAAAACGTTTGTCTGGGTTATCCCACTCAGAATAAATGAGCTTTTCAAGTAAAGTATGAACAGGAAAAGCATGTGCTGCTTGGAAAGGTTTCAGTGACCCCAAAGCAGAAGAGGATTCTTTAGCAGTTTCAGGTATGGGCAACTTAAATGTGGAGCGGACCAATCCAGTGAGGATCTGCACTAAGACTTTCTCCTCTTGGGAAGTCGCAGAGGGTCCCTCTCCACCTGATTCCTTCGAAGAGGAATCATCCGTCCCATCCTGAACCTCTGAAAGGGATTCATCTCCTTTATCCCAGAGCTCCTCTGTCTGAGGGTCTTGGGGAACAGAGGAAAGCCTAGTGCGTTTTCTTCCACTGAGTGAAGACGTAATCACGGCCATTAATGGTTGAGGAAAAAACCTCTTGTGTAATATATACAGGGGCTGAAGTGCCAGAAGCAGGTGTAGCCCCTGACCCCGATGGCTCTCCCTGGCTAGCCGTCCCTGGCTCATCTTTAGGGGGGGAGGATGCTGCCGACAGGGGGCCCTCAGAACCTGAACGAGATCCCCTAGTGTCTCTGGTTCCTGGGGTGCTTGAACCTCTTCTACCCATAGTGCAAAGCAACAAGGTGTGAGGTATACAAATGAACACTGCCTGCTGAGCGATGTAGTCTGGCTAAAAGCCTTGCTACCCAATGCTCAGTCTGGTGTTACTTCAGTAAATGCTGCCTAGGAGAATGCCTGTGTCCCACCTTACATGCGACCGTCAGCTCTGTGTCTCTCAGAAGGCTGAGTGCACCTGTACAGAGTGCCTTTAATAGCCTGCAGCTGGCCTGAGTGGGAGTCTAAGCACCTGTGCTGACGTCCCGCCCCCTCCTCTACCGCCCCCCCCCCCTCGAGTTTTGAAAAAACCGAGTGCTTCCCGCGCTGGCCGACTCTCCTGTCATGCTTCTGGAGAAAAGGCTGGGGATGGGGGGGGGAGGGAGGGAGGCTGGTAACAAGATCTGCCTGAACGGCTATCTTCAGAGATGGTGGCCATTAGGCCGCAGAGCCCGGGTGGTATCACCACTTTCTAGACCCCTGTGGCCCCTCTCTAGCCTGGGGGGGAACATTCAAACATGAGAAATCCGCCTTTCCATCTTACCTGTTTGCAGCCTGCTTGAGACGCTGGGACATAATCAGCGATGAAAACACCTGAGACAGTCAGCATGTGCAGGTTTGTGCTCTTGGCAGCCCCCGGTGGTCACAATAGGCATAGCATGCATTTACCTTAAAGGAGAAAAGCCACTAGAACTCAAAAATTCTGTGGAATCTCCTCTTACCTTATCCAGCCGCAGGGTGCTGTTTACACAGACCCAATCTTCACCTCTCACGGTGGGCTCCGTTTGAAAAAACCGTCATAGACTGGGGCCCCCTACGAATAGGGGGATCCAACAGTTCTGGGACCGTAAAGCACCTCGCCAGAAATTAGGAAGTTTAAAGCCATTTTCTGATCTGCGGGGTCCAGCTCTCTAAAAAGAGAAGCATTACAGGTAAAACCTTGTTTCTTCGGACACGAGGCCCGGGTACCATTCAATTCAGCCATGAAAAGACACTTTGAATGGATCCGGTTCGCCTGGCTTGCCCCAGTATAGGATCTTAGGATATTCCCTTTGGAGCTCAGCACAGGACATCTTTACACGTCCATCACCTAAGACACTGGCGTAAAAACTGAGGTATCCCTGCAAGGGGGAGGGATTATATAGGGGGTTGAACTTCCTGATAGGGTGTGCCAGTGTCCAATCACCAGTGATACCTATATAACCCATCAGTAATTACTGTGGCTCTGTGTCCCGTGATGTTCGAGAAAGAAAGTATATTCTTTCCTGGACATCCCATAAACTCAGACCATATAAAGACCAGGAGTATTGAACTGAAGTTCACAGGGGTCCGATCAGTAAAACTTTCCGAATCGCATATTGGTATGATGACTCAGATCCTCCACAGCACAGCCCTCTCTTCTTATATTACAATCCTGTACTTACTGTACATCAGTGTCCTGCATTTCACTATTAAAGCCCACCCTTTACATCACAGTTCCCCACTTCACATGTGGTGTCCTCAGCCGCTCTTCACATCACTCCAGGACAGTAGTGTCACCTGCCCCCTTTACATCACCCCCCCCCTGCCGCAGTGGTGTCCTCTGGCCCCCTTCACATCACCCCCGCCCTGACAGTAGTGTCCTCTGTCCCTTTACATCACTCCCTCACAGTAGCATCTTTGGCTCCCCTTCACATCACCCCCCCATCCTCCATAGCCATGTCCTTGCCCCTTAAATCTCTTAACTTACATGGGTACACATAACGAATGTTGGGAGCAGGAGCTGCTGGAGTTAATTTTTCATATTGCCAAGCTGGTGATTGGTTGTTAGCACAGCTCAGTATCCCAGCAATCATCTGCTGGTTAACTTAAAAAGTTAACTCCGGCAGCTCCCGTCCTCAGTCCAGAACTATCCTGCCTCCTGCTCTCCACTCTGCTGTGAGAATGACAGTGGCAGAGGCTGGGGTAAAGAACTGGCACCTAAGTGGCACAATTGCAGAGTCCAGATGGGACAGTGACACGGTTTGGATATGGACCATGGTCTGCCATTTCGTAATGCCCGATAGATCAATGTCACCTGTTCCCCATTCATTTCTCCCCTACTCCATGAACTCTACATGCTCTATACCTGGCTGGATCTCTTTTATTCTTCCCTAATATGCCTTTTTCTTCACACGTCTACACCCTTTATATTCACCTTGCAGACCGTTCTAGTGAAACACCAACCATCCTTCCTAATATGTGACTTTTTGTGATACATTCATGTTCATTTTTACTCTTCCCTACCTACTGCCCTTTTCCCTAATATGTGTCTTTTTTGTGATACATGTTTATTTTTATTGTTCCCTACCAACTGTCTTATTCTTCACACATTTACACCCTTTATAGTCACCTTGCAAACCTTTCTAGTCTAGAAACACTGACCATCCTTCCTAATATGTGTCTTTTTGTGATACATTCATGTTTATTTTTATCACTATATGTTCCTGATCATGTAAAATATACATTTTTGGTGCTATATTTATCAAAGATTCAATAGTCATTCAGCCCGATATTTGCTTAAAATTACTGAACTTTCACCCTACATTCCAAGCCAAGTTAGTGTTCGTGTCCAAGGCTCCCACACAATTTAACCAGTGTAAATTCCATTTCCTGACATTCAGCAATATATGATCTTCAGCAGAAAAAGTGTTTACTGTAACATTATACATTTACTTAACATTTACCCTATACTGTATATGAAAAAGGTTAAAGTTCCCTTCCTTATACAATCACCTGACATTCCCTCAACCTTATTTTTACAAAAATGTACCTGGCTGAGCTGCTGAATGGTCTTTGAAAAGGTTCTGAGTCTGTTTTTAACACAAAACAGTTTATTGTATTATTATATTCTATTGTTAATTTTTTTTAAATATATAATTTATTAAAGTTCCACCCCTCCCAGAATGAACGCAGGCATGCTGAGCTGATAAGTAGGCGGTTACCCATCCCTGGTGAACTAGTGTAGGTCAGCTCACCATGCATGCAGGTAAGAAAAGAAGAAAAAAAATAGATTTTTTTTTTTTACCCCTTGTAAAATTATTTTCTCGGAAGTTTGGAGGACACAGGATTTAGAGACAACTGGGTTATACTGCTGCCTACAGAAGGATGTGGACACTGGCAAAAGTGTTACCAGAGAAAGACCAGAAACAGGGAGAGGGACCAGTGTCCGTTCATGTACTTTAAGTAAAAAAGCTTTATGGCAAATACAAAAAACAAAGTTTCCTTTCCTGAGGGATAGTGAATTTAGAGAGAACTGGGACATTCAAAGTCGTTTGAGTGGTGGGCAGCACAGCCAACAAGATACTAAAATAACAGAAAAACAAACTGGGGACTTCTTGCTGCTCAAAGAGCTGCCTCATGGAAAATACACACAAGGCTAGCACCACTTCCTGACGATGGCTTTGTGATAGGCCGAAACGTCGAAAGTTACAACGCGTCATCTCGTTACTTCCGCCCATACGAAACTACCTGGGAATCGAGCTGAACTTCGCAAACAGCGGCTTTTCCCATCAGGGCCGATTACCCTTAATAATCACCTGCTACACACGCCTGGTGCCAGGACTATAAGGCACTTTTAAATGTGAGTGAATTATTTTAATTTGTGTATTTAATAAACCCGGTTTTACAGCATTGCGCAATGAAGGTTCTCCTTTGTCATTTCCATCTATACTTATGAGGTGCATTCATGCATGAGACGTCATTTCAACAGGCTCCCTAGGGGTATCCCCACATGCCTAAGCGACCATACTAGCGATGGTCAACATCCAGGGTAAGAGTATATCTATGTGGGGCACCCAGTCTGAACACAATTGCACAGGAGATGTCAATTTAAGCACAAGCATTTTGTTTCATCACCTAATACTTTAATTTTTTGTGTGTTCTGCATGTTTACATGAATGTGATCAACCCTAAGCGCAGCAAACTGGTTTTATATTCTCACTTTGCTTTTTTGCCATCTGCTTATTAGGGAGTTTTTTATGCAGTTGGAGTTTGACGATCAGTTCTTTTATCCAAAGGCGCTAAGGTTTATATTTTTCTCTTAGCATCAAATGAGGCCTGAGCAATCATCTGGTAAAACTTGAAGTATGTGAACAAAAGTGTAACTAGGACTGCTAGTGGTTACAAATGTTTCTTTCCCCATTTGGAAGCTTTATTCCTTGCCTGCAATATGAAGAGGGCTCAATAGAGTACCTGGAGATGGGAGAGGGCTGAAACCACTTTAAGAATGAAAAGAGGCTCTAGGCCATACTACCACCTTGTCCTTGTGCCTAGAAAAATCTCTCTACAGGTCAGTCACAAATTCATACATGCCTTGCGGAAGTGGTGGTAATAAGGAATGCAAACTTGTGAGAGAGGCATGAGGAATTACCTAGGTGGTTAAACAGGGGGAGCTACATAATAGACACCCTGCACAAAGGTATTAAAAAATGGGAGACTAGCATTCTTTGTAACAAGATCTCAACACCGACATCAAACCTTTGATAGAAGTATTTGGGGCCAGCTGTTGATTAAGGCTGGGTTCACACCTATGCGAATTGGATGCGGGTTTCCTTGCAGCCAATTCGCATAGCAGAAGATTGTGATCGGCTCTCTATGGAGTTGGTTCACACATCTCTGCCACAGTGACTTCGGTGCGATTTGCACAGGAGCCCTGTGCGTCTTTTGGTCTGTTTTAGGTCAGATTTCAGCCAAAAATTTGGGCTGAAATCGGACCTGAAATAGTGAACGGGGACGCACAGGACTCCTGCCGTGAGCCACTCCAGGTTGTAGTGTGAAATCAGCATTAAACCTAAATGTACAAATGTCAGGAATCATTTCACGATTTTCTGGGCATGAACATTTATATCCTTGCACCAAGCAAAGTATGAATTCCATGTGCAATGGTAAATCTTCTGTAAGGGCTTCCTGACTTTTAATATTCACAGATCACTAAGTAGATTAGGCTCCTGTCCCTCGAGACCAGCCATGCCATTAAAGCCATAAACTATGAAGCAGGATGGTAAAACAAGTTCTCAGGACAGAAAATCCGGTTGATCAGGAAAAGGCCATAGAGCGTGTGCCCTAGGAGTCTAATCAGGTCAGAGTACCCACCTGCCTAAAAACAGAGTCATCAGAACCACAGGAATGTCCTCCATCTCAATCTTGTGGAGCAGGCCAGAAAAGGCAGAGATTCAGGCTGTACTAATCCCACTGAGCCACCAGTGCATGCATTGCTTTTGCCAGATTATCTCTGAAATGGTAGACAAACCTACTCAGTTTGTTGTTGATCCCTGAGGCCAGGAGGTCCACAGCTGATGTCACTCACCCGTGACACAGGGTTCTGGAATGCTGTCAGGTGAAGGGACCATTCATCTGGGTTCAGGTGCTGCTAGCTGAGGAAGTCTGTCTGCCAATTGTCAAAGCCTGGAATATGAACAATGTACAAAGTTGGAATATGAACAATGTACAAAGTTGGAATATGAACTTCGGGTTCCTCCCTGATGATTGAGGTTTGTCACTACTGTGGTTTTGTCCGACTGGTTTCTGAACGGATGGCCCTCCAGTTGAAATGTCCAGGATCGTAGGGACAACCAACTTGCTTGAAGCTCCAGAATGTTAATCAGGAGCCAGGATTCATATACCAGTGTCCAAGTTGCCTGCACCGATAAGGTGTCTAGGACTTTACCCCCAGCCTATCAGGCTGGTGTCTGTTGTGATGATCTTCCAAGATATTGGAAGTAAGGATTTCCCCAATTACAGCCCTGGATTCCTGAGCCACCAGGCCAAAGACAACCTGGCATTTGGTGTTCGGCAAATTGGTTTGTCCATAGACTGAACAGATTTGTTTCACACAACCAGAACGATGGCCTGCCTTGGCCTGGAGTGAAACTGGGCAAACAGTACTGTCAAAGAGGCTACCATCAGCTTCAGGACTTGAGTACAAAAAATGAAGAGTTGGTCAACTCTTGGACTGAAGAGTCAGAGTCTGCGAGTGCAGAACTTTTTTTGGTGGAAGGAAATTTCTGGCTTTGAACTTTGTTCATGGACCAGACCAAGATATTTAAAGTGATGGTGTTGGTTCCAATGTAAACACAATAACCAATACTTGTGCTAATGCCAGGAGTGACCTGTATATAGAGGAGTTCAAAAGAGTATTCCAGCCTTGAAAGGTTTCATCTTTTCTAGCAACACATTTTTGCTGCGCTCTTGACCAGCAGGCACTGTAAACACATAAGCAGAAAGAAGAGAGCACAGGCTCTGGTGCAAAACCCTTAATTAAATAAAAAGGCTAAACTCAATGCACTCACAAACATGAGTTGGATAAGGCTTTTTTTTCCACATCTACCCCTCCACAGCACTGCACGCAAGGAACCACCCCGATGAAGGTTTCATCTGACAATGCTTGCATGAAAGAGTTGAATGTAGTATATAGGTTTTTATATCTCTACAATTTGAACTGCTTTTTGTAAAAATGTTCTCAATAATGCATTTCTATTAGGAAGCCCAGTGCTGCTTATGTTTGGCCTTCAGTAGGTGAGTAAAGGTTTAATCTCTCTGCACTGACTAAGGCTATTTAAAAAGGACACATGTAATGGTGCTGGGAGGACTTGAAAAGGGAGGCCATGCTCTCTGAAACACGTTGTCATAACAATGGCCTGCACACCCTATCAGCAGCCAGCTCTCCGAGTCATTTGAGACCTGTCAGCGTGCATCGGAGTGAGCACAGCGGCGGCTGCACTCGGACTCAGCCAGTTTGGTTTCCTGCATTGTCAGCTGGAGTTTGCACTGAGGAGGTTCCTGGCGTTCAGTGCTGTGGAGGGGAAGATGTGAATGAAAAGCCTTATCCAACTCATGTTTGTGTGGGCATTGGTTTTAGCCTTCTTATTAAAGTATCCCCATGACGCCTCAATTTATATGTATATAGTTGTGAATACACAGGTAATTATGACCATTGGTGATTTTTGTGCTGTCCTGTCTTCAATCGATGAATGCTATCTTCAATTTGGTTAAATTGTATTTATTTATTTGCAATTGTTGATTGTTCTGTTTTTCAACAAAACTCAGTTTACTTCTAGTGCTTATTGTGCCTGATATCAGTTATCATTCCTGAAGAAGCCAATATCAAGGCAAAACATGTAGAGATGAAATCAGTCAGTACATGTATTAGTACTGTATTAGCAACATTTACTCTTTGTATGTCTTGTTTTTACTCTTTGAATACATTTTTACAAAATAATTTTGTTCTGATTTGGCACCTTAAAAACCCAATTTACCCTTTTTTTCTTTCAATAATTTTCATAAGGGATGTGGTGTCGTTTATGCTAGATGATAGGCCAAATATTTTCTCTTATTAAATAAAAGGTTTTGCACCAGAGCCTGTGCACTCTTCTTTCTGCTTATGTGCACTGGTTCCAATGCAGACTTGTGAAGGGTCAGGATCCAACTCAATCATTTCAAGGTCTGAACTTGTGTTAGATTGCTGGTCAGGACCTGTGCGAACTGTGTCCTCAAAAGGAGGTTGTGTCCACAACAGGATTCCTTAAGAGCCTAAAAAAGCAAGCACAGAAGTTAGAACCTTGGAGAATATGTAAGGTGTGGAAGACAAAGCCAATAGCAGGGACCATGAGCTTTAAGTGTTGGGAACTCACAGCAAAGTGAAGGAATCCCTACTGTGCTGGAAGAATAGGGAAATGCAAGTATGCATCCTTGACGTTTACAGTAATCAGAAAGTCACCCTGATGCCTGATGAAAGGTGGCAATGACAGACCTGCTGGATTCCACTGGGAATTTCTAGGACTGGCGCCTTGATGCTCGAGATGGGGGATGCCCACTATAGGCCTTGATACTGTGAAAAGGTTGGAATAGAATCCCTGAAAGGGGGGGGGGGTAACTCCTTGCTCCAGAAGACTCACAAGGGCTACATAGAGGTCTGCCAATCTGAGTGGTGAAACAAAGACTGCAAAACGTGAAACGAGGAGGGAGTGGAACTCTAGCTTGTAGCCCATTAAAACCACCTCCAGTACCCAAGCATTCGAAATGCTGTCTGTCCAGTAAAGATGCGCTCCGGCGTGTTCACACACTCCACGTGCCGAGCCCACCAGGAAGTCAGCACGGCACTGCGCTAATCACAGGCAGTGAGACATTTTCCTGATCTGAGGCTGCAGAGATCGGGAAATGTCTCACTGCCTGTGAATAGCGCAGCGCCGTGCCAACTTCCTGGTGGGCTTGGCACGTGGAGTGTGCAAACACACCAGAGCTCATCCTTACTGTCCAGGTGTCCACAAAGGCCAATGGATGCCCCCTACCTGGGAAAGTGGGGGCACCCCTTCATGCTGACAAGGACTTGTCTGCAGGTTTTGAGGATTTGGGGGCCCAGGGCTTGTGAGGCAACTGGATTGCTGGTGTAGGTTTGGCCACTGGGTGGAGGGGAGATTTTCCCCAGGTGGGGCTAGGCTTCTTTTGCCAGGGTAAATGCTTGAGCTTAGGCCAAGGGTGTAAGGGTGTTACTTGATAAGGGTGCTAGCTAGGTCATTGTTTTTCACAAGTTTTTTGTAAAATGAAAAAGTATTTTATTTTTTTACACAAAGTTGTCAATTCATAAGATATTTCAAACCCATAGCATGTACATAGCAAACATTACCCCCAAAATACATTCTGCTACTCCTAAGTATGGTGACACCACGTGTGAGACTTTTACACAGCCTGGCCACATAGAGAGGCCCAACATCCAAATAGCACCTTCAGGCATTCCAGGAGCAAAAATGACATATCTAATTTCATTCCTACCTATCACACTTTTGAAGGCATGGGCTACAGATAGGTACTCAGGTACTCTAAAGGGCTGCAGATAGGTGTTGTGCAATGGTATAAGCCAAATGATCAGACCAGTGGTGATATGCAATTTCTACTTTACTAAATAATGAAGGTCAACATAACGTTACATAAGGGATATCATTTGAGCAAGGGGGTGCAGAGAAGAACAATGATAAAAAAGAAGAAATGACAGCAATTTTACAAATGGCCACTAGATGGCAGTAGAGTTCCTTAGTTCGGTTCAGCTATTGAAAGAGAGAAGACAAATATTTCTCACATGTCCACCTTATGAATGAAGGTTCTGGAAAGCTAATGGATGAGTGTATTGGTGGCTGGCACAGGCTTCACACTGGCACTGCTGCTGTTGTCTTCAGTCAGGAGGTTCTGGTGGATAAAGATAGGGCCACCCCACTGCATGGACAGCCTCTCCACTGGCACACCAGACTTAACAGGGAACCCAGCACTTAGTGACAGTTCACTTGTCCAGTCACTGCTGTCCCATCAGGCAGGGTCTCTCTGAGCACAGGAATCAGGAAGGAGCCAGAATTTATATCCCCTGGTTGTGTCCAAGAGCTCAGGGGTTGCTGGAAACCCAGAGAAATGTGGGAGTTTGAATTAAAAGGAACATGCACCTGACTGGATAAAGGGTCACTCTGCTACATAGGTACTCAGGTACTCTGATGGGCTGAAGACAGGTACTCTGATGGGCTGCAGAAAGGTATTTGGGTACTCTGATGGGTTGCAGAAAGGTACTCGGGTACTCTGATGGGCTGCAGAAAGGTACTCTGATGGGCTTGTGACAGGTCCTCTTTATTACTGGGGGCAATCCGTGTGCTTTACTGTAGGCGGTAACGAGCTGTTACAGCAATCTCCTCCACACTCAGGATCGGAGTGCGAGGAGGAGAACCTGCTGGAGAGCGTGCAGGAGTGGCGTGCACAAGGACAGCGCATGTGACCGGCTGCGATTGGACACAGCCGGTCAAGTGGTAAAGAGCCATTTTTGTCGGCGCTTTACACTGATCGGGGATGGGCTGTGTCACGAGGGTTACGTCTCATTCCCAATAGCCGCCAAACACGGTGAAAATGGGTGGACGTCATATGACGTCCGCCCAGGGGGAGGGAGTGTTCCTGCCGGTGTCATTTCCCTATATGCCGGTAGGGAAGAGGTTAAGTATATAACTAGTTTTAAAGTGAGGCCAGACCATATTGGACCCATAAAGGATGATGAAGGGAATTTGGCTACAAAAGACAGAAGGCAAAAGGTTTTGAATATATTCTTTTCCTCAGTATTCACAAAGGAAATGGGGGGGGATACAGTGACGAAGACTGTAATGTAAATGTTAATAACATGTCACAGTAAGCACCCTCATGGCTAACAGAAGACAGAATGAGAAATAGACTTGAAAAACTTGACTAACTGTCACTTACAAAACACTAAACACATGACTGCAGCGTTCGCAGAGTCAGGCCTGATCCCTGAGATCGCTAACAGTTTTTTTGGTAGAGTTTTGATACAGTCGCTGACAGTCAGGAGCTTTTTTACCTGTGAGTCTCACTACTGTACCACTAAATTTAGAGCCCAAAATGGCAAATCGAAGGTACAGTAGTGAAGAGGCCTACACGTTTCTGAGCATGACAGACCGTGAAGAGGAAGTCACTCATCTGCCAGATTCAGGCTCAGAATACGAACCTGTAGACAGCAGCGGCTCCATGACAGATAGCTCTGACGACGGAGTTGTGGTCCCTGCCAAGGTCAGGCGTACCAGACCCCAATCTTCTTCTGCTGATGAGGTGCAAGAACCGCAGGGCTCTCGTATGGAGCAGAGAAGTACTAGCACCGCTATTCCTTCTGGTGAACTGGCAAGCACCAGCGGCCTAGTACACCCTGGTCATACATCCAGCACTGCAGTAACACTTAGTGACATAGTGAGTCCCATAAGTGCAGTTCAAGCTGGCCAGTTGAAGCTACGTAACAAACGTTACGAAACGCGTCAACGTAACCACGGTGTGCAGACGCCAACTCAGCCATCTCCCCATTCCAATGGGAGACGGGGACTTCTGATAGGAGAAATTGAATCTCTCCAGACGGAGCCGCCAAACAACCCGGAGTTTACTTGCCGTACGTTACAGCTGCAGCCTGAACCTACGTACAAGCGGAGTGCCATCCATCACCTCCCTACAAGATACAGCAAGCCATAGACAGTACTTACCTTACAGGCGGAGAGACTACGGAGCAGTAGGGCTGCCATGGAAACATAGGTGACGCTGTCTGATCCTCATACTATCAAGAGGCGGTAACGTAACCCTTTCAGCTTCTGTTTTCAGTTGGCATCTTTGCATAGATATTGGTGTGGCATTGCTTTGGTAAATGTGGACCTTGGGACAATATGCAGTGATGTAAAACAACCTACTGGTTAATGACCTATTTTGAAATACAAAACTAGTTCCAGGCAATTTCCAGCTATCTTGCTTTGCTATGTGAATAGCACCTGGCGGTGACCGCATTAATTGTGTGGCTTCAATTATTCAACACACCCTAACAGAGACTCTCTGAATGTCAATTTATCACACTCCAGGAATGGACTTTTGTGAATGAAATGCTTTGAGCATGCACATGCAATATATATTTTTAAAGTTCCTCCAAACCATCCATTAAGTATATTTAGCAGATGGTGATATTATTCAGCGGGCTCTTTATAGTTAGGCATTTCCAGTGTTGGTCGAATCCCACTATTCCCATCTCCCCGGGGGAACACACATGCACAATGCCCCTTTGTTATTAGACATCGGTTTCTTACAATCTGATTTGGCGTTTAGCCAGGGGGACCTTGTGCATCTGTGGGAGTATAGGCGCCTGCACCATATATGTTCTATGTTCTTATATGTTTGTTATTGTTTGTCATTTTTGTGAATCTGGCCAATGGGCATGCCGCATGCAAATTGCACCCGATAGGCCCATTTATTAGTGTCTGGTGGACCAACTCTACCTATACAACTGCTGGTGTTATCATTGTAAATTTTAGAATCTGTTACTTCAATAAACTTTGTTAATTTTTTATATACTACTCTCCCATCATTGCCCACTATATCCACAGTAACTGTCTTTGGGCCCAGGAGGACCACTTCTTTGTGTTCCTCTTTGGTCCCTTTCCTTTCTTATTATGCTTGTTTTTTGTTACGGATATGGCCTCTAAATTTGAGGAGTGGCATCGGGTGAGAGATTATCATTCACGATAAGGCATGAATTTTTAAGGATGGCCCCTCCCCTCCCTTTTTTTCCTAAGTGGAGAACTATGCAGACCTTCCACAGGTGCTGTGTTTTATGATTGATGCCATTCTGGATTCTGCCCAGCAAGCATCTCGTTTGTCTCTCCTGTTGGTACACATGCGCAGGTCCCTTTGGCTTAAAAGTTGGGCAGCAGAGCTTTCATGCAAAAGATATTTAGTTGGCTTCCCATTCAAAGGGGAACGCCTATTTGGGGATGACCTAGATAATGTTATACAAAAAATTACAGGTGGTAAATCTACACTCCTACCAGTTAGGAGGAGTAAACGTCCACCATTCAAACGGTCTCTTTCCCCTTCCCCTGGAACATCAGGCTCTAAGCAGTGGCGACGGCCTTCCCAATATACTTTCAGAGGAATGGCCCAGGGTCACACCCAAGGGCAGAAAAAGGCTTGGGGAAAGCCTGCCAAGCAGAGCCCCAAAATATCCCTGTGAAGGGGCACCCCCACTCGGCCGAGTGGGGGGAAGGCTCCTACAGTTTGCAGGAGCCTGGCGGGAAGAGGTTCAAGACAAGTCGGTGGTCTCTTTAGTATCTCTAGGCTACAAAATAGAGTCCCTAGAGCTTCCACCAGCATGTTTCCTAAGGTCAAGAGTTCCCAAAGATCCAGTAAAGCGAGAACTGCTACTACTGGCCTTAGATCGCTTACTATCCCAGGGAGTGATAGTAGATATGAACCCAAAAGATCAGGGTTCAGGGTTCTACTCGAATCTCTTCACCGTTCCAAAGCCAAATGGAGATGTCAGACCCATCCTAGATCTAAAGGATCTGAATCAGTTTCTAAACATTCGATCCTTCCGAATGCAGTCAATTCGTTCGGTGGTCTCCACCCTGCAGGGGGGAGAATTTATGGCATCAATAGATATCAAGGATGCATATCTTCATGTGGCAATTTTTCCCGCTCAAAGATATCCAAGGTTTGCGGTAGACCAGCGCCATTTCCAGTTTGTGGCTCTTCCTTTCGGTCTCGCTACAGCTCCTCGAATTTTTACAAAAATTCTAGACCCTCTCTTAGCAAATCTAAGAGCTCAGGGCATAACGGTGGTAGCTTATCTAGACGATTTGCTACTCATAGAGCAATCGGTGGCACACCTGAACCGCGCTGTCTTCAAGACAGTAAGACATTTGGAAAGACTAGGCTGGATAATCAACCTAGAAAAGTCTTCTTTGCAACCTTCAACAAGGTTGGAGTATCTAGGCATGATCATAGACACCGCTCAAGGCAGGGTGTTTCTACCAGAGCCAAAGGTCAAGGCCGTAAGAGCTCTAGTCCGCTTAGTATTAAGCAAAAAGAGTCCATCCATTCGGCTATGTATGAGACTGTTAGGAAAGATGGTTGCCACTTTTGAGGCTGTTCCATTTGCCAAGTTTCACTCAAAGCCCCTGCAGAGAAGCATTCTCGCAGCTTGGAACAAAAAGACTCATGCCTTGGATCTTCCGATGTGCCTATCCCCAGGGATACGCAAAAGCCTCAATTGGTGGTTACGAACCAAAAATCTTTTGAAAGACAAAGCCTTTCTTCCACTACAATGGAAGATCGTTAACCACAGATGCCAGTCTGACAGGCTGGGGAGCAGTTCTGGAAGAAACATGCACGCAGGGAAGATGGTCTGCAACCGAGAGACGCTTGCCCATCAATATTCTAGAAATTCGGGCAATTTACCTGGCCCTCATGGACTGGTCTTACAGGCTCATCCCATTTGGATACAATCCGACAATGCCACGGCTGTGGCTTACATCAATCATCAAGGAGGCACCAGAAGTCTGGATGTTCAAAGGGAGGTGAAACGCATTCTTGCATGGGCAGAAAGCCATGTTCCCTGCGGTATTCATCCCAGGAGTGGAAAATTGGCAAGCGGATTTCTTAAGCCGCCGGCAATTATGCCCAGGAGAATGGTCCCTACACCCGGACATATTCCAAACCATATGTCAAAGGTGGGGAACACCAGATGTAGATCTATTTGTGTCCAGATTCAATAGGAAGCTGGACAAATTTGTGTCTAGAACAAGGGATGTACTTGCTCAGGGGTCAGATACTCTGACAATCCCATCGGATCAGTACAATCTAATGTATGTCTTCCCTCTGAACCCACTTCTTCCGCGGTTCCTGGGAAGGGTCAAAAGGGAAGCAAAGTCAGTCCTTTTAGTAGCCCCAGCTTGGCCCAGATGACCTTGGTATGCAGAGATGGTAAAGACGGCAGTGGGCAGGCCTTGGGTCCTCCCAGTCCGGCCAGATCTGCTCACATAGGGTCCGATTTGCCACCCTGCTTTACGAAGTCTAAATTTGACGGCTTGGCTGCTGAGACCCACATTTTAAAAGACCGTGGGCTCTCGGAGTCAGTCCTTTCCACTCTGGTCAATGCCAGAAAGCCGGCCTCCAGGCTTATTTACTACAAAATCTGGAAGGCATATGTTTCCTGGTGTGAACCCAGGGGATGGCATCCTAGAAGGTATATGATTAGCAGAATCTTGACCTTTGTTCAGTCAGGCCTAGAAATGAGATTGGCTTTGAGCACTATCAAAGTCCAAATTTCGGCTTTGTCTGTATTTTTTCAGAAGCCAATTGCTTCACATTCCCTTGTCCTGGTCTTTATTCAGGGGGCACTGCGGTTGAATCCGCCAGTCAAACCTCCAGTATGCCCATGGGATTTGAATTTGGTGTTGTCGGCTTTACAGGGACAACCCTTTGAGCCACTGTACCTGGCTCCTTTAGCGCTTTTGACTAAAAAATTAGTCTTCTTGATAGCCATATCCTCTGCTAGGAGAGTATCAGAATTGGCAGCTTTTTCTTGTAAAGAGCCATGTTTAATTATTCACAAGGACAGGATTGTTATGCGTCCTAATCGTTCCTTCTTACCCAAGGTGGTTTCAGGATTTCATTTGAATCAAGATTTATTCCTACCATCCTTTTTTCCAGATCCGCAGTCTGCGGAGGAATAATCTTTGCACACTCTTGATGTGGTTAGAGCAGTCAGTGTCTATCTGCAGGCAACCGCTCAGATACGGAAAACTGATTGTTTATTCTGCCGGATGGCCATAAGAAAGGCCAAGCAGCGTCAAAATCCACTCTTTATAGATGGATTAGACAGGTTATTTTTCAGGCTTATGATATAAAGAAGAAGACTCCTCCTTTTCATGTGAAAGCGCACTCAATTAGGGTGGTTAGTGCTTCTTGGGCAGTGCATCACCAGGCCTCCATGGCTCAGATCTGTAAGGCTGCGACTTGGTCTTCAGTCCATACATTCACCAGATTCTATCAGGTGGATGTAAGAGGGCAAGAGGATACCGCCTTCGGGTGCAGTGTACTGCAGGCTGCAGTTTAGTTCCTCTGGTCCGTTTGCGGTCTATTTTCTGGTCTGTGTCTCCCTCCCCTCAAATGAGCATTGCTTTGGGACATCCCACTATGTAATGAATACTCTGTGTCCCGTGATGTATGATCAAGAAAATAGGATTTTTAAATATAGCTTACCTGTAAAATCCTTTTCTTGGGAGTACATCACGGGACACAGAGCTCCCGCCCTTATATGGGTTTTACGTGGTTACCTATTGCTTTGCTACAAAACGGAGGTCCTCCCCGTATGGGAGGGGTTATATAGGGGAGGAATTCTCCTTAATTGGGGTTAACCAGTGTCCAATCACCGATGGTGCCTATCTAACCCACTATGTAATGAATACTTTGTGTCCCGTGATGTACTCTCAAGAAAAGGATTTTACAAGTAAGCTGTATTTAAAAATCCTATTTTTCTGATATTTGATGCAATAATGGGTATTTCTTTCTTTGTTTTCATTGCACAATTAAAGCTGTTAAAGTATAGGTCTTGATATTTAAAGAATCTTCACGTTCTTTCCTGAAGAAGCTATACGGCGAAACATGTAGAAAACTTGAACGTGATTGCACTAGACCACTGTCATTTATAGGATGTCTTGCATTCATCCTTGACTAGGAGTATACTGAATGTACTGTTTTTATCGATGTAATTCATTTAATAAAAATTGTATATATTTTCTTTTTATATACTGTTTTGTGTATTTTTGCACCTCGAAAGTCCCATATCCTCTTTATGTTCTTTCTTTCATCTAAAAACGGGATGTTGGTGCCATATCTTTGTTAACTTTAGCATCGATCACTGACCACACAACTTACCATTTTTCTAGATAAATATATTTCTAAATGTGCTACTGACATGAAAATTTTCACGTCGGTAATAACCCATGAAATCCATACATACAAAGAAACCAAAACAAATAAGTTCAGAGATTAAGTTATGTGTAATAAAATATTTAGGGGTTTTAAATAGCCTTGCAGGAGGTAAATGTCTTTTTTGCATGTGTGTGCTGTAATATTTTGTTGTTTAATGGTCTTATGGCTGCACCATCTTTTTTTGTTTACAAAAGCTTTATTTGGAAGTTCAAAAGTACAGTTTCAATACAATGAAGGAAGTCTCATTAAACAATATAATGTGGTCCTCTAATGGATGGTTTATACATGTAGATAAATATGGTAGGTTCCATTTTTATTGAAAATGTGTAAACTATCATTTGAGGCGTGGTGAATTCTTTCAGTTTGAGCATTTCCATTCTAGAAAGGACATGCGGCCATGATAGGTTGTTTGATCTCCAATTGAATGCAATCATCCATTGAATTGAGCTGAATAATGAATGGAGCAGTTGGTTACAAGATATGGGTGTATTTGGTATACTAGCAAGTGTGTGTGTGTATATTAGTGTGACTCACGGGTTAAAAAAAAAGTACCTGGTTGTCGAGGACTATTTGAACCACTACAAAAAAAATATAACTGCTAGCGCTAGCAGAGATCAGGCCTGACTAACGCTGCGGTTTTGTGTACTATATATATCGGAAGTGACAGTGATCTACCAATTCAAACCAATCCCGGTTCAAACAGTCCTCGACAACCAGGTACTTTTTTTTTTACCTGTGAGTCACACTAGGTAGCTGAAAATCGAGTGGCCAAAATGTCAAATGAAAGGTACACTAGTAAAGAGGCCTACAAGATACTGAGCATGAATCAGATTAAGGATCACTATACATACTTGTAGAGAGCAGCGGCACCCTGAGAGATAGCTCTGACAATGGAGTAGAGGTCCCTGCTAAGGTCAGGCATACCCGAACCGACCGTTGCATGGTTCTCGTATGCAGCAGAGTGCCTGTACTAGTGACGCTCTATGTTCTGGTGAACTGGCGAGCACCAGCAGCCTAGTACATTCTGGTCGTAGACAAAACCGCACTGCAGTAACAATTAAGTACAGTTCAAGCTGGTGCAGTGGCTAGCACAAGTAGTGTTCCGCAGCCACCAAGAATTCAAACACAGGCCCGTAGAGCCCATAGTGTCCTTACTGATGCACTTGCAAATCCTGATTGGCAGCCCACAGATTCTGCAGCGCCCGTACTTCCCCCATTCATTGGCCAACCCAGAATTCAGGTGAAAACAGCAAATTTAACTGCCCGTGGTTTTTATGAGCGGTTTTACACAGAAGATCTGTACACATCTATTGTGGACCAAAGCAATTTATATGCTAATCAATTTATCGCCGCAAACCCAAATTTGATCCTTGCCAGACAATATGCATGGAAGCCTATCACTTTTTCAAATTTAGAACATTTCTGAGCCTATCCCTCATCATGGGCATTACTAAAAAGAGTTGCAGTCATATTGGTCCACTGACCCAATTCACTATATGCCAGTGTTCTCTGCTGCCATGGCCAGGACTAGATACAAGCAAATCTTGCGGTTTATGCACTTCAACGACAATGAACTCTGTCGTCCTCGAGGTGACACTGGATATGATGGGCTCCACAAAGTTCGGCCCCTCGTAAACCACTTCAACCAAAAATTTGCAGCCTTGTATATTCCTAACAAGATGTCTATGTGGATGAGTCCCTGATTAAGTTTTCCGGCCACCTTGTTTTCAAACAGTTTCTCTTCATAAAGCTTGCTAGATATGGGGTCAAATTGTATAAGATCTGTGACAGGACAATGGGCTATACATGTAGTTTCCTGGTTTAAAGATAACAGCCCCCTGACTGCCCAGACTACATAGGGAGCAGCGGCAAGATTGTTTGGGAATTGGTGTCTCCCTTATTCCAAAAGGGGTACCATTTATATGTGGACAATTTTTACACAAGCGTTTCACATTTTAGAGACCTCTTTCAATTAGGAATTGGCGCATGTGGCACTGTGTGATCTAATCGTTGGGGCTTCCCCCAATGGCTTGTAAACTTAGACGGGGGAGAGAGCCTGCTTGGGGTGCAATGAATTGCTTGTAGCGAGGTGGAAAGACAAACAGAACATTTTCGTTCTGTCTTCCATTCACGCAGATACGGCAGTCCAAACTGTAATGGCGACTGGTGTTGAGAAGCTCCTCTGAGTCCACGAATACAACCTTAAAATGGGATGAATGGAATTCAACGACCAGATGATGGGGCCATACTTAACTGCCCATAAGGGCAGATGCTGTACAAAAAAGTGTCTGTATACAGTGCATCCGGAAAGTTTTCACAACGCATCCCTTTTTCCACATTTTGTTATGTTACAGCCTTATTCCAAAATGGATTAAATTAATTTTTTTCCAAAAAATAATACAAATACTCCATAATGACGAAATGAAAGAAGTTTGTTTGAAATCTTTGCAAATTTATTAAAAATAAAAAACGAAAAAAAAAAAAAATCACATGTACATAAATATTCACAGCCTTTGCCATGACACTCAAAATTGAGCTTAGGTGTATCCTGTTTCCACTGATCATCCTTGAGATGTTTCTAAAAATTTATTGGAGTCCACCTTTGGTAAATTGATTGGACATGATTATGAATGGCACACACCTGTCTATATAAGGTCCCACAGTTAACAGTGCATGTCAGAGCACAAACCAAGCCATGAAGTCCAAGGAATTGTCTGTAGACCACCGAGAAAGGATTGCATCAAGGCACCAATCTGGGGAAGGGTACAGAAAAAATGTCTGCAGCATTGGAGGTCCCAGTGAGCACAGTGGCCTCCATCATCCATAAATGGAATTAGTTGGGAACCACCAGGACTCTTCCCAGAGCGGGCCGCCAGGCCAAACTGAGCGACTGGGGGAGAAGGGCCTTAGTCAGGGAGGTGACCAAGAACTCGTTGGTCATTCTGACAAAGCTCCAGTGTTTCTATGTGGAGAAAGGAAGTTCTAGAAGAACAACCATCTCTGCAGCACTCCACCAATCAGGCCTGTATGGTAGAGTGGCCAGACGGAAGCCACTCCCCAGTAAAAGGCAGATGACAGCCCACCTAGTTTGCCAAAAGGCACCTGAAGGACTCTGACCATGAGAAACAATATTCTCTGGCCTGATGAAACAAAGATTGAACTCTTTGGCCTAAATGGCAAGAGTCATGTCTGGAGGAAACCAGGCACCGCTCATCACCTAGCCAATACCATCCCAACAGTGAAGTATGAGGGTGGCAGAATTATGCTGTGGGGATGTTTTTCAGCGGGAGGAACTGGGAGTCAGGGTCAAAGGAGAAAGATGAATGCAGCAATGTACGGAGACATCATTGATGAAAACCTGCTCCAGCGCGCTCTCGACCTCAGACTGGGGGCAAAGGTTAGTCTTCCAACAGGACAACGACCCTAAGCACACATCCAAGATAACAAAGGAGTGGCTACAGGACAACTCTGTGAATGTCCTTGAGTGGTCCAGCTAGAGCCCAGACTTGAACCCAATTAAACATCTCTGGAAAGATCTTAAAATAGCGGTGATACCTGATAGAGCTTAAGAGGTCCTACAAAGAAGAATGGGAGAAACTGCCTAAAAATAGGCGTGCCAAGCTTGTAGCATCATACTCAAAAAGACTTGAGGCTGTAATTGGTGCCAAAGGTGCTTCAACAAAGTATTGGGCAAAGGCTGTGAATACTTATGTACAAGTGATTTTTTTTTTTTTTTATTATTTTGAATAAATTTGCAAAGATTTCAAACTTTTTTCACATTGTCATGGGGTACTGTTTGTAGAGTTTTGAGGAAAATAATGAATTTAATCCATTTTGGAACAAGGCTGTAACATAACAAAATGTGAAAAAAGTGAAGCTCTGTGAAGACTTTCCGGATGCACTGTACTTATTCCACTTGGCTCTTTTCAATGCTTATGTACTATACAAAGCATCAGGAAGAAGTGGATCCTTCCTAAAATTCAAAGAAGAGATCATCACCGCCCTTTTGTATCCAAAAGGTGCTGTGGCCCAATTTCCCAATTCAGATGCAGTGAGCCGGCTGCATGAGAGGCATTTTCCAGATGTCCTAGTACCCCTACCCAAAGAGCACCCCAAAGATGATGTGTCTGTGGAAAATGCAGACATAGGCGCGACACCTGCTATTTTTGTCCCTCTGTTCTGTCCAACCACACACTAAGGGGGTATTAATATAGGGTACAGCACGGCACAGTCTAGGGTACACTTTCACACAGGGTCTCGCCTCCCTAGCCTGGAATGTTCAACATTTTTTTAGTTAAAAGAGTGTAAAAAAAAAAAAGCCAAAAATAGCTGTCATTTATTGAGTTAAGGCTCTGTTTTACTGTACTTCATACTATAATGAAATATTTTGTTACTGTGTTTCTTATTAACAATTGTTTGCTTTACATATACACCATTCTACTGTACACTATTATATTGTAAGGTTTTATTGTTACTGTGTTTTATTGTTAACCATTGTTTGCTTTCCAGGTACGCCATTCAGCTGCAGCACCAATTTATTTATTTTGACAGCAACAGGTTTTGCTCTCACAATACGTAAATCAGCGACTCCATCGCCGTAGGAGGTGATTTCACCACCGCAGTTAAAAGTTTTTCACTTTTCTTGGTGGGCATACCACACACTTTTTAGATTTCACATCGATCGATGTGAATGGAGAAATCTGTTAGGTTCTCTTTTTTCCTGCAGCCCACAGGCCCACAAGCTGCATGAAAAAAAAAAAAAAAGACCGTTACAATATATGGCCAACAAGAACCAGCAACGTACTGGTATGTTGCTGGACTTTGAGTGGTTTTACCGGAACGATGCCTTCAAGTTTAGTCATCTTGGTATAATTTTTTTCAGCCGGTGGTCGGCACTCATGTAAAAGCAATCCTAGTGGCTAATTAGCCGCTAGACTGTTTTTACAAGCAGTGGGAGAAGACCCCCCCCCCAGCCACCTTACATGGCTTTCTCTGGCTCTCCTGTCCCACCAGGGAACCCGAGAATGCAGCCGGTGGTTCCACCAGCTGACCATAGGGCTGACCGAAGACCAGAATGGCTCCAATCATCTCTATGGCCTAAGAAACCGGAAGCTACAAGCATGTCATCAGTTCAGTTTCGCCGGATATAAACCGCGCCATTGGGAAAGCATCTTATAACACCGATCTTCATGTGGTCAGATGCTTTAAAGGCAGAGGAGAGATCTAGAGTCTAATAGACCCAAAATTTTTCAAAAAAGAGTACCTGTCACCACCTATTGCTATCATAGGGGATATTTACATAACCTGTGATAACAATAAAAGCGATAACAAAAAAACAGCAATTGCACCATGCATGTGAGGTATAACTGCGAACGTCAGATCAGATCTAAAGCGGTAACCTGAAATGGTTTTTAAAGGCTTTTAAGAATGTATGTAGTTTGTCACCACTGCATGGGTGTGTGCGCAATTTTAAAGCATGCAGTGTTTGGGGTCTATGTACTCGGCACAAAATCATCTTTTATATTTTACCAAACATTTGGGCAATATGGTGTGTTTTTGTGCATTATAATTCAAAAAAGGTTTAATTTCCCCAAAAAATTGCATTTGGAAAAATTGCTGCGCAAATATTGTGTGAAAAAAAATTGCAATACCAACCATTTTATTCTGTAGGGCCTCTGCTTTAAAAAATATATATACTGTTTGGGGGTTCAAAATAATTTTATAGCAAAAAATTTTTTTCATGTAAACAAAAAGTGTCCGAAAAGGCTTGGTCTTCAGATGGTTAAAAGAGTGAGTGATAAGCTTCTATTGCTGGGCATAACATTCCAGGACAGTTCAAACACCTCCCAAATGACCCCTTTTTGGAGAGTACACACACCAAGCTATTTGATGAGAGGCATATTGAGTCAATGGAATATTTTAATGTTTTGCCACAAGTTTTTGGAAATTGCTCAAACATGCCATGGGTATATGTGAAATTACACCCCAAAACACATTCTGCTGCTTCTCCTGAGTATGGGGATACCACATGGTGAGACTGACAGTCTAGCTGCGTACAGGACCCCAATAACCAATCACTGCCTTCAGGCTTTCTAAGGGCGTAAATTGCTCATTTCACTTCCTCACTCCCTATCACAGTTTCGAATGCCTTGAAATGCCAAGATAGCACAAACACCCCCCAAAATGACCCCTTTTTGGAAAGTAGACACCCCAAGCTATTTGCTGGGAGGCATGTTGAGTATTTTGCAGATCTCACTTGTCACAAAGTATTAAAAATTTACCTTAGAAAGCCTGAAGGCGGTGATTGGTTTTCGGGTCCTGTAAAGTACAAATTTTGGTCATTTTCTCGAAACTTGTGGCATAAAATAGTCCATGGACTCAACATGCTTCATCAAATAGCTTGGGGTGTTTACTTTCCAAAAAAAAAATTTGGGGGGGAGGTTTGGTGCTATTTGGCATTTTAGGGCCCCCGAAACTGTGATAGTTGGTGAGGAAGTGAAATGAGCAATTTACGCTCTTTGAAATCCTGAAGGCGGTGATTGGTTTTCAGGGTAAACGGTTAGACTGCTAAAAAGTCTTATCCTTCCTGCCTTCCAGGTGCCATAGTGATCCTTCCTTTCATGTGCCATAGTGATCCTTCCTCCCTGCCTTAAATGTGCCATGGTGATCCTTTCTTCCTGCCTTCCAGGTGCCATAGTGATCCTTCCTTTCAGGTGCCATAGCGATCCTTCCTTTCAGGTGCCATAGTGATCCTTCCTGCCTTCCAAGTGCCATAGTGATCCTTCCAGGTGCCATAGTGATCCTTCCAGCCTTCCAGGTGATATTGATCCTTCTTGAATTCAAGGTGTCATAGCGATCCTTCCTGCCTTCCAGGTGTCATAGTAATCCTTCTGGCCTTCCAGGTGCCATAGCGATCCTTCTGTCCTTCCAGGTGCCATAGTAATCCCTCCTCCCTTTCTCCCATGTACTACAGCGATCCTTCCTTCCTGTTGTAATGGAAATTTTAAGTTCTTTATATAATTGTATTCTATTTTGTATGTATTGCACACTGCCCTCACTGTGCACACAGCACTAATAATGTTTTCAGTACATGTTTACATTCTTTCGAGTCCTGATTAGAATTAGCCTGCCTATGTAACGCCCCTTGTTACCATAAACGTAAAATTGTAATATTAATGTGATACCTACGTAATCATGTGTAGAAAAACCTTCAATTGCGTCATAAGGCAGGACACTTATTTGGAAAGATGCTGAGCGTATCTTTTGTGTCTGTTCCCTACTGCAGTAATTTGGAACCACTAATCAATATGCGGATAAGAGTTGTCTATCATCAAAATTACCAACTCAGGTGGCGAGCTTTGCCTAGGAGGGGCTTTACAGGTGACCCCGAGTATCCGAAACGAGGAGCTTGAGACGATCCGGGAATTTCTGATAATCAGCCGACTGAGGTAAGCCTTTTGCTTACATTTAAGTTATCAGACTTCCTTGATCGGTAAGGCATTTTCGGGACAAAGGGTACCCATTTTACTCCCCTTAATCGACCTGTATTAATTGGTGGTTATATGTTATGTTGTCACTGTCTATTGGAGTGTTATAGATAAGAAAGAGGAATAGTGCTGTTCACAGGTATATGTAGTACATCTGCTAGATAAAGTAAAGTTGTTTAGAGGCAAGAGGGTATAGACACACGTAGAGAAGACTGGCCAGTCATTATGGGCATTAAATTAAGTAAGTGAATGAAGGGTAAGAGACCCTCAAAAATGCCCAGCGCAAGAAGAGCGCTATATATGAACCGAAGGTGCGGTTCCGCCTATACTGAGCCCCTAGATTAATGGTTAAAGTGGACAGGGATCCACAATGGGTAACTGGGTTACCAAAGTCCACAGGGACTAAGAATCATGCAGAGTAAACAGCTCAAGAAACAGCTATCCATGTGAGCAGAATGGATCAAGGGTGACAATTAACACTAGACAGAAAGGGACATTTTCATGTTAAGTTGTGGGATGAATTTGAAGTCAGGCACTACAACTAGTAAAGTCAAGAAACAGAGTAATGAGAGTTAAAACAGAATACTTTATATGTTGTCAGAGAGGGAAGATGGGATGATCACTGTGGCTGCCTGTCTGATCATAGAAGCTAGATATAAGGGATATCTGAACAAAATAAGGAAAGCAGAATTTAAGCAGGGAAATATTAAAGAGTTAAAAGAAAGTGAGAGAATGATATGCATGTGTTGTGTACAAATGGGAAAAATGTAAGCGATTTAAGAGAGATATTCGTGTATGTGTGTGAATGCTGGAACCTTTAGTTCTATCGCTTGTGTGTGTCATGTACGCAGATGTGACCCCCTCTGTGCTCTCATGAAAGAATGTGGCTGGGATGAGAGGTCAGTGATAAGCTGGAAGGACACCATGCCAATTCCAGTTTTTTAGACAAAACATTTATAACAGAATGTGCCGGGTTAACAAATTTAATGATAAACAATGTGATCACAATTATTTTTTGAATCTGTTTTCCAAACATGGTAAAATGAAGGTTATATTTAACCGTGTATTACACAAATTGAATATCCTTTGATAGTGGAAACAGTGCATTTAAAAAGGGAAATTAAGTAAAATTAAGTAAGAATGAGTATTAATTTCTAATATGAGTTTAACAATTTTATTAATAATATAGATATATTGAAACTGGTTTAGACAACCTTTGGTTGGAAATTAAATCCAGGTTAATGGGGAAATTTGTAATGAATGGGATTAGTTTAGATTAAAGTGGAGGGCCATCCTAAAATAGAAAATAGCATGAAAAATCTTTTAAAAAAATTTGAAAAAAAAAAAATTTTTTTAAACTTACCTGAACCCTTGTTGCTAGGCAGTCTTCCTAATCTGCCTCTTCCTACTCCACAGCATGTTCTGCTCCTAGCTAAGCGGCCCCGTTGCCTTCTGGGAACTGTGTGTGTTATTTATTTATTTATTTCAGGTACTTATATAGCGCCGTCAATTTACGCAGCGCTTTACATATATAAAAAATGTTCCCAGAAAACCACGGGGCCATTCACAGATCGCCGCGCCGCGTGCACAGTAGGAAACTGGCAGTGAAGCCGCACGGCTCCACTGCCTGTTTCCCTTACTTAGGATGGCGGTGCCAGGACCCGAGAGACGGGTCGGCCTCGGGTGGCCGACATCGCGGGCACCCAGAACAGGTAAGTCTACTTATTTAAAGTTAGCAGCTACGGGAGCGCATGCGCGGCCGGCCGGAGCAGATGTGCCTCTGAGTTGCTCTGCACACCCCTCCGCAGACACAGCTTGAAACAGCGGGCCCACACCTCACCCACTACTTCTACCTACCCGAACCTACTGGGGTGAGGACCGGGAGCACAACAGATGTCACATCAGCCACGGACTAAGCCCCAGAGCGGCCCCCGCTATCCTTCCCGGGCTACAAGCAGGGAATCCAAGATGGCGACCGGCTATACAACACGAGGGACACCGGCACACAGAGGAGAAGCCGCCCTCACAGAAGATCACTAAGCCCCCAGGACAGGGCAATCTCCTGAACAGCCCTCTGCTACCATCCTCAGCTTTAGGTGAGCACAGAAGCCCACAATGCTCATCCCCTAACCCCCCTCACAGACTGCAGCCATATCACCTAACCAGGACTCTCACACATCCTCTGTCCTGGATAGAGAGATGGCAGATTTCTTCTGCAGCCAGCCCAGCAGCCAGGAACCAGATCAGGACACTGCTACTGATTCCCCTGCTATTACATCAGCTCAACCACAGTATTCAGGGGACCCAATACTTTTGGCCCACTTTGCTGATTTACTGCAAAGGGATTTGGCTAAAGCTACTGATAAACTAGCCTTGGACATAAAGCAGGATTTCCAGGAGCTGGGGAATCGGTTAGAAGGCATTGAATCGAAAGTGGATGATATGGTTCACAGAGTGTCCCAAAATTCAAACATGATAACCAATTTACAAGATCGCCTTGAGGAAGCATACTCAAAAATCGATGATCTTGAAAAACGTGCCAGGCGCTATAATTTTTGTATCCGGGGAATTCCAGAAAATGTAAAAGATATCACTTCCGTCACCTACTCACTGATGCAGGTGGCTGTACCTGATATTGATGAAATTCATATGGAAATCGATCGCATCCATAGGGCTCTAATCCCTCCAAAACCAGATGGCCCCCCCAGGGATGTTATTGTTAAGCCACACTTTTTCCGGATCAAAGAAGCAGTGATGCGTCATGCTAGAGAAAACCTGGATCTGGAGATAGATGGTCTCAAGCTTCAAATATTTGCCGATATATCCCAGACCACTATTCAAAAACGACGATTGTTTAAACCCTTACTGTCGCCACTGATCCAACGAAACATTCGCTATAGATGGAACTACCACTTTAAACTCCAATCTTCAACAATAAGTCCTACTCCTTTTCTACGTTCGCAGAAGCTGAAACAATCTTACTGAAATTGGGCTTCATCTCTCACAGCCCCTCATCGCAGAACCGACATGGATCCGACAACCCTCCTCCTCCACTCTCCCCTCTATGGTCAGCAAAGCTGAGGAGGCCGGCGAAGACATCAGCTTCCTCCTCTCACGCACCCCGAGAACCTGTCTCATTCTACTGGACGAATGTTTTGGTTAATGCGGTGGTTTCTCAGTAGTCCCATTGCGGGACATTAACCGCTGCTTTTGTCTTTTTTGCTTTATTTTTTACAGTTCTTGTTTTTGATAATTTTGAAGATAATTTATACCTGTTGTCTACTGGTTCTAATCAACCTTGAAGTGGTTGGTTAACTACAGTTCACATATTTTCTTTTTCAGGTTGGACTTGTTATTACTGTTTATCCCACTAGGTTTGATCCCATAACTAATCCATTTTGTGGTCTTATGTTCTCTAGGTTGAGATGTGGGGTCAAAACAGTATTTAAATGTGTTTTTGCTGCTGGGGGGTGTCTATGCGCTCTCCCCGTTTGAAGGTCTCTTCCCATCACTTGCTTTTGGTGAAGACTCCTCCACACTCTGAGCTTCGGCTCCGAGGTATTTGAATTGTCTTTTGAATATTCTACATGATTTTTTTATATGACCATACTGTTTTGTTCAGTGCCAGGAGTCCCCTGGCCTGACTACCCTTTTGTTTTTTTGTTTTTTCTCTTCTTCTTTTTCTCCATTCTTGTCTTAACCTTTTCTATGACTATTCCTTGTTGAGGGTCGCTGCCAATGCGTCGGAAAAGAAGAGGGGAGTGGCCCTCTGTTTCTCTCGACGTGTATCATTCATTGAAACCAAAGTTATTAGAGATAAAGATGGGCGTTATCTTCTTGTCAAAGGCCATTTAGGGGAATCACTGATTAACTTCCTAATTTATTACGCTCCCAACACCAACCAAACCGCATTTTTTCATTCCCTCCTACGGTCCATGGCTCCCGAGCTTGAAGGCGCAGTGATCTTAGTGGGTGACTCTAATCTAGCCTTGGACCTTCTTAAAGATAAATCGCAAACCGTGGGGCTTCGTCACCCTCCTAAACAGAGTCATAAATTCGCACAACTACTTTATCATTATGACTTAGTGGATGTTTGGAGGGAGGCCAATCCTACCGCTAGAGATTACTCATTACTCAAGAGCACATGGACATTATTCCCGGATTGACCACGTGTTTTTCCTCTCGGGGCTGCTACCCAAGTTGAAATCTGCCAAGATTCTATCTGGTCGGATCACGATCCGATTTTGGTTCAGATCTCAGACCTCACCAGTAGGACAACAAACCCCCATTGGAGGCTGAATGAATTTCTCCTTAGTGACGAATCCCACTGTCTTGAGATCTCTACTCCTTTACAAACTTACTTTGATATTAACAACCCAGGAGACCCATCCCCTGCTATTAATTGGGCTGCACACAAAGCCTCTGTCCGGGGAGCCTTTATTCAGCTATCCTCCAGACTTAAAAAAAGCTCACATTGAATTGATCTCTGCCAAGACCAGGGAATTTGAAACCTTAACTAAACACAAATGCTCTCCATCTCCTAACTTATTTACTAAATTGGAACAATCTCGCTTAGAACTTAATCTATGCCTCACTACTAGGGCAGAGAAACAATTAAGGTGGATGAATCACAAATTTTTCACCTGGAGGGTCCGTCCGGGTTTTTATTAGCACATAAACTTACCCCTAGACATTCTCACCGGGCATTCCCCAAAATCAGAATATCAGGAGGTCATCCTTCTCAGGACCCCCAAAATTTTTTTCGGGAATTCCATGATTTATATGCTGACCTATATAGTAATCCTCGGGACGCGGACCCTCCATCCATTAGGTAATTCTTGGGGAACCTTCCTCTCATAACCATCACAGATGATCATAAAGACCTTATGGATCAACCCTTTACAGGCGAGGAGATTTGTGCTGCCATTAAATCGCTGTCACTCCACAAGCCTCCTGGTCCAGATGGCCTTCCTAAACTATACTATAACAAATTTTTCTGGACAATTAGTTCCACACATGGTTCTTTAATTTAATTCCTTGCGAGATAGGGGTACGGTCCCGTTGGATGAAAATAAAGCGTATATCAGTGTTATAATTAAACCTAACAAGGACTCTACTGATGTTCGTAATTACCATCCTATTTCATGAATAAACTGCGATTTAAAGATCCTTACGAAAATCTTGGCTTCTCGCCTTAACATTTTTTTAGCGCACTATATTCATAAAGACCAATCTGGATTTATAACAGGGCGTCAGACCCTAGATCAAATTTGTAGATCCATAACACTAATCTCAGCGGTAAAGTCTAACTGGGATGCGCCACTTGCCCAGGAACTCTTGCTCGTTTCATTGGACCTTAATAAGGCCTTTGATAGCCTAAATTGGGGCTACCTTTTTATTACCCTTGAGACCTTAGGATTTGGTTCAACGTTTATTTCCTTACTGAAAACGCTATATTGCTCCCTAATAGCCCAAGTTTCTATTAGAGGACGTAAATCACCATTATTCCCTGTGCAGCAAGGTACGAGACAGGGATGCCCGCTCTCCCCCTTACTATTTGCATTAGAAATAGAAACCCCTAGCTATGGCAATACGTTCCCACCCTGATATTCATGGTATTTGTTGTGGCCAACAGGAACACAAATGTGCATCGTTTGCCGATGATGTTCTCATGTATGTCACTAATCCCTAAGTAACTTTACCCAATCTGATATCCCTGCTAGATCATTTTTCACGACTTTCTGGTCTATGTCTGAATTCCCAAAAAACAGTCGCATTTAACATGATACTACCCCCTGCTGAAGTGCAGGCTCTTCAAAATACATTTAACTTTAAATGGAATCCTAGTTCCCTTCCGTACCTAGGAATACAATTGACTTCATCCATAGACACTATTTATAGGGCAAATTATCCCCCATTATTTAAAAGACTCAAGGAAGATCTCCGCTGTTGGGCTGATTATTCTCTTTCATGGCTTGGCAGAGTCAATTCAATAAAAATGACACTTCTACCTAGACTCCTTTACTACTTTAGAACTTTACTGGTGGCAGTCCCGAGGGGGGACATACAGCGTCTACAGGCTGAAATTTTGCTGTTCATATGGGGTAATACAAGATCTCGGATACAAAAGCGAACACTTTATACACCGAAACCTATGGGGGGGCTTGGTCTCCCCAATTTACAGGCATATTATTAATCGGCTCAAATAGCCCAATTAGCCTACACCACAGCTAAAGGTTCAGTCCCTCTGTGGGTCGCTATAGAGGCACTTGCCGGTCATCCATTGGCTATAGGATCATTAATGTGGCTTCCTAACAGTCGACGCCCACCTATACTATGCCCCACTCTATCACATTCCCTAGCAATATGGGATAGGTCATGCAACCGCAGTCCTTTATCGTCCCCTCATACACCACTTGATCCCATTTTCTGTAATCCGGAGTTTCCACCTGGTTTGACCCCGCAAATGGTGGTGGCTCAATAAAGGATTGTTGAGAATTGGAGACTTTCTGAATGGGGATCAATTGCACGATACAATACTTCAAAGATGAGTTTCAAATGCCCCCTAGTGAAATATTTCGGTATAATCAAATTGCATTGTTTGCCAGATCTAAACTTAACCAAGTAGTAGGCCCCCTTATGCTTACAACATTTGAATTAACCTGTCAGGCTAGCAGCTATCAGAGGGGTCGGATTTCTGCGATATATACTTCCCTCACTGAACCAGATTCAAAATTGGCTTATATGGTGCAATGGGAAAAAGATTTGAATATAACTTTTGACCTCATAGAATGGCAAGATCTTCCTTATCAGCTATCCAAAATTTCCATTAATACTTCTCTGATAGAGGCTAATTACAAAACGCTCCTACGTTGGTACCTGGTACCCACTAGAGTAGTTAATATGCATCCTGCTACTTCCCCAAACTGTTTCCGGTGTTGCGGTCAGTTGGGGACGATGCACCATATTTGGTGGCAGTGCCCCCTCGTAACCAGATTTTGGATTCAAATTTTCAATATAATCAATTCAGTGACGGGGGAAACATCTCCTGAAGCTGCCCTCTTTCATAAATTGCCCGATGAAATACCCAAACATTCAATGAAATTAATTAAATATATACTACTGGCGGTGAGAATTATGATTGCAAGACATTGGAAACAGTCAATAATCCCTCTTGACCAGGTAAACTTAATTGGATTATGATCAATGATAAACTCACTCACATTCTCAGTAATAAATTCAAGAAATTTATTAAGATATGGGACCCATGGATTGACTAGATTTCAGCTCCATAGCGAATCCCAGGATGACCCTCTCCCTCTCCAGTTCACTCTCTCTTGTTTGTTCCTCTCATCTTTTTCTTTTTGTTTTGTTCTTTTCTTTTATTTCTGGAAACTTTAGCACAATACAGCTGATCTCATATGAGACCTTTTATGACCATGAGACTTGGGACTGTCCCAGGGACCCTATCTGGGACCTCCCAGGACGCTGGGTCTGTACGGTTCCCTCACATAGGGATTGCCTGGCCCATGATTGAGGGGCCATGGTTGGATCCCACCGATTTTTGGTTTTTGTCACAATTTTTGTGCCTTGTTGCCACAATGGGTGGCGAATGGGTGATGTGAATTTACCTACTGCTGTATTGGTGTATATTGCTTTGATAAATTTGATATTAATCTGCTTATGTGACTATTTTGTACTTTATATTTCAATGTTTTTATTGAAAAACATAACAAAGTCAGCAGCTACAGTGTTTGCAGCTGCTGACTTTTAAAAAAAAAATTATAGTGGCCGGAATCCCGCTTTAAAATAACAATTTTGTAATTTTACATTTATACAATAAGCCCTTATTGAGAGAAAAAAAAAAAAAGATTAAGATGAGGTTGTTATTTGGAATAAAGCTGCCATAATATTTAACTAAGCCAAGATGGATGGGATACAAGAAGTTTTTCTACAAAAATGAAATGTTAAGGTTTTTGATAATAAGTTGATGTGCAGTCCATGATGTGAGAGTTATAATAAATACAATTTAAATATAACAGACTCATCACATCAAGTCCACACACCCTGTTAGGATAGATGCCACCTGCAGCCAGTTGTTTTATAGTTTTTGATGCTTTCTGGTCCATCATACAGATTGTTGGTCCTTTAGTTTTTATTTTTTTGAAATATAAAGCAGAATGTGTGGATTGTGAAATGATGTGCCGCTTTTCCTTGTAAGTGCAGTGGTATAAGCAGAAGAATATTTTGGATTTATGGACATCTCTGCATGACCGCAGGGTATTCTTATCATTTATTATAATATTGCCAGGAAAAAGTTGTCTTTTTGAAACATGAAACTGGAGTTCTTACACAAACAGCATGATAGAATACAAGCCATTGTAATATATTTATGCAAGCTGGACCCAGTGATGAAGGGTTCATCCAGATATATCAGAGCTGTAGCTTTATGCAAAGGTGCTATTAGACAAAGTTAGACATTATTTTGATCAAATATTTAACTTTTAATGGTCCCACATTCTGCATAGCAAATATACAGCTAACTAAATGTTTGTCTAATGAAAGGTTCAAAATATGAATTTGTTTTGTTTGTTTATGTACAAATCTAACAATGAAAATGTGTACATTTGAATCCAGCCACCTTATTGCCTCTATTGGAGGAGGCTGGAGACAAAGGAAAACTTATGTGTTAAATTGATCGTGTAGGAATCAGCTGCTGTGAGCCCAGTGCAGGACACACTCCCTGAAGACCCAGATCTTAATTTTTTTGTATATTTGATCCCGGTTTTATACTGAGGATGGCAATACCCATATCGAGTATGCAGTTTATCACCCAGAAGGATACTATGTATTCAAAGTTATTGGATCCTTTTTCCCTACCTCAAGAAACAGAGCTCCATGTTTTAGCAAAGTCTGTGAGCTATAAAAAAGAGTGTATATTTATATAGATAGTCGTGATATCGAGAGCTTTTGGTTCTATTTGAAGGGACAGAAGTTTGTTTTTACTTCGACAAGTAAACCAATCAAGCATGCTAAGTTAATTTGATTGGCTGTTTTCAGCCTTCCAGGTTCTTGTTGAGGTAGCCATATTAACTTTAAAACTCACACATGGAAGCAGACCAGGTGACTAAGGAATGCTGCATTACAGCCCCGGACACTTGCTGGGTCTGTGCAACTCACAGATTCCACCCTAGCTCTGGCCCAGTATAGCTGGGATTAATAATTCAACTTTAAGGACCCCAGAATGAGAAGAACAAGTGGTCCACAGGGGGCAACTTCTTATGAAATAAGACTGGAAAAGGTGATCAATTATGTTTGCCAGTCACTCTTTTCCCTCCAGCTTGACACATGGACTGTGTCATCAGTCACAAGCAGTTATGGCTGTCTTAGTAAATGAGCCTGGGATAGAGCCAGGGTTCTCCACAGTTGCTTTTATAAAATACCACTTCTTGTTTTACCTGTTACCAAAGGTTTTACCAAAAGCTGAACATCCCTTCCAGAGATTACAAAAAGATATATGCAGATGCCCAAGTCAGGATCTTATGAGTATGCATTTTGTCTGGATGTCCAGTGGCAAATGCTACTGCAAAGGCCGCAGTAAAAAAGTGTTATCAGAAGTAGTTTGTAAATATAGAGTGCAAATTCTACAGAGAGTAACAGAGGAAATCATTTTTATAGGAGAGTCCTTACTAGAAGTTTTGAGGTTTTATATTTACACTCCCTACTGTCTACAATGTGGCGGACAAAGTAGAGTAAGAAAGTAGAAAACTTTTGCCTGAATGTTTTCTTATATTTTATCAGGCCCCTGTGGGGGGTGTTGGACTCTCTCCCTATGGGATTTGGTTTGGGAGTGTGTTACTCATTGCTTATATTTTGTCTCAGCAGCTGAAGTCATCCATTCGGATCTCACAGAGAACGTTACTGATCTTTTAAGGTTTTTGACAAACTCATATATGTGTTTCCTCCCCAATTCCAGATCCTAAAAGTTTGGAAGGATCTAAAACTAAAGCCAGGTGACTTGTGGATTAAGAGACATTTATATATAAGGAAATGTTTGGAGACTCAATACAGCATTTATTATATGTACAGTTTTGTACGTCTTCCATTTTATGTAGAATTGTCTGTGTTTACATGTGCTGATAAGTCAGCTTGCCAACAATTCAGCTAGAAGGCCATTCTGGGCACAGGAGTGTACAGCCAGTACTCTGTAAATAGGTCTTATCAATCATTTGTTTTTCGCAATGAAAAGTCATTTTGTAATGAAAAAGCTGCTCAGCTATTATATTCTCCACAATGGAGTTTTTTTGCCTCTTTGGCCAGGACGACCGCCACCTAAGGGTGTGGAGGTTCCAGGTTAAAAGGTGATAGCAGGTGTGGTTAGTGATCAAAATATTGATCAAAAGAGGGGAGACTGTAATGGAAATGTGTAAGTTCTGTATATAATTGTATTCTATTTTGTATGCATTGCACACTGCCCTCACTGTACACACGGCACTAATAATGTTTTCAGTACATGTTTACATTCTTTCGAGTCCTGATTAGAATTAGCCTGCCTATGTAACGCCCCTTGTTACCATAAATGTACAATTGTTATATTAATGTGATACCTACCCAATTCATGTGTATAAAAGCCTTAAAATTGCATCATAATAAGGCAGAACAGTTATTTGGAAAGATGCTGAGTGTATCTTTTGTGTCTGTTCCCTACTGCAGTAGTTATTAATTTGGAACCACTAACCAATATGAGGAAAGGAGTTGCCTATCATCAAAATGACCAACTCACTGTCCTCCATGTGCCATAGTGATCCCTCCTTCCTTTCTTCCATGTACCATTGTGATACTTCCTGCCTTCCATGTATTATAGTGATCCCTCCTTCCTGCCTTCCATATATCATAGATATCCTTTCCTTTCTCTCTCCCTAAAGCTGGATACACATTATACAATTTTTGTTGTTCAATTTCCTTTGGAGTTACCTTCAACTATGTAGTGCAAGGGCCTGCCTGATTGGATACAATATGAGAGTGTTTAGGTTTGACCGCATATTATATGTTTTTGGTAAATCTAAATGAAAGTTGTACAAGAAAAATGTAAACAAATTCTATAGTGTGTAGGCCCCTTAAGGGTAGGTTCATACTGCAGTACTTATTCTCTTGGCTTCATTCCAGGGTTCCTCAGGTCCTTCATAATCCTCTATTTTAAGCTCTCTATTTTCTGTGTTTACAAAATCAGATGTACTGGAAGGATTTTTCTAAATGATTGTGTTGAGGTTTATATGTATCCCTGAGACTCCAGCTTGTGGCAAAGCAATCAAAGTACACTTTAGTAAACAAGGAAGCCCATGTTTTGTTTAGCCATGGCCCTTAAGCCCATCCCACTATCATGTTTGGCCACACTCCCTTTTTCCTGCAGTGTGCTACTATCTCCCAGAAGTGTCCCTTATTCTCAAGTTCAAAAGTTGGGAGGTATGTACACAAGATTTATATACAGCATTGGCTATATTAAACAAAATTAGAGAGATGATAATGGGGTAACCTATTACTATAATTGCAATGGAAGTGAATACCTAAAACTACTACTAGCATCTTGCCTAGAAGAAATGCTGTATTTATCGGCATATAACACGCACCTTTTCCCCCTGAAAATCAGGGGAAAATCGTGGGTGCGTGTTATAGGATGATCCCAGCCAATTTTGTGTGATCGCGGCTATTGCCACTGACATACACACCCATGTGTAAATTCAAATATGGCCCCGAGACTGCAGGGACTCGGCGGCGCCGAGATACGAATACAGTTTCTCGGCGCCGCTTACAGTCCCGCCCAGTCCCGCCATTGGACCTGTGTGATGTCCATCATAGGGCGCCATATTTGAATTTACACATGGCTGTGTATGTCGGCGAGGATCACACAAGGCTGCGCTGGGGCAAGGCTGCGCTGGGGCAAGGCTGCGCTGGGGCAAGGCTGCGCTGGACACTGGGGCAAGGCTACACTGACAATTCTGCACTGGGGCAAAGCTGCACTGACAAGGCTGCACTGGGGCAAAGCTGCACTGACAAGGCTGCACTGACAAGGCTGCAGATGGACACCGATAACGCTGCATTAATGGGCATTTTAATGTAATTTTTTCTTCCTTAAACTTTACTCCTAAAAGTTGTTTTCCTTAAAATTCCCTCCTAAACTTGGGGTGCGTGTTATACGCCGATAAATACGGTAACTTTACTTGTTTGTTTTTCTCTAGAAGAAACTTCTATTTCTTCATGAAAGCTATCAAGAGAATGAACATTTGTTGATGTACAAGCAAATAAAGTAGGTCCCTAGGTACATTCATGGCCTCCCAACAGTGCATTTTAAATCTTTGGAAATAAAATAGAAAAAATAATAAAAAATGTTCTAGATAAGACAAGAATAAAAGCATATTGACACTATAGTATTGGCAGTATATAAAAACTGTCATAGCGCAGAACAACCTAGAGAGTTAAAAATTTCCATACCCAATTTTCTGTTTCCATAATCACTAGAGGGCGAATTCTAGGCAAAAAAGGAGAGAATAAAATTTTTTTTAATATAGTATGATTAGGATACTGTAAAATTAATAAAACACATGGATTTTTACTATTCCCACTGATTTTCTAGCAGTATTCAGTAATTAATGCAGTTTTTGTTCACTTTGGTCACTGTTCACCCATCCATGCCTATCCTAGGATGGTCATGTCATTATATACCACTATAACTGCACTCTGTGCAAAGTTATTGCGTGAAATATATATTCCTAACACATACACTTTGCCGACACGGCTGCATCATTAATTCACAGCAATCTGTGAATGAGAGAACCACATGTACCGTCAGCCATTGCGGCTGATGTCTTGTAGTCCATAATGGACTGCGAGAGCTCAGGTGAGCACTCTCATAGCTCATTTACAAGCCCTGCAGCTTGTAAACAGTCAGTCCATATCATAGGTACCGGCTGAAAGCTGCAGAACTTGCCTGCAGGAGCCTGACATTGCAAAAATATGTGCATTTATTATTTTTTTCCCAAAAGTTGAACTTGGCCTTTAAGAAGTATTTTATGGGTGCAAGGACTGCTGTATATGTAAACCACTCTCACCGTTAGACAGGATATGACATTTGCCACAGTTCACTACAGTAAGCTTAGCAGTATTACTTTTTTTTTTGCTTAGTCCCAGATTTTTTTTTTTTTTTTTTTGTTCCACATCAGCGAACACTGTTAGAGGGCTAAATCAGCTCGATGTTCATAAACTGTCGCCTTCTCAAATTCACATCATTGTGGTATATGCATTATCTCATTTCCTTTTATAAAGTCACAGCATGATATTTTATTAAATTAACTTATAAACACACCTTAATTTCCTTATTCTCATATATCTAGTTACAATCAAACTGGGAGCAAGGGATCAGAGGGACCTCGTCCCTTGCTGAATATAATAGACTGTATAAAACACAATGGGAGTACAATATGCCATCACATAGAAAGATAGGAAAAAAGGAAAAAGATAAAAGAAAAACTAGTGGGCTCCTGCACCCACCTCCTATTGTCATAACCAATATTATACTACATAGTAAATGTTCCTCGTATCACCCTTCCCACCCTCCCCCCCAAACACCTCCTCCCCCCTTACAAGCATCACATAGTTTAGATAAGTACCCAGAAACTATTTGCGAACTTTCTTCTATTGACTAAGACTATACTTAACAATACTACCACCTTAAAGCACCTGCTACAGTCGAGGGTTTCTGTTACCGGTCAGCCTGTATTAAAACTATATCCCGCTCAGCTGTTCTCACCATTGAGGGCGGCCCACCTTTTCCACCCACAGCCTCCACATTCTATCAAATTCCTGGAGATTGCCTCTCTTGGTGTACTCCAATCTTTCTCTGCTCAGGGTTTCGCTAAGTGTAGCAATCCATTCTTTCACAGTTGGGGGGTCCTTTGATTGCCATCTTAATGCTATCATTTTCCTGGCTTGAAACAAGCCTCTCGTGGTGGCCAGTGTGGTACTCAACCCCCCCCCCTTCACCCTTCTATACCCCAAGATACATCCTATGGCCTCCCTCTCCACTAAGACACCAAAAATGTCTCCCAAGCTTTTAGTCACCCCCTCCCAATACCGGAACAGCTTAGGGCACCTCCACATCATGTGGATGAGATCCCCTATCCCCTGACATCTGGGGCAGCTATCATTGGGCCTTCTGCCAAACTTAGAGAGACGTTTAGGTGTATAATAGGCTCTATTCAGCTGCATCAAATGAGAAATCTTCTGTGGGGGAGAGACTGAGACCATCGGCCCCAACTCCAGGATCCTCTCCCATTGTTCCTTGGTCACTACTCCTACGTCCTCTTCCCATTTAGCTCTTACACCTTGGAGTAGCCCCCCATTGTTATCAAGATTGCTTAATTGACCATAGAACTTAGCTATTAACCCCCTAGTAGGAACTACATGGATTACACTCTGAAGGCATTTCTTTCCACCTCAAGGTCTGGTCCTTGAATTGTGCTTTGGGGGTATGTTCTAGCTGAAATTACAAAAAAAGGGAGCTTTGTGGTAGCTTAAATTCCCTTACCAACTCCGGAAATTTCTTTAACGTGTTGCCTGTATAAAGTTGTCTTAACCTTTTAATACCAAGATTCTCCCACACTCTAAATATTCAAATTTTAAGGATTTCCTGTAGATTGCGATTATTCCAGATAGGGGTATAATCTGTTAGAGCCCTTGCACACTGGGGCGGTTTGCAGGCGCTATTGCGCTAATAATAGCGCCTGCAAACCGCCCCGAAAGTGCCGCTGCTGTGTATCCAGTGTGCAAGCCCCGAGGGCTTGCACACTGGAGCGATGCGCTGGCAGGACGGTAAAAAAAGTCCTGCCAGCAGCATCTTCGGAGCGGTGAAGGAGCGGAGTGTATACCGCTCCCTTACCGCTCCTGCCCATTGAAATCAATGGGACGGCGCGGCTATACCGCCGGCAAAGCGCCTCTGCAGAGGCGCTTTGCGGTGGTATTTAACCCTTTCTCGACCGCTAGCGGGGGGTAAAACCGCCCCGCTAGCGGCCGCATACCGACGGTAAAACGCCGCTAATAATAGCGGCGTTTTACCGCCGACGCCGCCCCCCGCCCCAGTGTGCAAGGGCTCTTAGGCCCTCATACTCCATCAGTTTCTTAACTGTTTTCCAAAGTTTAATTATCAATTTAATTGTTGGAAATTCATGGTGGAACATATCCACCTCTAGGGCTTCAATTATTGTATTATGTAGGGCGCTTGTTAATAGGAGCCTACTATTTGGAGTGCCGCCTCCCGAGTCCCGCACCCCTTTAACTGCTGCAGTTGAGTTGAAAGAAAGTAACGCTCTGGGTGTGGGAGGGCGAAGCCCCCATGCCGAATGGGGAGCTGGAGTACTCGAAGCCGTATCCTGGCCTGCCTCCCTTTCCATATCAGTTCCCTAAATAGACCCTCAATTCTTTTGAACCACCTCTTGCAAATCCACACTGGAGAGTTGTGCAGGACGTACAACAGTTGTGGCATCCAGATCATTTTTATTAAGCTACACCTTCCTGCAACTGACAAGGGGAGGCGTCTCCATATACCTATCTTTTGTTTAAATTTTGTTAAGAGTGGAACAAGGTTTTTGCCAGCATATTGAGTGGGGTCCTTCGTCAGGACAATTCCCAGGTACTTCAATGCTTCCACAATTACCAACTGGAGCATTTCACAAACTATTGGCTCACTAATGGGATCTATCGGTAAAAACTCGGACTTCTCCCAGTTTATCTCCAGGCCCGAAAAACTACCCAATTCCTCCACTATTCTCATCGCCCCCGACAACGAGTTTCTCGTATCCCCCAAGAAAAGCAAGATGTCATCCGCGTACAACGCGATCCTTTCTTCTCCCGTCTTTCTCTGGAAGCCAGGTATCTCATGGCTGTCTCTTATGGAGATAGCCAGGGGTTCCATCGCCAGTGTGAAAAGCAATGGCGAAATTGGACAACCCTGTCTCGTCCCTCTCTCAAGCTCAAACCAATCCGAGAACTCATTATTAATTTTTAATCTTGCCTTAGGACAGGTGTAGAGCAATTTAATCCAACCAATAAAAGATGGACCGAATCCGAATTTCTCCAGCACACGCCACATGTAGCCCCACTCCACACTATCGAAGGCCTTAGATACGTCGAGGGTCACATTAAGGCTCTCGAGCCCACATTCTCCGTAGGAGACTGTAGGTTCAAGAAAGCCCTTCTGATGTTCAAGCTTGTAGATCTATTAGCTATAAATAATCCTGCCTGATCCTCATGGATCAGCTTGTGGATGACGCCATTCAATCTTACTGCCAAGACTTTGGTCAAAATTTTTGCATCGGCACATAAGAGGGAGAGGGGGTCTTTCCCATCTTTTTGTAACACTATAATTGTTGCCTCTAGCATAGAGGCCGGCAACTGACCTCCCTTAAATGCCCCACCCAGTGCTTTTAGCAGTTCGGGGATTAATATTTCGCCATAATATTTATAGGCCTCGATTGGGCGTCGGTCGGGGCCAGGCGACTTAAGGCTTGCCATACTCGCTATTGCTTGATGTACTTCTGCAATTGTTATTGGGGTTTCTAATAAGTCCCTTTCCATTTGTGTTATGGCCGGGATCGACAGCTTCCCCAGGAAGTCCTTCATCACCGCTTCCTTTCCTTTTTTCTGAGAGGTATACAGGTTTTTATAATAGTCCCTGAAGGTTTGTACTATTTTGGGGGAACTTGATAGTATATCTCCACTCTGGGATCTAATGGCGAGGACCGTGGACGGAGCAGTGTTGGATTTCACCAACTGCGCCAACAATCTTCCCACCCTCTCGCCCTCCACCAAGAATACCTGTCTCTGGAGGAGACGCCTAGTCTCTGCCTTCTGCATAATAACTAGCTTATACGCTTGTTGTTTATCTTGCCATACTATTTCCTTCTCCAGAGTTGGATTTCTAATAAAGTTATTTTCAGCCTCAAGTGCTTCCCTTAGAGAGTTCTCTTCCTCGCTCCTAGCCTCTTTATTGAATTTGGCCATCTGTTGTATTAGGACCCCCCTAAGAAAAGCCTTAAGGGTGTCCCATAGCACTGTGGGCGTTACCATTCCCTGGTTGATTTCCACGAACTCTCTCAGCCCGGGTTCACACTATAATGCGCTGCGGACCGCACAGGAGCGCTGTGCGTCCCTGTTCACCGTTTCAGGGACGAATCAGGGCCGATTCTATGCCTGAATTCGGCCCTGAAACGCAGCCAAAGACGCACAGCGTTTTTGTGCAGTGCGCACCGCAGCCGCCCCGGAGATATGTGAACTGGCTCCATAGGGAGCCAGTCGCATTCTCCTGCTATGCGAATTAGAGGTGCGGAAACGCACCTCTAATTCGCATAGGTGTGAACCCGGGCTCAGAGTAGGGAGAACCCCATCCAATTTTTTAATTTCTTCAAACCAGTATGGACTTATACTCCACTCCTTCCGAGGTTTGATCTCTTCTAGGTTCAATGTAACCACTACGGGGGAGTGGTCTGAGATACCTCTTGGCCAATATAAAATTGTTTCTAATATCTAGAGCGCTCTGTCATTCCCCAAGACCAGGTCTATCCTTGAGAGCGTAGAATGTGACGCTGAATGACAAGAATATTGTAGCACACCCGGATTCCGTACTCTCCACAAATCCACTAACCCCACTTCATCCAGGAATAGACATAAACGACTCTTCTCTATACCCTCTGAATACCCTCAGAGGGTTCGTACGGGGAATCTATCCAGCCTTCTGTCTAGAATCTCATGAAAGTCCCCTACTACTATAATCGGCACCTCTTTTTTATCTAACAGAAATTCGTTCAGTTTGAGCATAACATCCAGGTTAAAGGGCGGAGGGATGTATATATTTGCCACCACATACATAACACTGTCAATAGAGCAGAATAGAAAAATGTATCTACCCAGTTTATCTATACTGGACTGTCTGCAGGAGAATTTCACCCCAAATTTCACCAAGATGCTTACCCCCCTACTAAATGAGGAGTAAACGGCATGAAATTGACATTGAAATTTTCGCGTCTGTAGATGCTGAATTGCATCTTTGGTTAGGGGAGTTTCCTGCAGGCTGACCAAATCTGCCCCGTACCTCTCCATCAGAGAAAACACTGACAGCTTTTTGAGCGGTGTCCCCAGACCCCTAACGTTCCAGGATCCTATTTTCAATGTTTTAGCTTGCATCGGGAAACTGAGAAACATAAACTGCCCTGACGAGTACCATTTTGTGAACTAAGTTTTTTACAAAAAAAAAAAAATGTTTGCACCCCTCTACCAAAAGTGATTTTACACTAATGAATTCTGTGCCACTTCTACACACAAACATTAGAATCTCTAAACAACGTGCTCAACCTAGCCATGTCAACACAGCCTTAAGTGAGAATTTGCTAAGAAAGCTGCTTTCATGTGCAAGTTTAGGAAGCAATTTCCTAAAATCCTGAGTGAAAACCTGAGTCCAACCAGAGTGATTTCCAGTAATATATATGCTTACTATAAATACTTTGCTTGTGATGCCGCCCCTCCCTGCCCCCTTCCCACCCCCCCACCTATCTAGGTGAACCCCCTGGGGGTTTATCATGACCATTATCCCATCTACCAATACCAATACCATACTTATACTCTTGAATTCTCTTCCCATTCACCACTCCTCATACAAACATCTGTGTGCACCTGTCCCCTCCTCCCCCCACACCCCAAATAACAAAAAATAATGATAATAAACAGAGAGGTAAAAGAAAAGAGAAAAAAAAATATCTACAGGATGCATATACCTTCCAATGACCTAGTATATCCAAGCCGATTACTGCTCCCCTATCCCTCTACGTGGAACTTAAGAATTTCTCTTTAATATCTTCAAGCCACTTCTCAACTCCAGCTGGAGAGTCAAAAAACAAGGTTCCCCCCAGAGCAGTTACACGTAGCCTTGCCAGGTAGAGAAGGGCATATGACAACTTAAATTTTTGCAAAATGCGCTTAGCCTGAATAAACTCCGCCCTACGCCTCTGTAAATCTGGTGAAAAATAAGAATAAAATGATATTTTAGCGCCCTTAAAGAAAACATCTCCTGCCTCCCTTATTTTGCGAAGCAGCGCCACTTTGTCCTTATAATTAAGGAACCTCAAGAGCAGGGGTCTAGGGTATCCCCCTGCCGGGGGAGCCCTAAAGGGGACCCTGTGGGCTCTTATAATAGCGAACGAGGTTGAAAATGCTTCTTTCCCAAACAGCTCCTCCAGCCATTTTTCTAGGAACTCAATCGGGTTAGCGCCCTTACTTTTTTCAGGTAACCCCACCAGCCTCACACTGTTTCTTCGACTCCTATTCTCCATTTCGTACAATTTGGAGGCTTGCTTGGATATCTGTTCCTTCATCCATTTTATTTCTTTAATTAGTGGGGACATATCATCTTCTAGCACGCTAACTCTTTCTTCCAGGGCTGTTGTTCTCTCTGCTGTCTTCTGTAGGTCCTGCCTGACCAGTAATAGGTCTGCTTTAACTCCCTTCATCTGTTCGCAAAGTTCTTTAAGCGAGCTATTACACACCCTAACTGCCATAAATACATCTGTTAAAGTTGGCTCTTTCTCAGGGGTCGTATTTGAGTCATTCATTACCTCTATGTTTACATTTACATTTTGATCACTTGGCCCCGGTCCTTTATTGCTATGTGTTTTAGATGGCTGAGTGGTCGAAGCAGCACCAGAAGACAGAGTAAGGCTGGCCCTGGCTTTTCCTATCCAATGCTCCCCCCTGTTGTGTTTTCAGCTGTGAGCCCTTTTTTGGGGGAGTCAGAGCGGGGGTATGAGCATATTGCTCCAGTTTCGCTGCTGCTGTGGGCTGCGGATTTTTGTCTTTAGAAGAACGTAGATTCTGCATCCTGTACACTTTAGCAATTAATTAGTTTTCATCAATATTTCAATACAAAAGAGAAAGGGAAAAAAGCTGTACACTTATCCGTGCATGATGCAAAGGGGGCACCCCAGCAATTTAGGATGAGCTGGTATAGGCCAGTACCCACCACTCGTATGCGCCCCGGCTAAGTCAGTAGTCAGTGCTGCCCCCCCCCCAACCGGCCACACAGTTAGCACAGGTTATGGGTCAGGATATAAGACCACCTTATATGGCTTACTGCTATCAGGGCACCACTGACTAAGTGCAAGAGATGATTGAGATAACTAAGTTAAACTCTAGCAGTGCGGGGCAAGTAGGGTGCGCACACAAAAATGCCCCGTCTATCACCTACGCCTATAGCCCTTACAGCTACCGAAAGTGTCCAGGTCTGTTAGCTCATTTAAAATCAATATTTTGGGGGTAAGAACACCTAGGGATAGAAGGTTTAGCAGATACTTAAGGGCCCCCAGGGTTTCTCCCCCACAGCCCCTGGGCCCAGAGCCAGTCACTACACAGGAAAAGCAATATTTACTTTATGTAATGATGCTTTCTGCTTCTAAGCCTTATAAAATGATCAGAGCTAATGAGGCAGGACACTGAAATAGATAGTAAGCTTATGCTTTACAAAAGTACAATGTCACTTTACCAGGAGCTGTTCTGATCCAGTGGCAACATTTGTTTCTTAGGTGTCATATGAGTATACATACTGATGTCCGCTTACTATACCCGCTTATGGGGCCTCCGGTTCACTAGCTGGCTTTGTGCTTGTAGACGGATAAGGGTCACTGAGTACGACCAGCCAGATCTCCCCTCGCCAGGCCCGCTTACTGAGTACCTCTCATCGGTGTGCAGGGAGTGACGTCATCCCCGAGGATTTCTTCAGCGTTCTCGGCCAAGGGAGATTGAAGAAAACTAGCAGTGGGAGCGGTGAGAGACCGGGATCCCAACCCCCTCTCCACGTCCTTCCGCCGCAGCCATCCACCGTGCGCACACCGCCACGGAGAGCTCACGCCGCTGGGTATGCGCCGCCGGGTATGTTGCCCATGTATCCGAGGGAGAAGAGGGAGCGAGGGTGGAGGAGAGCAACCTACCTCCCAGCACACATCCGTCCATCCGGTCACGCCCCCTAGTCCCAGATCTTTAACAAAAACTTAGAAACACCCTAATTTTATGTTTGTTAGGGCTTGTTCACATGTGCGTCAATACCATGTGTTTATGCTACATTTATTTGGAGTTTTTAAAGCCTCATAACCCCTCCTCAACGTCTGCCATGAATATTACAATGGCACCACACAGTGCTGTTCCCACAGGAGTGGTAGTGTTGTGCCGTGTTAAAAATGAATCAGCATGACGCTTTCACGAGGCATCGACACTTGTTAGCCGTCACCATTGATTTCAATGGTAATGCCATAAATGCTATAGGTGTTGTTAAAAGGATAAGTTCACCTTTGTTGGAAATGGGTGGGTAGGTAGGATGGTGGATGATGCAGGGTGTGTGCTAATGAGGTCAGCTGGTCAACTTCTTCCTGTTATGACCTATAGTCTGACCAGGAAGGCAAAACTAATGGATACATTTGGAAACATTGATGAAGACAAGTGAAGTAAGTGTCTGTAGATTTAATGAAAAGCTAAAATATTTTTGCAAAAAAAGTACATTAAATGCTATATTGGTACATAGGGGAGCTGGAATTTAGGAAAAAAAAAAAAAGGTGAACTTATTATTTAAGGTGTAGTTACAGAGCGTCATCATTGAAATAAATACAGGCAGCTGAAAAGGGTTGATGCCTCATGAAAGCGGCATGCTACTTCATTTTTAACAGAACAGCTCCTTTGTGAAAAGAATGGTGTGACGGCATTGTAATATTCATGGCAGGCATTGAAGGATGGTTATGAGGCTTTAAAAATGCTTAATAAATGCCATATAAAGACTTGTAACCATCCAACGCCTGCACTCAAAGTGATTGTAAAGGTTTGTTTTCCTATAAAAATAATATTATACTTACCTGCTCTGTTGCAGTGGATCTGCACAAATCAGCCTAAATTCCTCCTCTTCTCGGGTTCCTCTTTTGTGCTCCTGGCCCCTCCCCTCCTGTTCAGTGCCTCCACAGCAAGCAGCTTGCTATGGGAGCACCTGAGCTGATTCACAGCTTCCTGTGTTCATTCAGACACGAAGCTCTGCCCCAGCCCCCTCTCCCCCCTCATTGGCTAGCTGACTTCGATTGACAGCAGCAGGAGTCAATGGCGCCGCTTCTGTCTCAGCCAACCAGGAAGGAGATTCTCAGATAGCGGAGACATTCGTGGGTATCGCTGGACAGAGAGGGACCTCAGGTAAGTGTTAGGGGGGTAGAGAGGAGCTGCTGCACACAGAAGGCTTTTTATATTAATGCATTCTAACCTTCTGCCTTTACAACTCCTTTAACCGGTTCCTGACCGGCTCAAACCGATATACGGCGGCAGAATGGCACCGCTGCGTGAATCGCCATACCCGCATAGCTCCCCCCCCGCGACGATCGGATTTGTTACAGAACTGATCAATCTTTCAGGTCCAGGCCAATGATTTCTGGCCAGGACCTGCTGATCGGTTCTGACCAATGAAATGCTTCCCCTGCCTGTAAGTGTAAACACAGGCAGGGGAAGTGATGGCATCTCCCCTCGTGGAATTCTTTATGGTTCCAGAGAGGGGACATCTAACTGTGAGTTGCACTAACACCAGTACACATAGGTACACTTTTCACCCCCCAATCGCACCCCAGTTAACCCCTTCATTCCCTGTCACAGTGTCACCAAGTGCAGTTTTCAGATTTTTCAAATATAAGTTTATTCAGGCATAAGAAAGGGCATTGCCCCAAAGTAACATCATGAACAAAAATAACATTCAAGGACGCAGCCTCTCACAACATCATAACTGAGAACACAACAATATTTTCTTCCAGTGCATAGACATATACATTCTGCTGAGCTATGTATACAGTGTTCAACATTGCCGCAGTTCTTATATATATCTGGACGTCCCTTTCCTTCTGCCATTTTCCTTGTTCAAAACAGTAGATAAAGGAGAGTAGTAAATGGGGAAGAGGAGAGAGGAGAGAGGAGGGATGCACGGAGACGGTGAATGTACTTGACTTGGGGCATATGTGTCAATTTAGAAGGTCGGGTGCCTTCAGTCACATGTCAGGAGATTCTGTCCCTCGTTGGAGAGTATAAACATCAGCCAGTTCGACCAGATTTTGGTGTATATCTCATTTTGATGTCGGGGCGTGAGGATGAGATCCTCCATTTTCCTGATGTCTTCTACTTTTCTGAGCCACATGCCCACGGTTGGGGGTTTGGTAGACTTCCACAGTAATGGGATACATGACCTTGCTGCATCTAATAGATGACGGATCAAAGATTTTTTGTATGCTTTGCCCGACATGCCAGTCGCATGTAATAAGAAGAAGCCAGGATCAGCCAGGATAGGGCGTTCTGTGAATTTTTGTATCGTCTGTTGTATAGTCTTCCAGAACTGCCCCAGCATGGGGCAGCTCCAGAAGATATGGAGAATCTTACCCCGATCTCCTCGGCATCTCCAGCAGAGCCCCGAGGAAGATGGGAAGAACTTTTGTAGTTTTGTAGGTGTATTGTACCATCTAGTGAGTAGTTTAAAATTAGTTTCTTGCATCTTTGTGCATATTGAGGATTTAAATGTGAAGTACAGAATGTTTTGTTTTTGCCGCGATGTAAACGTACACTGTAATTCCCTTTCCCATACCCCTAGTGCGTGTATTTGGTGGTTTTCTGGTGGTGTGATCAGCAACTGGTAAGTGGCCGACAGCGCGTGAGGTAGGGCTCCCTCCTCCGAGCAGTAAGTTTCGTAGGTAGTCAAGGTCCGGTCAAGACTTTCAGGCGGAGGTAATGTTTTAAAATAATGCTTAAGTTGAAGGGCCCTCCAGAAATCTAGACGAAACGGCCCTTCTGGGCTCATGAGTTCAGCTGCTGAGGGCCACCGACCATTTGTGACAAAGTGTGATGCCTGGAAGTAGCTTAGGCCACACAAAGATCGAAAGACTGGGTTCATGTATCCTGGAGTGAAATCTGGGGCGCTCTGTTTAATGGTACAGTACTTTGGATCTGTTCCAGCTGGGTACACAATTTAGGGGGTTGATGCCGGATCCAGTCATTAAGTCTGGTCAAATGGGTTGCTTGCTGGTATTTGTGGAGGTCTGGTACCGCTAGGCCTCCATATAATTTGGGAAGTGTGAGCAGTCGTTTATTAAGTCTGGGCCTTTTGTTTGCCCATATAAAGTTAGAGAAAAGGGCACTTGTCTGGTCGAAATAGTGAGAGGGTATTTGGATCAGTAGAGCCTGTAAAAGGTACAGGAACTTTGGAAGGATGCACATCTTAAGGATGTTGCATCTGCCAAACCACGAATGTAACCCTGTGTTCCATGCGGTAAGTAAGGCCCGGACTGTGGACAATAGTGGAGGGAAGTTCAGGGCAAATAACTGTGATATCTTAAGGGGAATATACGTGCCTAAGTATTTAAGGGCTGTGTTAGTCCATTTAAAATTGAAACTATCCCTGAAAGTAGTGAGAAGGCGCGAGGACAGTCCCACGCTCATGGCTTCAGACTTGTTAAAATTGATCTTCAGGTTGGAAATACTACCATATGTTTGGAATTCTTGTAGTAAATTGGGGAGAGAAACTACTTGGTTTTTGTGACTATTTTGAGATCAAGATTAAGTAGTGAGATTGGCCTATAGCTCCCACAGGCTGTCACGTCTTTCCCTTCCTTGGGGATCACTGCAATATGTGCTGATAGGGTGTCTCTAGTTATATGTATTCCAGAGTCCAGTGAGTTAAAGAGTTTGTGCATGGGTTTTCCCAGGGACGGTAGTAGGATTTTGTAATATTGGGTCGTAAAGCCATCTGGTCCCGGTGCTTTCCCCAATTTCATGGATGCCACTGCCTTCTGTATCTCTTCCAAGGCGATGGGTTCGTCTAACAACTCACTGAACCCTGCTGGTAGTTTAGGCATGTCAGATTTAAGTAAGTAATCCTCTATTTGCGGTTGCGGTGTAGGTGTCTTTTGTAGGTTGTAAAGGGAAGAATGAAATTCCCTAAACTCAGTCGCTATCTTCTGTGGGTGTGTAATCTTCTGACCAGAAGACGACGTAATATGGAGGATATAATTAGCAAGGATCTGTTCCTTTAGTGATTTGGCAAGTAATTTGCCACATTTGTTTCCCGATTCGTATGTCACTCGACGACAAATTTGTAACACGGCTTTCGCCCGAAACTGCATTAAATCTGTGATTTTGTTTCGTAATTGCTTAAGTTCTGCCTCTCCAGCTGGAGTCTGAGCATGTTTGTGTCTTGCTTCCGCTAAGTGTAAGTCATGGAGAAGAGATGTAATCTGTATCGAACGTGTCCGTTTAATGCGTGCCCCATGCTTAATTAAGACTCCGCGGATCACCGCCTTATGGGCTTCCCACACAATTCCGGGGTCGCTGCCTGGAGTGTTATTGGTTTTGAAATAGTCGTCCAATTCCTTTAAGACATCTTTAAGTACCTCTTCGTCTTGTATAAGGGCTTTCATTTAGTCTCCATGTCTTTGATCTAGTGGTGGTGTTATCGGTCAGTGCGTACGTCAACAGAACAGGGGCGTGGTCAGACCATGTAATGGACCCTATCTTTGAATCCCGAAGGGCGTGCAATTGGGCATGTGGAAGTAGGAAGTAATCAATCCTTGAATAATGATTATGTGGGGTCGAGTAAAAGGTGTAGTCACGCTCAGTCGGGTGGAGGAGTCGCCAGACATAAATCAACTGTGCTCTATGCAGTGTCCTGGATATTTGTTTCCTAATGTTAGGCGTGACTGAAGAATTCCCAGAGGAAGTGTCCTCAGAAGGAATTAGCGGGACATTAAAGTCACCGCCTACAATGAGGTGGCCTCCAGTGAATTCTAATAGGGCATCCATGATTTTGTGGAGGAAGTGGTCTTGGTGACAGTTAGCTGCATAAATGTTTGCAAGGGTCACCTGAACTCCACCAATCTCACCCTTAAGGAACAGGAATCTTCCCTCTGGATCAGATTTTATATCCGTACATTTCCAAGGGACTCTATTTGAGATGAGTATGGACACTCCACGGGTCTTAAAAGACCTGTTAGTGGAGTGGTATACCATTGGGAAGAATTTATTTTTCAATATGGGAAGGTTACCACTTCTGAAATGTGTCTCCTGGAGTAGTGCTAGGTCCGCCCTATGGTGTTTAAGGTCGTGTAAGAGCATCCTTCTTTTTTCCGGCACGTTTAAGCCTTTCGTATTTAATGAAAAAATATTCACCGTCTCCATGTCACCCGGGGAAAGGGAGGGATGGGGTTCAGTAGCTACAAAAAGTGGGAAAGGGACCAGCAAGAGGGGAGATTTGAATAGTAAGAAAGAGTTAGTGTAAGAAGGAAAAGTAAAAAAGAGAGAAAAAGTGAACTAATATCTAAAGCGCACTAAGTGCGTGCACTAGCTATACTCCAGAGGAGTGGCACAATAGTGCTATAACGCTCCCCAGACCAAGTCTGGTAACCGAGCGTAGGCCTAGTTTGGGTTGTGGAAAGGAATAGCCAGCAAGGAGTCCACTGACTACCCCCCTCGTTCCCCTGATAGGGTGATGTGTGACATAGTATATGTAGTGACGGTTATAAAGCTAATTAATAGAAAGCATAAGCTAGGTTTTGCATACATGGGATGTAGTTTCCCAGATAAACGTTGCATATGAGTACTTCGTCTATGGGCATTACGCTCACTCCCAGCCAACTCCCATCTATAACAATAAGCTTCCAGTTCTTTGTATTTGCCAAACATTGAGTACTAACTTAGGAGTCCACTTCTATGTAATATTTATACAGTGTCTCCTTTCCCCAGAAGAATGTGCTAAACAGTTTGTAGGTAAGAGAGAGAACTGAGGTCTCCCAACAGTCCGCCCACCATCCAAACATATATACACCATCCCCCCTTCAAGTCAGGGGGATGTAGGCACATATCAGCTACAAGTATAATTCACATTATTACCCTCCATTGCTCATGTACATAGATTCAGAGATTCTAAACAATAGAGGATGGCGGTGACCGCCCCCCCCCCACTGTCGTCCACCCGACATCACAATTATTGCAATTTTAGACAAGAGAAGGGAGGGTCGAGCACCCCCAACCAGACACAGACAACAAGTAAACTGGAGAAAATCTAGGTGTATGCAGCACATTCCTGAATATGGTTTAGTGCTATTCATGTTAAAGGTGCATAAGGCACCGTCTATGGGAACTTCCCCCCAGTCGGGGGTAGCCCAGTTCCCAGACTATAAACATGTTTCTCAGGCTATAATCAATATTAGAGGCCACAGGGCCATATAAACGTGAGCCGTGTGCACCATCTAAGTATCGGTAAGTCTCTTGGGACTCTCCGCTTAGAAGCTGTCTCTGAGGGTCATCCATCAAAAACATATCTCGGCATGGCCGAAGCCCACCCCCCGCGTTCTCCTGAGTTGAAGTTTCTTAGTGTGTTCCGATAACTGTCTAGGATTACCTGCACTGGTGTGTAAAAAGAAAATGAGAAGTCTGTGCAGTAATACACTTGGGCTCCATTGTCTAGCAAAAGAAAAAGGGGGGGTCCACGAGCATTGCTGGGTAATCGGCATAAGTAAGTGGATCACAAGAAACTAGAGAAGGGCAAAGTGAGCTGATTGAAGCTAAATTAAGGTTTGGGCTGGGCGAGGGCTCCATGTTCACAACTCACGTGTCCCCTCGTCAGGAGGTGCCCGGCTTCTCCTCCGGGATCTCTGCTGGCGGGGAGGTGCGGGGAGTCTCTGCGTGGCGGGTCCCGGACGGCCCGTCGGTCTCGGAAAAAAGGCAATCCAGTCTGGGACTGGGATTGGCTCAGTAGCCAAGAAATCAAAAAAGGCTGGCAAATCCGTCGGGGTACGCAAGGTGAAGGAGGCAGTTCCGTTACGAAATGTAACCACTAGGGGATAACCCCAGCAGTATGTACAACCCTGACATCTGGCCAAATCCAGGGCCGGTCTCAGAAGGGCCCTTCTCTGTAGCGTGGCTCTCGACAGGTCTGGGAGGATTTTGATTGCCACTCCATCAAATTACACCTCTCCATGTTCCCATGCCCTGCGGAGAATCAGCTCCTTCTGGGTGTACTTGTGGAGCCTGCAGAGAACGTCCCGCGGTCTATCCGGGTCCGAGGACTTAGGGCCTAGAGTTCTGTGAACCCGATCTAGCTCCAGTTCAGGTGGTGCTGTTCCCAGGACTTTTTGAAATATGGCCATAACCGACACCGCCAGATCCTCTGACCCCGTCGCCTCAGGAATGCCCCGCAGCCGCAGGTTGTTGCGGCGGCTGCGGTCTTCCAAATCCTCTATATGGAGTTGCAGGTCTATGGTCTGGGCAGCGTGCAACTCCTGTGAGCGTTCCAGAGCAACGACCCGCTGTGAGAGGGACAAGATTGTAAGATCACTAGAGTCCACACGTTCTGTGGGTTCATGCATCTCGGTCCTGAGCTCCTGAATGTCCCGACTATGTGCTTCCTCTGCCCAGAGTATTAGGGACTCCATGTCTGTTCTAGAAGGTAGAGCTTCAATGTCCGCCTTGGTGAGGAGGGCCAGTAGTATGCTCCGTAGGTCTTCAGGTATGTCCCCAAGACGTTGGGACAGGCCAGCCATGTCTTCCCGGAACACCGCTGGAGTCTCCGAGGGAAAGTCAGAAGCAGCTGAAGAATTGGTAGGTAGCGGCGAGTCTGATGTGCTTGTCCCCACCATAGACTGTACACGTGGTGAAGTCGCAATGGCACCCGGTGAGATCGTCTGTGGGTCCTTGAAGTATCTCTTTATGCCGCTCCGGGGAGTCAGTGACCGCGAGCCTCTGGCGGATGAGCGCGTCCTGTACCTTTTGGTAGTTATCATGCCTTACATTTACTTCGTGGAAGCCATCAATTTGTGGGAAGGAGAGGGGCAATGCCGGGAGCTCTCAGGAAAGTCTTCCTCACTCAGTCATTGCTAAGTCACGCCCCCAGTTTTCAGATTTTTCACTGATCACTGTACTGGTGTGATTTGTGACACTAATCAGCGTTAGGGTACTTAGTAGTAGGCCCAGGTAGCTTTAGGGTACCCCCTAACCCCTCCTAAAGGTTTAACCCCTTAATCCACCGTGCATTACCTAATAAAGGTTTAACCCCCTGATCACCAGGTGGGTGACATCAGTTTTTAACATCAGTTAGGGTCCGCGTCAGATTAGTGCCAGTAGCGCTAACACCCACGCAGGCATCATACACCTCCCTTAGTAGTATAGTGTCTGAACGGATCAATATTTTTGATCCGATCAGACCTATACTAGCGTCCCCAGTAGTTTAGGGTTCCCAAAAACGCAGCGGTAGGGGGATCAGCCCAGATACCTGCTAGCACCTGTATTTAGCCGATCCAGCCAGCCCACCCAAGTGTAGGGATGAGCTTCGAGTTAGAGTCGAACACATGTTCGACTCGAACATCGCCTGTTCGTCGAATTGCGAACGTTATAGGCCGTTCGCGTCAAATTCGAGTGGCGCGCCACGGCCCATAATTCACTGCAGCATTGCAGTGCATTGCTGGCTGATTGGCCAAGCATGCACTATGACCAGCATGCTTGGCCAATCACAGCGCCGTCTGTACAGAGAGCCGTAATTGGCCAAAGCCAATGGCTCAGGGGGTTTAGTACACGCCCCACACTATATAAGGCCGCCTGCGTGGCGGCCTTGTGTAGTGCGTTGAGGTGGAGGAGAGAGATAGACAGAGAGACAGTGTCATTTGATTTAAGTTAGATAGAGTAGGCAGGCGAGTCAGTTAGCTGCACTTACAGTGTATTGTGTATATATATGCATCCTAGGTGTTGTGTGTGTGTGTGTATATATATATAAAAATAATACACACATATATACATACACACACACTGTATTCAGTTTAGCTAGATCCGTTCCTGTTATTCTCTTCCTAATATATTGACAGGCAGGCGTATTTACAGTTAGTGTACTGTGTCCTTTGCACAGTGTGCACCTAATGCTACCTGAAGACAATTGCTGGTGTTCTTCTGATCCTATTATTACCACAGGCAGGCAGCTGCAGTATTTACAGTTAGTGTACTGTGTCCTTTGCACAGTGTACACCTAAAGCTACCTGAAGACAATTGCTGGTGTTCTCGTACTAATAATACTACAGGCAGGCAGTTGATTCTGCTAGCTGCAGTATAATCAGTATATATATATATATATATATATATATATATATATATATATATATATATATATATATATATATATATATATATATATATATATATATATATATACATATACATCCCAGCTTTGTGCAGCTACATCTCACTGCAGGCCATTAGTACAGTAGGGCAAAAAAGTATTTAGTCAGTCACCAATTGTGCAAGTTCTCCCACTTAAAAAGATGAGAGAGGCCTGCAATTGTCATCATAGGTAAAGCAGGGGGACACGTCTGGCACTGCAGGATCTGAGTCCCTGACGGCGTAGTGTGTTACTGATGGTAGCCTTTGTTACATTGGTCCCAGCTCTCTGCAGGTCATTCACTAGGCCCCCCCGTGTGGTTCTGGGATTTTTGCTCACCGTTCTTGTGATCATTTTGAGCCCACGGGGTGAGATCTTGCATGGAGCCCCAGATCGAGGGAGATTATCAGTGGTCTTGTATGTCTTCCAATTTCTAATCATTACTCCCACAGTTGATTTCTTCATACCAAGCTGCTTGCCTATTGTAGATTCAGTCTTCCCAGCCTGGTGCAGGTCTACAATTTTGTTTCTGGTGTCCTTCGACAGCTCTTTGGTCTTCACCATAGTGGAGTTTGGAGTGTGACTGTTTGAGGTTGTGGACAGGTGTCTTTTATACTTGTAACAAGTTGAAACAGGTGCCAATAATACAGGTAATGAGTGGAGGACAGAGGAGCCTCTTAAAGAAGAAGATACAGGTCTGTGAGAGCCAGAAATCTTGCTTGTTTGTAGGTGACCAAATACTTATTGTCCACCATAATTTGAAAATAAATGCTTTCAAAAATCAGACAATGCAATTATCTGGATTTGTTTCCACATTTTGTCTCTCATAGTTGAGGTACACCTATGATGACAATTACAGGCCTCTCTCATCTTTTTATTATTTAGTATTTTTTATTAAATACTTTTTTGCCCCAATGTATGTCTGGAAGGCCAACAAGGAGAGGCAGACAGTCACAAGCCAATAAAAAAGGTCAAGCAGGCTCTGTGTCTAGAGGCAACAGTGCTGGTCGTGGACACAGTGCATCCTCATCAGCACGTAGCCGTGGGACACGCTTGTCCTTTTTTTTGGGCAGCTGACCGTGTTGAGCCTCAACATGCCGAACACTTGGTAGAGTGGATGACCAAGCCGTCCTCATCCTCTCTCACCCAGGCTCAGGGTACTTTGTCTGGCAAAGCAGCTGCCAGCGCGGCCTCTTCCCTCGGCTCAATGGCATCAGTCATTGAAGGCTCCGATGATGGTCCCCAGCTAGAGGAAGGCAGTAACGTGAGCCCAGAGAGAGGGGGTGCCCAAGAAGGACAGCAATCTGGCAGTCATGTTCCCCCAGCTGTAGCATACTGCCAGGTTTGCTCCGGTGATGAGGAGGGAGGGGATGATGAGGAAATCACTGACTCCACGTGGGTGCCTGATAGGAGAGAGGAAGACACATCTCCAACAAGGCAGGATACCCTCCAGGGGCCAGCTTAAGGGCAGCTCACCGGCGGCATCACACCGCAGAGCTCCGCATGTGCAGGATGCTACTATCTCTGCACGTTATTCCAAAAGTTCTTTGGTGTGGGCCTGTTTTGAGACGAGTGCATCAGATCGCACTGCTGCTATTTGCAACACATGTCTCAAGCGTATCTCGTGTGGTCAAAACATCACCCACTTGGGCACCACATGCTTGACCAGATATAGGTCGACCTGCCATGCAGTTCATTGGCAAGCGTAACTAAAAGACCCACACCAAAGAACAAAGCGGACCTCTCCTTGCTCCTCATCAGCTGGGATCCAAAACCCCACTATACCTTCAGTCCTCTCTGAAAACTGCACAGAGGAATGAAGGTGTAGAATTAGGTGTGTCACAGCCAAGTATCTGCGGGCAATCTGCTATCGGTACACCGATGTCAGATTGTACCAGGCAAATTTCCCTGCCCCAGCTGCTGCACCGCCGAAAGAAGTTCGCTCCCAGCCATCCACATGCCCAGGGGTTGAATGCTAGCTTGGCTAAATTGCTAGCACTTCAACTGCTGCCTTTTCAGTTGGTAGACTTTGCCCCCCTCCGTGAGTTTGTGGAATGTGCGATTCCTCAGTGGCAGGTTCCCAAACGCCACTTTTTCTCACAGAAGGCGAATACATCTCTCTACCGGCATGTGGAAGGCAATGTCTTGGCCTTGCTGGACAGGGCGGTCAGCGGTAAGGTGCATATTACCGCTGACTCATGGTCCAGCAGGCATGGACAGGGACGTTACCTATCTTTCACCACGCACTGCAGGACAGGGTGCAGTAGTGTTGGAGGTTGTTCCGCCACCACGCCTCCAAAATTCTATTAGTGGTGATTCTGACACACCTCAATCCTCCACCCCTTCCTCCTCTTCTTCCTCAATGGCCTCTTCCTGTGCTGATTTGTCCTCGGGACCAGCGGTGCTCCTTAGGCGTTCAAGGGGCTACGCAAGCACTCAGGCAAAAAGATGCCATGTGGTGCTTGAGCTGGTGTGCTTGGGGGACAGGAGCCACACAGAAAAAAAGATTCTGTCAGCTCTGCAGGGGCAGGTTCAGAGGTGGTGGACGCCACGCCAGCTTAAGCCAGGAATGGTGGTTTGTGACAATGGCACCAACCTCCTCTCCGCCCTCCGACAGGGACAACTGACCCATGTGCCCTGTTTGGCTCACGTCCTTATCTTGGTGGTGCAGCGGTTCTTGGGCAGGTACCCAGGCTTACAGGATGTCCTGAGGCAGGCCAGGAAAGTCTGTGTGCATTTCCGCCGGTCATATAATGCCATTGCTCGGCTGGCTGACCTCCAAAAGGAATTTAACCTGCCCAATCTGTGAGATGCTCACCCGGTGGAACTCCACGTTGGCCATGCTGCAGCGGCTGCACATGCAGCAGAGGGCCATCAATGAGTACCTATGCGACTATGGCACCAGGACAGGGTCAGGGGAGCTTGTTTTTTTTCCCCACGTGGGTCATGATCAGGGATGCATGCACTGTCCTGTCACCATTTGAGGAGGCCACGAGGATGATGAGCAGTGACATTGCATGCATCAATGACACTGTCCCTCTTGTCCACCTGTTGGAGCACACGCTGTGTGGAATAATGGACAGGGCACTTGAGGCAGAACAGAGGCAGGAAGAGGACTTCCTTACCTCTCAAGGCCACCTTTATCCAAACAGTGTTCCTGTGTGCCCGCCGATCACACAGGAAGAGGACGAGGAGTAGGAGGAGGAGGATTGTGTCAGCATGGAGGTGGGGCCTAGCACTCAGCATCAGCAGCAGTCTTCAAGGGATCATTTACAGTCTGAAGAAACCCATGGACTTGTACGTGGCTGGGAGGAGGTGGCTGCGGATCATGTCGTCCTTAGTGACCCAGAGGACTCTGGACCGAATGCCTCAGCAAACCTATGCTGCATGGCCTCCCTGATCCTGCAAAGCCTGCGGAAGGATCCTCGTATTCGTGGTATCAAGGAGAGGGATCATTACTGGCTGGCAACCCTCCTTGATCCACTACACAAGGGTAAGGTTGCGGACCTTATCTTGCCCTCGCAGAGGGAGCAGAGGATGAAACATCTTCGGGAGACCTTGCAGAAAGGTCTGTGCAATGCGTTCCCAGAGACTGGGAGGTTACAAATTCCTGTTCCTGGACAACGTGTTGCTGAGGCTTCGGTCAGTAAAAGGGGGTGCAGGGGAGAAGGTGGCCGTCTGACCGATGCGTTCAGACAATTTTTTAATCCGCAGCCCCAAGGTATGATCGGTTCCAGCAACCATCGCCAGCGTCTGTTTTACATGGTGCAGGAATACCTAGGGACAAAATCAGACTTTGACACCTTTCCCAATGAAAATACTCTGGGTTACTGTGTCTTGAGGATGGATCACTGGCCAGAGCTTGCACAGTATGCAATTGAGCTACTGGCCTGTCCTGCATCCAGTGTTCTTTCGGAATGCACATTCAGTGCTGCTGGAGGCTTTGTAACTGATCACAGGGTACGCCTGTCCACCGACTCGATCAACTGACCTTGATAAAAATGAATCAGTCTTGGATCATCACCAGCTACCAAGCACCTGATGCTAGCTAATGTAACCGAATAATTTTTTTTTAAATGTCAGATCCCTTCAAGACTGCCTATGCTGATGCTGAGTGACTATCCTGTTATGCTGAGTGACTATCCTCTTCCTCAATGATCATGCTGATAGCTTGTAAAAACATTTTTGGTTTTGGGCGCCGCCACCAGTGGCTAAGGCCCAATTTTTTAGCCCCTGTTTAACAGGGGCGTGTAATTACTATTTTTAATGCAATAATTTACAGCAGGGCTCATTCCTGGGCTCCAACTAGAGTATCTGTTGGGGGTTGCAGTGTAGGCCCAATTTTTCCGCCCGTGTTCAACAGGTGCATGTAATTACAATTCTTGATATAATAGTTCACAGCAGGGCGTTCCAGCGCCCACCAAGATTAACTGTGAGGGCTTACAGTGTTTTGGCAATACCAACACCCAAGGCCCCAATTTCTGCAGAGAATATAGGGCAGGCCCCTACTTTCAAACATCCAACTTACAAACGACTCCTACTTGCAAACGGAAGGAGACAACAGGAAGTGAGATGAAATCTACCCCTAGGAAGGGAAATTCTTTCCTGTAAGAGTTAATATGGGAAAACCGTGTCTCCTCTCCACTGATGCTTTTATCACCAATCCTTGTTTCACTAAAAACCCCAAATTTTCAAAAAACATTTGTCATTGGGACAGAAAGTGAGGTGAAATCTTCTGAAGAGGTGCACAGACAGCAAAACAAATGTTACAGGGGTGATAACCCTTCCCTATGTTTTCCAAAAAGCTTAAAAATAGATTTTTTGGCTGGAGCTACACTTTAAAAATGTACCAGTTCAAAATTACAGACATATTCTATTTAACAACAAACCTACAGTCCCTGTCTTGTTTGCACCGCCTGTATACTGCTGTTCAGAATATATAGGGCCTGGGGGCCCCACGCCTTTCCTTTTTTTTAATTTGGGTGTGGGGTTCCCCTTAATATCCATACAAGACCCAAAGGGGCTGGTAATGGGCTGGGGGGGGGGGGGGGGGGGTACCCATGCCATTTTTTTCAATGATTTTCATCCATATTGCCAGGACCAGACATTACATTAAAGGCACAAGCAGTTTTGAATGACCTTTTTTCCTTTAGAAATGTCATTTTGTGCAGGGACTGTTCTAAACACTGGAAACACATGCCACTTAACAGGCATACTATAGACCCCCAGGTACAATATTTAAAGGAATATTTCACTTTCTTTTTTTTTTTTCACTTTAGGCATCATTAAAATCACTGCTTCCAAAAAAACGGCCGTTTTTAAAACTTTCTTTTTGCATTGATACATGTCCCCTGGGGCAAGACCTGGGTCCCCAAACCCTTTTTAGGACAATAACTTGCATATTAGCCTTTAAAATTAGCACTTTTGATTTCGAACGTTCGAGTCCCATAGACTTTAACGGGGTTCTAAAGTTTGCGCGAAATTTCGGTCCGTTCGCAGGTTCTGGTGCGAACCAAACCAGGGGGTGTTCGGCTCATCCCTACTCAAGTGTAGTATCAATCACTGTCACTTACAAAACACAACTGCAGTGTTCACAGAGTCAGGCCTGATCCCTGCGAACGCTTACAGTTTTTTTGGTAGCGATTGAAGCAGGCTCTTTTTTGCCTGCGAGTCGCACTAGTTGTACCAGTAAATTTAGAAAGAAAGGGGTTTCGGGCCTTTACATGAGAAATATGTGAACATACATCTCCATCCCTAATTGGGTACATATAGAAAAAAGTTGGGACTTTAAATGAGGTATGCATGAGAGGACTCAATGATAAGACAGTGTAATATGGATGTGTTTGTCAAAAACACACAGAGACAAACTATAAGTGCCTGGCAAGGTGGTATGCTACACCTGATAAGGTTAGTAAATTTCAATCGGGAAAGTCCGCCGAGTGCTGGAGAGGGTGTAAGGTTCCAGGAACAATGGCACACATATGGTGGGAGTGCTCCATCATTAAGGAATTCTGGAAGGAAGTCTTACAGTTTTTAAGGTTTATTACCAACAAAGCAATTCCGGAAGACCCGTGGATATGTTTGTTCCATGGGACAGACAGTCCACTTAGACAATATAAAACATCTATTATTCCCATCATGTTAAACGCTGCAAAAGGGGCAAATACCGAAAAAATGGCAGGAAGTGGAGAGCCCTAAAATTAGGGATTGGATTTTTTCAGTCAATGAAATATATAATTTACAGAGTCTAGATAAGGGCGTAGAACTGGCAGAAGGGATAGAACGCAAAGATAAATGGGAAATGTGGCTTGAGTTTAAAAAAAGTGGAGATGCATTGAAGAGATCACTAGATAACGAGAAAGGGGATAAGGATGGGAAAATAAATAGTTTAAATATCTTCCTTTAGTGGTTTCTGCAAGATAGGGGTATAGGGGTGGTAAGGTCTTAAGGTAAATGGTGAGAATATGAGAAGTAATATTTTATTATGTTCTCTTTGTTGTATAATGGTGTATATTTATTAAAACAAAATAAAGAATTAAAAAAATAAAGTACATACAAAATAGTAAACATATAAAAAGCATGATGTAAAAAACTATAAACGTTGTAGAACGACTATTCATGGCATTGTTAGAAAATCCTCTCACAAATTGAATCATTAAACCCAAGGTTTGGTCCTGAGAATGAAACATATTGCATCTGTGTAAGTCCGACGCGTTTCATGGCATGGTTGCCAATCTTCAGGGGCGGATGCGTAATAGATTAAATCTACAGAAGGACATAGGCATAGCATATAAGTTTTGGCATGAGACCCAAAAATGGGAGACAGTAAAATAGAGATGAAGGTATCCATTTCTATATAACTTACTCATTTACAGCCTGTGAGGGTATGTAAGCTCGAGCGCATGGGCCGCTGTGCTTGTCTGCAACTGGGAGCTGAGGTGGGGCCAGTAGGAGAACAGAGAACATAGGTGTGATTTTCCAGAAGAGTATGTGTCCAAATGGCAGGTGAGAACGGGGGCTCCAATCTACATTGAATCATGAGTAAAATTATTAAGGCCCAAGTGGGTTAAATGTGAATAAAAACTAGAGGTCGACCGATATGGGTTTTTCTCTGGCCGATGCCGATGCCGATATTTAGAAATCGCGGTGGCCGATGGCCGATATATGATGCCGATTTTTTTGGGCCGATATATTAGGCCGATTTTTTTTTTTTTTTTTTTTTTCCCCCTTCATCTCATAAAATCTAACAGTTAGACCCCTTTCACACTGGGGCATTTTTTTAGGCTAAAAATAGCGCCTGTAAAGTGCCAGTAAAACGGCTCCCCTCCAGTCTCAGTGTGATATCCCGAGTGCTTTCACACTGAGGCGATGCGCTGGCAGGATGTAAAAAAAAAGTCCTGCAAGCGGCATCTTTGGAGCGGTGTATACCGCTGCTCCACCACTCCTGCGCATTAAAATGAATGCGCACCGCTGCCGAAGCATCTGCATAACGTTTTGGCAGCAGCACTTCAGGGGCGCATTTAACCCCTTCCTCGGCCGCTAGCTGGGTTATAAGCGCCCCGCTAACAGCCGAATAGCGCCGCTAAAATGACGGTAAAGCGCCGCTAAAACTAACAGCGTTTTACCGTCAACGCATGCCCGCTCCAGTGTGAAAGCAGCCTTAAGTAATAAGTGATACAGAAAATTTTTTACATTTAAACATTTATTGAACAAAACAAACCTCCAATCAGTTCACTTGTATGTAGAATTTAGATTAAAAAAAAACTATATCTTAAATATTAAATACACAAAAACAGGTAATCAAAACTTTTGGACGAAAAAAAAAAAATGGGCTAACTTTACTGTTTTATTTTTTTTTTAATTAGTGTATTTTTAAAAAAAAAATTGCGTTTGAAAGACCGCTGCGCAAATACCGTGTGACATAAAATATTGCAACAACCGCTATTTTATTCCCTAGGGTCTCTGCTAAAAAAATATATATAATGTTTGGGGGTTCTAAGTGATTTTCTAGCAGAAAATACAGGATTTTTACTTGTAAGCAACAAATGTCAAAAAAGATTTAGTCTTTAAATGGTTAAACTGAAAACTTCTCCACGGAGTTCAGTCTATTGATAAAAAGAACCCGAAGAGATACAAATGTATCTTCTTATCAGATTTGGCAGGCTGCCCAGAGGAGGAGAGAAAACAAACTTCAAACATCTTGCAATTGACTTCTATTACAGAAGTCATTTGCAAGTCCCGCTGAAGTTATAATCGGCTTTTTTATCAGCACAATCGGCCGATGCCGATTAAGTAAAAAAAGCCAAATATCGGCCGATATATCGGCCGGCCGATATATCGGTCGACCTCTAATAAAAACACTCAACCCAAGTGGACAGAAGGTCCAAGTGAAAAGTGTTGACATGTATGTATGAAGACATACCAAGATAGGTGTGTAGGCTAGTGCTCAAAGTGAAGACAAGTGAGTGAAGTGATGTGGTAAATTAGTTACCTTAGAAAACAATGAAGCCCAGTGAATGTGTGTTGATAGCAAGGATAGCCTACAGCCAATGTGCAAGGTGAGTGTTCCCAGTTTTATCTAGCTGACCCAACCAGCGGCACGCTGGCATGACATGAGGAAGGGATGTCTGGATCAAGGCGGCTGCCGCCGCTCACTTGAGGCCAGACGATACACCCCCAATTGGTCAGCCAAGATGATGTAGCTCGTCCCGGCATACCAACGCTGTCAGGCATCGGATGTATGGGGCGGGTGCTTGGTGCCGATGCGTTAAGGAAATGACCGCCCACATCCCCGCACCCAGACTGAGTGACCAATGGGGGAATGGGAAAGGCACCTGAGAGTATTGCAGCTCCCGGAAATGCAGGCAAAAGGCAGCACTGGAGTCCCTCGATGCACACCACAAAACATGCTGCAATACAGGAGTCCTCTCATGCATACTTCATTTAAAGTCCCAACCTTTTTTCCAACAGGGATGGAGGTTGCATGATAGGCTCATAGTTGGTTTGTGACTCCCTTTGGATTGTTGTAATCTAACCCACCATGGTATATACCTGTTGGCACTGTGTCCTTTCATACCTGGGCATACCTGGTTTATAGTTCAGATTTATACTCTATTTACTCTATTGCAGCATGTTGTAAACATTATTGCCAGTGGCAAAGCTATTTGTTACAGCGGAGCTGAGCCGGGCCAAGTGTCAAAGAGAAGTATATGAATCCATCTTGCAGAGAATTCACAAAAATGCCTGCTATCACACCACAACCTAACTAGGCCTCAAAGTATATAATTTCCTCTACATCACCTACTAGAAAACTGAGCTATACTGTACATGGGCTTTTCAAGCAATTTTGAAGCTTTTTCAATGTCTCATAAAGACAACGAAAACATGTCAAACACATCATAAATGCTTGTTTTAGGAGCATTGCTTTGTTGTTAATACAGTAATCAACCCACATATGAATGAGCCCTTACATGGTCATTTATCAAGCATACTTGAATCTTTTTCAATGCTTTATAAACACAATGAAAACACATCATAAATGCTATAAGACTGTAATATGAGCATTGCTTAGTTCTTCATAATCTAAACATGTGAATGAGTCCTTAAGTGGACTTATGAACACATACCTGTGTTGAAGTCTCATAAATTTTATTTGTATTGGTTGCCACTCCAGATTCGAGAACCTATCAACAGAAACAAGTGCAATAGTGCATTAGTAATACAAATCCATCAAAATGAAACTTAAATGTTGGTTGATACAGTTGCATAAATATTGACCAGTGAAAGGACAGTTTGTCAGCTGCAGGATTAGGCCAAAATGCAGGGGTGTAGTATAAACTTCACAGATGCAACCATATAAAAACGACCAGCCAAATGCAGACACGGAGTAATGACCGATTTTCTCAGTCATTAGCAGTTGTTGACAGAGGAGTGGACCATCTACCTGGAGGTGTTCAAGGATGTTTCTCGACAATGGGGCAGACCAGATGTGGATCTGTTAGTGTCCAAGCCCGATGCAAAGCTGACAGGTTCCGCTTTGCATGAAAAGCGAACAGACGCAAAAGTGTAAATACCCGTATTTATCGGCGTATAACACGCACATTCATTTTAAGAGGGAAGTTTCAGAAAAAAAACTAAAATTTTAAATAAGGAACTTTGAAGCAAAATAAGGGTCAGTGCCCATCTGCAGCCTCACCATTGCCATCAATGCAGCCTGATCAATGCCCATCTGCAGCCTCACAAGTGCCACATCAATGCCACAGCCTCACCATTGCCATCAGTGCAGCCTGATCGATGCCCATCTGCAGCCTAGAGGGGACAGGGAGGGGGTGGGACGAACGCAGACAGATTACATACAGTGAGAATCTCCTATGATAGACAGAACAGTGGTCCAATGACGGCCCAGGAGACGGGACTTCCTATTACAGAGGCCACCAAGTAAACAGGAGTTTCTCACTATATGTAATCTGACGGCACTCGCCCTACCCCCCTCCCTGTCCCCTCCGAGGCAGCTAAAATTGAAGTATTGGCGTATAACACGCACACGCCATTTGCACCCAATTTTCATGGTGAAAAAGTGAGTGTTATACGCCAATAAATACAGTATCTAAATTTCTCTAAAAATCTGAAGTTTTAATTTTTCCCTTACAGCTTTAAGAATTTGTAAAGACCCCTCAAACCATATATTTTCTGAAAGCACATGACCTGTAGAATAAAAAGAATGGGCTACTGATTTTTTTTAAAGGCCCTGCAATATTTGCGCAAATGTTTATCAAAACAATATATTAAAAAAAATACACTAAAACCATTATTAGCAGATAAACACAGCTAATTTTACAAAATCCCTGCTAAATCCCTACTAAATATAAAAGCTCAACCTGTATGGAGTTAATAAATATTTGTACATTTTAAAATTGCGCCTTTTTGCAAAATGGTGAAACCAGGGCTTTTTTTCTCTGAGAATAGGTGCAGGAATTCCCCCCTGTCTGAGTCACCCCTCGTCTCTGCCCCCTACCCACCGTCCCTTGATTCCACCCCTTACCCACCTACCAGTACTGCCCCTTTTAGAGAATACAGTATCATTTTGTGGTGCTAAATCATTTGTATGGAACATGTTAATGGTAAAAAGAAAAGCAGTAAAATACACCCCCTGCAGCCAGCAACAATAGAATCCCAGCAATAGATCCCCACACAACAATAGGGGAGTCTATTGTGTGGGGATCTATTGCTGGGATTCTATTGTTGCTGGCTGCAGCAACAATGGACTCCACCCCAACAACAATAGATTCCCTGCAGCAACAGTGAACCACCCACAACAAAATATCACACCCAGTAACAAAATATCCACCCAAGCAACATTAGACGCCCCCCAGCAGCAACAACAGATCTCCCACCAGCCAGCATCAATGGATCCTCCAGCAGCCAGTAAAAATAGACCTCTCCTTCAACAGTAGATCCCTTCCAGCAACATAAGACCCCCCCCAGCAACAATAGATTCCCCATCAGCAACAATAGACGCTCACACAAAATCAGATGCCCACCAGTGACAATAGATCCCCCAGCAGCCAATATCAATAGACCCTCCAGCACACCCCACACCCCATGCTATTACATACATTTAGCGCTGGAGTTGCTGGAACTGCGTTCCCCCATGTTCCCGCTGAAAAAAAGCCCTGGGTGAAACTCTAACGTACCCAAAAATGTCTCTAAAAACTTTGGAGGTTTTAATTTTTCACTTACAGCTTTCAGAGACTGTAAAAGACCATATATTTTCTGAAAGTACATGACCAGTAGAATATTTGACGTAACGCGTGGGAGGAGTTAGTGACAAGCACTGCTGTTACGAGATCTGACACAGCAGCAGCGGCTTTTGGAGGAGCTGCACTCGTAGCGGCTGACTGTTTTCTCTTTCCATGCCTGAATACAAACTGGGATATGTTAGTGTACCGGATTTTGTATTACTCCTGGCTGCAATTTTTACTTGATCTCTGCGCAATGATCTATTATGTCTCCCTTTCTTACATGATCCCATCTGTGTAAAACTCATCACCTATCCCTATCTATAACCAGTGACACTCTGGCATCCTTCAACAGTGCTGACTGATGATTAGTGACATTTACAAGTTAGTTCTATACCGTCACGATGTGTGTATTAATGACTGTGCATTTTAATGGATGATGATTGCTCCTTGCAGAGACTATCTTATCTGGGAATTTTTTGCTATGTAAATAGGCCATATCCTTTTCTGTTTTTTAGTGGCTATTTAATCATTTAATTATTAATTATCTACATAATCTTTATCCACCAAAGACCAATTGGTATTGTTCACTTAGGAGCTAATTGTTTGATACTGATACACTTATTACAATAGTGTGTTTTGTGATATCTTTATTATTATTTTTACACAAGGTATTATTGATTAGCACTCATCAATATATGTTTATATTAATTTCTTATAAGGTGCCTGATTCACTTTTGATTGCAGCTTAATCCCTTCTTTTATCCTTGTTTTTTTCACCCCATCACCTGAGTATTTATACATTTTATACACATCCTATTTTTATTTTAATACTTTTTTCAAGCACTTTGACACACTTTTACTCACATAGTTTTTATCCATTTCAGCGCTTGAGTATTTTACTTCACATATTTATTTTGTTCAGCAGTGTCTGTTGAACAGTTCTGATATAAGCTCATGGTCACAGAGAAAACTAAGGGTTACAGAATCCTACACCCAAAGACTGACAAAGTGACAATAAGTCATATTTTGATGAGAGCCCATCACCAGAAACACCGATCCCTGAAAGCTGTGACGTGAATATGCCAAGCAAACCAGAAGAAAAAGGTCGACCAAAGCGAACCTGTGCAGGAGTCAGAACAAAAGGTGGAACTCACAGTGCCTAAATCAAGTTCCCCACCAGATCCTACTGAACTACCTAAAGTCAGAAGATCCACTCGGACTACAAAGGAGATACCACCCCGCAAGCTGTCATACACTGTCAAAACACACACCATACTTGAACCAACATCCTGGGAAGACATAGAAAAACTACCAAAACGTGAAGCCAATAGAGAAAGGCAGCAGAAGAAGAAGTTTGTTTATCTTATATAGGTAGCGCCATATTACTCTTAATTTTATTTTTATTCACACTCTAGTCTCCTTTTGGGGACCTAGCAGGGTAGGCTGCACACCTATTGCCCTTTAGACCTAAGCACGGACTTTTCATCTTATTTTAGAAGAATTAAAGTCACTTCAAAAAATAAAATCTGGACACTCACAGAGCTCCCTCCTAATCGCAAAACTATAGGAAGTAAGTGGACTTTCGAAGTAAAGTCAGACGCAGAAGGGAATATCCACGAATACAAAGCCAGATTATTTGCCAAGGGTTATCCCCAGAAATTCGGTGAAGATTACGATAAAACATTAGTTGCGGTCGTAAAACACTCCACCATCAGAGCGCTTCTTAGTGTTGCAGCCGGAAAGTGCATGAAAGTGAAACACCTAGATGCTAAAACTGCTTTCCTCTATGAAGACATTAAGGAAGACCTCTACAGGGAGCAACCACCAGGGTTTGAGCAAAGAGATAACCTTGTGTGTAAACATCAGAAGACCATCTACGGTCTTAAGCAATCTGCAAGAATGTGGAATGAGAAAGTGAACGAAGTACATACTAGAGATGGATTTTTAAGTAAAGCAGACCCCTGTCTCTACTCCAGGAATCAAAACCACAGATGAATATACATCCTTATCTATGTTGATGACATTACAACCTGTTTTGAACAAGAAGGGGATTACAATTAGATAGTTCACAAGCTGAAAAAAACATTGAAATCAAACAGCTAGGGAACATTAGCTACCATTTGGGAAACCAAATAGAGAGGGAAGAAAATGGAAGTCACCTTCTCACCCAAACTCAGAAAATCTCTGTAATCTTGGAACAATTCCATGTGCAAGATGCAAAGGAAGTTTAAACTCCTATGGAACCAGGCTATTAAAAGAGCAATGAAGCATAAAACTTGCTACCCAACAATGACATTTATCGCAGAGCAATCAGCTGCTATATATGTTGCCACTGTGACAAGATCAAACATAGCCGCAGCAATGGGCACACTATGCAGGGAAGTCTCAGCTCCCTGTCAGTGTGACTGGAACGCAGTAAAAAGAGTGATGCAGAACCTTAGAAGGAGCAATTCAGATGCAGTTACGGTTACCAACAACATCAAATACAAAACTGGTCGGATATGTGGATGCTAATTGGGCCAGGGACTGCACAGACCGCAAATCCACAAGTGGATTCATCTTCCAGTATGGGGAAGAAACCATAGGTTGGTCTAGTCGAAAGCAGGTAACCATCGCTCTACCTTCAACTGAAGTAGAGTACATTGCAACAGCACACGCGTGTCAAAAAGTGATATGGATTTGTCACCTTTTTGTGGACATTGTGGTAGACATGTCAAAACCAATTCCCAATCTTAAAGACAACCAGGGATGTATAAATTATAAAAAAGAAAACAATTGTGTTTAGAGAACAAAATAAGCAGCCAACACGTCACTAAACATACTGTGCAAAATGGAAATAAAAAACAAAGTGTGGCGCTAAGTGAACCTGAAAAGGTGAGGTAAGCAATGCAAAATTGAATGTGAACAAAACCAAAAAACATAAAAGTCCAAACTGAGTAAAAAACAGCTATTGAAGGTCGATTAACCACTTGCCAACCAACCGCCACAGTTTTACTGCAGCAGAATGGCACGGCTGGGCAAAAAGACGTTAGGTAACGTCGCTTCGCCTGGTAGCCACTAGGCGCGCGCGCCCCAGCTGCTCGCCCCCGGAACCGATGCGAGTGCCTGGCGGTCACGATCACCGCCGGGCTCCCGCAATCGCTGCTGACACACCGAGAACCGGGATCTGTGTGTGTAAACACAGTTTCAGGTTCTCTGAGGGGAGAAGAGATAGATCCTCTGTCATCTCCCCTACACAGTCCCCTCCCCCCTTCAGTTAGAACACAAACTAGGGAACACAACCCCTTGATCGCCCCCTAGTGTTAACCCCTTCCCTGCCAGTGAAATTTTTACAGTAGTCAGTGCATTTTTATAGCACTGATTGCTGTATAAATGCCAATGGTCCCAAAAATGTGTCAAAAGTGTCCGATGTGTCCGCCATAATGTCACAGTCCCGATAAAAATTGCAGATCGCCGCCATTACTAGTAAAAAAAATAAATTAATAAAAATGCCATAAAACTATCCCCTATTTTGTAGACGCTATAACTTTTGTGCAAACTAATCAATATACGCTTATTGTGATTTTTTTAACCAAAAATGAAAACGATGTTCAAACCATACATGTGAGGTATCGCCGTGATCATTAGAGCGATAGCAATAATTCTAGCCCTAGACCTCCTCTGTCACTCAAAACATGCAACCTGTAACATTTTTTAAACATCGCTTATGGAGATTTTTAAGGGTAAAAGTTTGTCGCCATTCCACGAGCGGGCGCAAATTTGAAGCGTGACATGTTGGGTATTAGAGCTGCACGATTCTGGGAAAAATGAGAATTTACGATTCTTTTGCTTGGAATAAAGATCACGATTCTCTCACGATTCTCAAAAAAATAATTTTATTTTAAAGATTTACAACTTCTGCACATTAGATTATCAAACCAAATGGCAATAAATAGCCATACTCTTGCTTCAAACAAATTTAAAGTAATGAAAAACAATGTAATGTGAAATAAAGAAAATACATTACAAAAAACATTCAGGTATAATTTCAGTAGATAAACAGATTTACACTTAAAGATTCTTAGCTAGAAACACAAGCCTATCCACATTTTGTGGCTTCAGTGCAGAACGGCGACAAGTGACAATGTTGCCCCCTGTGCTAAAAACCCTTTCAGAAGGGGAACTGGTTGCAGGAATGCAAAGGTATTTTCTGGCCAGTGCAGACAATCTCGGATACTGCTCCTTATGAGCCTTCCACCAGCCTAATGGATCATCTTCACTGTCAGTGTTGCCGAAGAACAGATAAGAGTGTAGCTCCAAGGACAAGCTTTCGGATTGTTGTTGCTGTGAGCCTGAGGCTGGATCTGGTGCCCCTTCACTTTGTGCTGCTTTGAAAAAGCTACCTAAGGTCTTTCGAGTCTTCTTTGCACTTGCAGGACCACTGCTACTACTAGTAAATGTAGGGGGGCTTTCCTTAACTGTTGTTAGCTTTGACATCTCATCTTTTAGTCTGTTCTGGACAGCAGTTTTGTTATCCTCATTGACGTAAGTCATCTTAAACCTGGGATCGAGGGTTGTGGCTATGTCAAGAAGGTCTTGTGTTTTTTGGTCCTGATATTTTTCCTCCAGATACCCCATGATCTTTGATTTCATTGTGCAAATAAGATCAGAGTCCTCTTCCTTAACAGCCAAAACAGAAGACTGAAATAGGTGGAGAGCAGGTTTCACAGAAGAGACACTGACATACTGCTCTCCTGAAAGAGCATCTGTGAAGTCTGCCAGTGGGGTGAGAGTCTTGTCCACAGCCTCCAAGACCTCTAGGTCTTGCCATGTTGGCAAGAGGTGCCTAGCCTTGCGGTCAGAAGAGAGGACATGGGTAATGGCAGCTTGCTGCTCAAGTATCCTCCTCACCATAGCCTGCCTAGATCCCCACCTTGTTGGGCACTCTGTCTTGAGCTTGTGGTCTGGTAAACAGAGTTGTTTTTGTGCCTCAGAAAGCTCCCTCTTCCTCCTCCAACTGTAGCTGAAACACCCGACAAGCTTTTTGCACAAACCCATTGCACGCTCAATTCGTGGGTCCTTCATTGCATTCTCTATTGCGAGATGAAGCCTATGGCCTAAACACTGCAGTCGTGTCCAGTGATTTATGGATATGGCCTTTACAATGTTGCTTCCGTTGTCTGTAGTGATGCACACAAGATTTTTCTCCTCCAATTTCCAGTTTATGAGAGCATCCTTTAATCCCTGTGCCAAAGCTTCACCAGTGTGGTCCTCAGGGAAAAAAACAGTTTGTAGGCACCGACTGTTCATCTGAAAATCATCATTAATGAAATGGATCGTTAAGCTCATATATGGTTCCATTGCTCTGCTGGACCATAAATCTGAAGTTGCTGCAAAATTTAGTACATCTCGCAATTCTGTTTCAACTGTTTCACGACATTTGACATACAGAGCAGGGATTGCAACATGTGAAAAATAATTACGAGAGGGCACTTGATAGCGCTTATCAAGGGTTTGAATGAGTTTTTTAAAGCCCACTTTTTCAACAGTGGTCACCGGAGCCATGTCTTTAGCCAGGTGAAATGTGATTGCTTCTGTTATTTCTTTGCGCCTGAGAGAGGTTGTTGGGTACGGTGTTGCATTAAATAATGTTACTTTAATTGACGTTTGTTTTGTCTGGTTGCAGGTACTTTGTGATTGAGCGGTTTTGTTTTTCTGTAACGTCTCATACTGTTGTATGTGATTACGTTTCAAGTGATTAGACAGATTGGTGGTGTTACCCTTTGGTGCACAAACAATGGCTAAACATTGCTTGCAGTAGATGGTTTGCTGAGTTTCATCATCTGGTCCGAAATAAGCCCACACTTCAGAATAAGCTCCTCTTTTTGGAACAAAAACATCTGGGTTTTTATCAGACTCACTTGCGTATTCTTGCTCTGCCTCTGCGGCCTCTGCTTCACTCATTATTCTACTCTGTTTAGTTTGTTTCTAACTTCTCGACTGTAACTTCTGCTGTTCTGATGTAGATAACATAAGCACATCTGGCTCACGCTATAACCGATGTGACTTTGTCAAGGAGTGTTTGTGTTGCGTTTTATCTCGATCGTCAACAGACGAGACGTATGCTTGTCAGTTCTCTCCTGTGACTAAGTGTCCTTGAAAAGATATGTCTGAACTTCAATTAGAAAATCTAACAAAAACAACCACCAGGCACTGCAGGCAGGCAACAGTGATTGTGCTGATACAGAAGATGAGACCCCAGCTGGGCTAAAGAGTCCTGTGTGACTGTATATTCTCCAATCGCTAAGGTGCTGCTGCAGCTGTCTTTTTCTCTTAATATTCAACTGGGTGTGGTGGACTGGTCTGGACACATGTTGTTGTATGTACACCTATAGAGAAAACAAAACGAGAGCGCACACTGTCATCCGCCTTTTAAAAACACTTGCAGCTAATGCACTCACTGACATTTAAAAGGCAACGAATCAAACAGTTTTGTTTTTTTTTTTTGTTTTTTTTTTTAAGTCACTCAATAAACCTGGACTAGGTAACAACACAGTTAACCCCTGCCCTTGATCGCCCCCTAGTACTCTTTCCCCTGTTTTGTAGACGCTATAACTTTTGCGCAAACCAATCAAGATACGCTTATTGCAATTTTTATTACCAAAAATATGTAGAAGAATATCGGCCTAAACTGAGGAAAAAAATGTAGCTTTTTTTAAAAAAAAATTATAGCAAAAAGTAAAAAATATTGTTTTTGGCAAAATTGTTTTTATTTTTTGCACTATAAAAAAAAAAAACGCAGAGATGATCAAATAACACCAAAAGAAAGTTCTATTTGTGGGAAAAAAAGGATGTCAATTTTGTTTGGGTACAACCATCGCACAACTGAACAACTGTCAGTTAAAGCGACGCAGTGCCGTATCGCAAAACATGGCCTGGTCATGGAGCAGCCAAATCTTCCGGGGCTGAAGTGGTTAATTAGGGGCAGACCTGTACTAGTACTTTATTTCACTTTGAAAAAATAGACCTGAAACAGGTGTATCACAGTATGCTTAGATAATGTGGCCCAAGCAACTTTTGATGTTTTCCTGCAACCTTATAATGGTGCAGGAAGTTTTATTATTTGCCCACATTATGTGTACTCAGATTATCTTGGATAATTACAATGTCAGCATTGACTACAGTTACCGTATTTATCGGCGTATAACACGCACCCCAATTTAGGAGGGAATTTTAAGGAAAAAATTACTTTTAGGAGGGAAGTTGAAGGGAAAAAAAAAACTTACATTTAAATGCCCTTCATTGCAGCCATGTCAGTGCAGCCTTCCCCAGTGCAGCCTTCCCCAGTGCAGCCTTCCCCAGTGCAGCCTTGGATCCCCTGTACTTGCTTCCAGGGCTTCAAAATCGCCGACCGCGATTTGAAAATGGCGCCGCCGGCGCTGAAGTACACAGAGCCGGTCCTCGGCTCTTTCCGGCGACTCTCGTTCAATTTCGGCTCCACTCGTAGTCCCGAGCGGAGCTATCCGAGTAGGTTCGGATAGCTCCGCTCAGGACTACGAGTGGAGCCGAAAGTAAACGAGAGCCGCCAGAAAGAGCCGAGGACCGGCTCTGTGTACTTCGGCGCCGGCGGCGCCATTTTCAAATCGCGGTTGGGGATTTTGAAACTTTGACAGCTCGGGATCGCAGGGGATCGGCGTATAACACACACCTGCGACTTTCCCCTGATTTTAAGGGGAAGAAAGTGCGTGTTATACGCCGATAAATACGGTATTTAAAATTGCAGGGAGAGAGGAAAACAGTATGATCAAGAATTGTAGTTTTGTTACCCAGAGAAAAAACTAAATTAAAATGGCACCATTACCTTGGGTTAAAACGTGTGACTCAGACAATGTAGCCCAGTCTCTTCAAATGGCTATAAACCTGCAGAACAAACAAACCATGCACAGACATGAAGTGATAGCTGGGTCAATAATGATTCTATTGTTCTGTAAATGACTAGAACGAGAAGTACTTTTAAAGAATGAGATCAAGTTTGTACCTGGTATATGGCAAGGCGATTGAAGCAGCTGAAACTGAAAAGTTTCTCATAGGCAGACTGCGCGCAGCCAGTCACTGCAGTCAGTGTTTGCCGGCGCTCTCGAGTAAGTGTGGTTCCGCCCACGCACAGGCGCACTCTCTTCTGCTCTGCTGACTGACGTCAGTTCCGATATCGGCGACATCAGCGCCATATGCGTTCCACGCTGGTTCCCGGCTGCTTCTCCTCCGATCAGCCTGTTCAGGCTATATTAAAAAAATCGAGATAATCCAGACTGTAGATCGCGCAGGGGGGTGAATCGAAATCGCGATTCTATGTACGATTAATCGTGCAGCTCTATTGGGTATCAATTTACTCGGCGGGACATTATCTTTCACAGTACAAAAAAAAAAATGGTCTAAAAAATGGTCTAACTTTAATGTTGTCTTATATAATTTAAAAAAGTATTTTTCCAAAAAAAGTGTGCTTGTAAAACCGCTGCGCAAATATGGTGCGACAAAGTATTGCAACAACCGCCATTTTATTCTCTGGGGTGTTAGGGGAAAAAATATACACAGTATCTCACAAAAGTGAGTACACCCCTCAAATTTTTGTAAATATTTTATAATATCTTTTCATGTGACAACACTGAAGAAATTACACTTTGTTACAATATAAAATAGTGAGTGTACAGCTTGTATAACAGTGTAAATTTGCTGTCCTCTTAAAATAACTCAACGCACGGCCATTAATGCCTAAACCTCTGGCAACAAAAGTGAGTACACCCCTACACCCCCATTATTTTCCAGCACTGCCTTAACCTTCTTGGACATGGAGTTCACCAGAGCTTCACAGGTTGCCACTGGAATCCCTTTCCACCCCTCCATGACGACATCACAGAGCTGGTGGATGTTAGAGACCTTGCATTCCTCCACCTACCGTTTAAGGATGTCCCACAGATGCTCAATAGGGTTTAGGTCTGGAGACATGCCTGGCCAGTCCATCACCTTTACCCTCAGCTTCCTTAGCAAGACAGTGGTCATCTTGGAGGTATGTTTGGGGGTCATTATCATGTTGGAATACTGTCCTGCGGCCCAATCTCTGAAGGGAGGGGGATCATGCTCTGCTTCAGTATGTCACAGTACATATTGGTCATGGTTCATGGTTCCCTCAATGAACTGTAGCTACCAGTGCCAGCAGCACCCATGCAGCCCCAGACCATGACACTCCCATCACCATGCTTGACTGTAGTCAAGACGAACTTGTCTTTGTACTTCTCACCTGGATGCCGCCACCCAGGTGTTGTCACATGAAAAGATATAATAAAATATTTATAAAAATGTGAGGGGTGTACTCACTTTTGTGAGATACTGTATATATAAAGTTTGGGGGTTATAAGTAATTTTCTAGCAAAAAAAAAAAAAAAACAGTTTTTAACTTGTAAACACCAAATCTCAGAAAGAGGCTCGGTCATTAACCACTAGCCGACCGCGTCACGTAGATTTCCTGCAGCACACGGGCTCGGCTGCGTGAAATCCCGTACCTGTACAGGGAGCGCTCTCGCCGCCAGGGGGCACAAACCATCGGATTCGACTCAGAACCGATCAATCTTCAAATCCTCCCCTGCCTGTGTAAGTGTAAACACAGGCAGGGGGAGTGATGTCATCTCTCCTCATGGAATCCTTTTTTCATTCCAGAGAGAGGAGAGAGAACATCTTACCGTGAGTTGCACCAACACTACACTAACACCAGTACACATAGGTACACTTCTCACCCCCTGATCACCCCCCCCAGTTAACCCCTTCACCCCCTGTCTCTGTGTCACCCAGTGCAGTTGTCAGATTTTTCACTGATCACTTTACTAGTGTCATTTGTGACACTAATTAGTGTTAGGGCAATTAGTGGTATGCCCAGGTAGCTTTAGGGTAGCCCCGTAACCCACCTAATAAAGGTTTAACCTCTTGATCACCCCCCGTCACCAGTGATCACTGTATTAGTGTTACGGTGATGCTGGTTAGCTAGTTTTTTTTTTTTTGCGTCAGGGTACCCGCAGTATATTACCTAAATGAAGGTATAACCCCCTGATCACCCGGCGTCAGGTTTTAGTGTCAGTCAGGGTCTGCGTCGCCCCAGGCAGCATCAGATTAGTGCCAGTAACGCTAACACTCATGCATGCACCATACACCTCCCTTTAGTAGTATAGTGTCTGAACGGATCAATATCTGATCAGATCAATACTAGCATCCCCATCAGTTTAGGGTTCCAAAAATGCAGTGTTAGCGGGATCAGCCCAGATACCTGCTAGCACTTGCGTTTAGCCCCTCCACCCAGCCCACCCAAGTGCAGTATCAATCAATCACTGTCACTTACAAAACACTAAACACATAACTGCATCATTCGCAGAGTCAGGCCTGATCCCGGCGAACTCTAACAGTTTTTTTGGTAGCGTTTGAAACACTTGCTGACAGTCAGGAGCTCTTTTTCCTGTGAGTCTCACTAATGTACCAGTAAATTTAGAGACCAAAATGTCAAATCAAAAGTACACTAGTGAAGAGGCCTACACATTTCTGAGCATGACAGATAGTGAAGAGGAAGTCACCCATCTGTCAGATTCAGGCTCAGAATACTATCACAGACAGCAGCGGCACCCTGACAGATAGCTCTGACGATGGAGTTGTGGTCCCCGCCAAGGTGAGGCGTACCCGACCCCGTTCTTCTGCTGTTGTTGAGGTGCAAGAACCACAGGGCTTTAGTATGGAGCAGAGAGCCAGTACTAGTGCCGCTCATCCTTCTGGTGACCTGGCAAGTACCAGCTGCCTAGTACATCCTGGTCGTGGTCAAACCAGCACTACAGTATCACTTAGTGACGTGGTGAGTCCCACAAGTACAGTTCAAGCTGGTGAGGTGGCTAGCAAAACTAGTGTCCCGCAGCCACCAAGACAAAGACAGGCCCGTTGAGCCCATAGTGCCCTTCCTGCTGCATTTGCCAATCTGAATAGGGAGCCCACCACTTCTGCAGCACCCGTACTTCCTCCATTCACTGGCCAACCCGGAATTCAGATGTTAACAGTTGATTTTACGTCACTTGTTTTTTATTCTCTGTTTTTCATGGACGATCTCTATAGCTCTATTGTGGCTCAAAGCAATTTGTATGCTGATCAATTTATCGCCGCTAATCCCCAGTTGATCCTTGCCAGAGATTGGAAACCTATTACGGTTTCCAAATTTAAAGACCTTCCTGGGCCTATCCCTACTCATGGGCATTACTAAAAAGTTTGAGTTACGGTCATATTGGTCCACTGACCCAATTCATCATATGCCGTGTTTTCTGCTTTCATGACCAGGACACGATACGAGCAGATCTTGCGGTTCATGCATTTCAATGACAATGAACTCTGTCGTCCTCGGGGTGACCCTGAATACGATCGGCTCTACAAAATTTGGCCCCTCGTAAACCACTTCAACCAACAGTTTGCAGCTTTGTTTACTCCCAATCAAGTTGTCTGCGTTGATGAGTGCCCGATTAAGTTTTCTGGCCGCTTGTCATTCAAACAGTATCTTCCCAGCAAGCGTGCCAGATATGGGGTCAAGATGTATAAGCTCTGTGACAGGGCAACAGGCTATACATAAAGTTTTATGGTTTACGAGAAAAGAGATAGTTACATAGAGCCGGAGAACTGCCCAGACTACATAGGGAGCGCTGGCAAGATTGTGCGGGACTTGGTGTCACCCTTATTTGGAAAGGGGTACCACTTGTATGTGGACAATTATTACACGAGCGTGCCACCTTTTAGTCACTTGTTTGATCATGGAATTGGCGCATGAGGCACCATGCGATCTAATCGACAGGTCTTACCCCAGCAGCTTGTCTATTCCCATCTTATGCTGGGGGATAGAGCCTGCTTGAAGTGTAATAATTTGCTCGCTGTGAAGTGGAGGGATAATAAGAATGTTTTCATTCTGTCCTCCCTTCACGCAGACACAACGGTCCAAATTCCTACGGCGACTGGTGTTGTGGTAAAACCCCTCTGTGTCCATGAATATAACCTTAATATGGGAGGGGTGGACCTCAACGACCAATTGTTGGTGCCGTACCTAATAGCCCGTAAGGCCCGACGCTGGTACAAAAAAGTGTCTGTATATTTATTCCAATTGGCTCTGCTGAACGTTTTGTGCTATACAAAGCTTCAGGACGAACTGGATCCTTCCTGAACCACTTGCCTACCAGGCACTTACACCTCCTTCCTGCCCAAGCCATTTTTCAGCTTTCAGTGCTGTCTCACTTTGAATGACAATTGCGCAGTCATGCTACCCAAACACATTTTTAAAAATTTTCTTCACACAAATAGAGCTTTCTTTCGGTGGTATTTAATCACTGCTGGGTTTTTTATTTTTAACAAAAAAAAAAAAAAAAAGGACCAAACATTTTGAATAAAAAAAAAAAAAGTTTTTTTTTACTTTTTTTCTGTCAGTAAATTTTGTTTTGTATTAAGTAATTTTTCGCCTTCACTGATGTGCACTGCTGGGCATTGATAGTCTGAACTGGTGGGCATTGGGTGTCACTTATGGGCACTGATGAGGTGGAACTAATATGCCACACTGATAGGTGGCACTGATAGGCGGTACTGATGGGCGACACTGATGGGCATTGATCAACAGCAGTGATGGGCAGCACTGACTGGCGGCACCGATTGCTCCACTGGTGGGCACTGTATGGTGACACTTTTTTACTATACTGTAATCAGGGCACTGATTATCAGTGCTCTGATTACATTCCTACATGTCCCCCTGCGTTGAGATGCCGCTGATCGGCTCTCCTCGGCACACACTCTGTCAGTGTGAGGCAAGGAGCGCCGATTACCGGCACTTCCTTTGTTTACACGTGACCGGCTGTGATTGGACACAGCCGATCACATGGTTAAAGCGGACGTGGCTCTTCACAGAGATCGCCACGCTGCACGCCCCCCTCGGGTGTATGAGAGCGGCTGTTCTGGGACGCCATCATATGACGGCATCCCAGAACGAGAGCCGCCCCGCCGTCATTTGACGGTGGGCGGGCAGCAACCAGTTAAATTCCAGGAAGAGGACCAGCTGGTATGTTGCTGGTTTTTGAGTGGTTATACCAGAATGATGCCTGCAGGTTTAGGGATCATCTTGGTATCATTCTTTTCAGCCAGCGGTCAGCTTTCATGTAAAAGCAATCCTAGCGGCTAATTAGCCTCTAGACTGCTTTTACAAGCAGTGGGAGGGAACGCCCGACCCCACTGTCTTCCATGGTTTTCTCGGGGTCTCCTGTCCCAAAAGGGAACACGAGAAAGCAGCCAGTGGTTCAGCCCACTGACCATAGAGCTGATCGGAGACCAGAACGGCTCCAATTATCTCTATGGCCTAAGAAACCGGAAGCTACGAGCATTTCTTGACTTAGGTTTCGTTGGATTTAAACAGCGCCATTGGGAAATTGGGAAAGGATTTTATCACACCAATCTTGGCGTGGTCATATGCTTTGAGAGCAGGGGAGAGATCTAGGGTCTAATAGACCCCAATTTTTTTCAAAAAAGAATACCTGTCACAACCTATTGCTATCATAGGGGATATTTACATTCCATGAGATGACAATAAAAAAAATTAAACAGTTTAAAAATAAAACAAAAGCAAAATAAATAATAATTAAAAAAAAATAAATAAAATAAAGCACCCCCCCAAATGACCCCATTTTGGAAAGTAGCCACCCCAAGGTATTTGCTAAGAGGCAATGACTTTGTTCTACAAATGATATGTAAGGAATATGTGACTGTTGAATTCTGTATAGTGTGAGGAATATGGAAATGGCACATATCTGTCATACAATTAGAACCCTCTGTGCTGTCTTTCATTTTGTGCTGCTTGTTACTAGTATTTGATAGGGAGATTGATATATTTGTGAGTTAGTCAAATGTATTTAAAAATGACTAATGGTGTGCTGTTCCTTTAACCACTTACCCACTGGGCACTTAAACCCCCTTCCTAACCAGACCAATTTTCAGCTTTCGGTGCTCTCACATCTTGAATGACAATTACTCAGTCATGCAACACTGTACCTATATGAAATGTTTGTCCTTTTTTTCACACAAATAGAGCTTTCATTTGGTGGTATTAAATCATCGCTGGGTTTTTTATTTTTTGCGCTATAAAAGAAAAAAGACCGAAAATTCGGTAAAAGAATGCATTTTGCTTTGTTTGTGTTTTAAAATTTTGAAAATTAGTAATTTTTCTTTATATATTTTGGCCAAAATGTATACCGCTACATATCTTTGGTAAAAATAACCCAAATCGGTGTATATGATTTGGTCTTTGTGAAAGTTAGAGTCCACATGCTATGGTACCAATCTCTGAAAATTGATCACACCTGAAGTACTGACGGCCTATCTCATTTCTTGAGACCCTAACAAGCCAGGAAAGTACAAATACCCAAATTACCCCTTTTTGGAAAGTAGACATTCCAAGGTATTTAGTAAGAGGCATAGTGAGTTTTTTTAAGTTGTATTTTTTTCCCACAATTCTTTGAAAAATCAAGATTTTTTTTTCACAAAATTGTTATATTAGCAGGTTATTTCTCACACATAGCATATGCATAGCACAAATTACACCCCAAAACACATTCTACTATTCCTCCTGAGTATGGCAATACCACATGTGTGAGACTTTTACATAGTGTGGCCACAGAGGCCCAACATGCAGGGAGCGCCATCAGGCGTTCTTGGAGCATAAATTTAACAAATAATTTCTTGACTACCTCTTACACTTTTGAAGGCCCTGGAGAACCAGGACAATGGAAACGCCCCAAAAATGACCCCATTTTGGAAAGAAAACAACCTAATGTATAATCTATGAGGCATATCGAGTCTTTTTTTCTACAAGTTTTTGGAAATTGTGTAAATAAAATGCAAACACATTTTATTTTTACACAATGTTTTTAATACATAGCATGTACATACCAAAAATTACACCCCAAAATAAATTCCAACATGCAGGGAGCACCATCAGGTGTTCTAGGGACATAAGTTTCAAATCTAATTTGACTACCTATTACACTTTTGTGAGGCACTGTAGTGGCATGGATAATTGATGTGGCATGGATGAGCATGAATGAGGATGGATGAGCCGTGGATGGGGATGGCTGAGCATGAATGAGTATGGCCGAGTATGGTCGGGTACGGCTGAGTACGGATGGGTACGGCTGAGTATGGCTAATTATGGATGGGGGTGGATGGGATGGCATGGATGAGCATGGATGGATGAGTATTGCTGAGGATGGATGGATAGGTGAGCATGAATGGATGGATGGATATGCTGAGTATGGATGGGTGAGCATGGATGGATGGGTTTGCTGAGTATGGATGGCTGAGGATGGATGAGTATACTGAGTATGGATGGGTGAGCATGGATGGATGGGCATGGATGGATGGATGAGAATGCTGAGTATGGATGGGTGAGCATGGATGGATGAGTATGCCGAGTATGGATGGATGAGTATGCTGAGTATGGATGGATGAGTATGCCGAGTATGGATGAGGATGGATGGAAGAGTATGCCGAGTATGGATGAGGATGGATGGAAGAGTATGCCGAGTATGGATGAGGATGGATGGAAGAGTATGCCGAGTATGGATGAGGATGGATGGAAGAGTATGCCAAGTATGGATGAGGATGGATGGAAGAGTATGCCGAGTATGGATGAGGATGGATGGAAGAGTATGCCGAGTATGGATGGGTGAGCATGGATGGATGAGTATGGATGGGTGAGCATAGATGGATGGATGAGAATGCTGAGCATGGACGGGTGAGCATGGATGGATGATTATGCAGAGTATGGATGGGTATGGTGAGCACGGATGGATGAGTATGCCGAGTATGGATGGATGAGTATGCCGAGTATGGATGGATGAGTATGCCAAGGATGGATGAGTATGCAGAGTATGGATGAGGATGGATGGATGAGTATGCCGAGTATGGATGGGTGAGGATGGATGGATGAGTATGCAGAGTTTGGATGGCTGAGTATGCCGAGTATAGATGGCTGAGTATGCCGAGTATGGATGGGTGAGCATGGATGGATGGATGAGTATGCCGAGGATGGATGGCTATGGAGTATGGATGGGTGAGCATGAATGGATGGATGGATGGATATGCTGAGTATGGATGAGTGAGCATGGATGGATGGATGGCTGAGCATGGATGAGTATACCGAGCATGGATGGATGGATGGATGAGTATGCTGAGTATGGATGGGAATGCTGAGCATGGATGGGCACATATCAGCGCTGTGGGCACTACAATCCAGCCCACAGCGCTGCTGCCACCGATCGCTCTCCTCTCTATTCGCACTGTACCAATAGGTACGGGGAAGGGAGAGAGGAACCGGACGCGATGCCGGTTTGTTTACAAGTGATCGCTCCATCATTTGACGGAGTAATCACCGTTTACCATGATGCGCCGGGTCCTCTGATGTTGTTGGGTGCGCGCCCCAGGGGGCGTGCGAGAGCAGGATTCTGGGAGGACGTCATAGTACGCCCTCCCAGAGTTATCCGACCGCACTGCAGCCGTCATTTGGCTATAGCGCGGTCAGCAAGTGGTTAAAACGTGAACTGATAAACAAAATAAAGTGAATAAAGCAAGGATTTGACCTAAGTGTTCAAACTTAAAGATTGTGTCAGTGTACGAACAAACAATGATCACAAATTATCAAGAAAATATTTGCTGGACGGCTGCATTCTGAAGTAACACCTTTATTGCATAATGTAAAATCCAAACAGCCAATTCTTGGATGAGAGAGGTACAGCAAGGGCAACTAACACGTTTAACACCGTTATAGGTGCTTACTCATAGCTTATGATCACAAATTAGTGATGCAAAATACCAAAAGTGCATTAATCAAACATCAACATACAAAAGAATGCTAATAAAATTGAAAACTCAAGTCCATAAGTGAATCCAAACAATTAATATAAAGTGTGACGAGTGCAAAATATATTCAACTCCGTGACCATCAGTGGTCAGGAAAAACGGCAAAGTGTTCAGTCCACAAGAAAAGAGAGTGGCCTCTTACCAGATATGATGGATCCCTATTACAGAGATCAAGGAAGCTTGTGTCGGAATGATCACAGGTGTGATTTCAAACAGCATGTCTTGATACATTTGCAGGGATGAGCTCCATGTGATCAAAAGATCATATATGAAAAGGGAGAAGCCTCTTAGTGTAAATTAGCCATGCAAGTGTATTCATACTATTTTTTTTTTAATCAATCTGGCTCATTTACACTATGAGGCTTCTCCCTTTTCATATATGATCTTTTGAACACATGGCGCTCATCCCTGCAAGTGTATCATACCTATGATCATTCCGGCACAAGCTTCCTTGATCTCTGTTATAGGGATCCATCATCTCTGGTAAGAGGCCACTCTTTTCTTTTGGATGGGACACTTTGCCATTTTTCTTGAACACTGGTAGTCACAGAGTTGCATATATTTTCCACTCATCACACTTTTCATTCAGTGTTATGGACTTGAGTTTCCAATTTCATTAAACTTTTGTATATTGATATTTGATGAATGCACTTGTGGTATTTTGCACCACTAATTTGTGATCATTGTTTGTTCATACACGGACACAATTTTTAAGTTAGAACACTTAGATCAAATCCTTGCTTTATTCACTTTATTTTGTTTATCATTACATCAGTTCACTAGTTAAAAAGGAACAGTGCACCATTAGTCATTTTTATTTATTTTATCCCTTTCAAGATTTGAGTTGCAGCAGTCCCATACCAGACTAGCGCAGAGATATACATTTACACATTTAGTCAAATGTATTGTTGTAATTGAGAGTCTGTGTCTCTTGTATGACAAGTAAAATGAACCCTCTGTGGGAAAGATTGTATATGACTTTTGTGGTGGGGCTAAGGTCTATGGTGACTGCTGGACTCTATTGTTCAAAGTGTTCTCTCCAGTGTGAGTGTGTGGAAGGAATGATTAATTTATCTCTAACATTTTTGTGAATGTGTATCTCCAGCACCAGGATATTTTAAGTGATATTATAGTTAAGTTTTTTTGTTTTTTTTTAACCACTTCCCGCCCACCGTATGCAAAATGACGGCCGCAAGGTGGTTGTGTTATCCTGACTGGGTGTCATATGACATTCAGCAAGATAAGCCACTCAAGCATGCAGCACGGCGATCAGTATTGTGGTGCGTCTCGCTCTGACACACCTCATCTCAGATCTTGGTAAAGAGCCTATGATGTAGGCTCTTTACCACGTGATCAGCTGTGTCCAATCACAGCAGGTCACATCATGACCAGGAAGTGCCACTTATTGGCTTTTCCTCTATTCACGCTGACAAGGTGCGGGTAGAGGTGAGCCGATCGGCAGCTCTCCTGACGGGGGCTGGGCTGCTAATCAGCGCATTGACTATCAGTACAGATCCATCAACACCTTTGCAGCCATTGCGCTATTTTCTGGGTGTTTGGTGTGCTCCTGCACCTTTAAGAAGGGGTAGGCTCTCCTTCAGCCACCTGCCCTCATTTAACCATCAGAATGCATGTACCTCCACTGTGGGGACACTCATATTTTAGTGTTAGGACCACAGATACCAGGGTGCCGTGAGGAGGCTCTGTGGCTTACGCATGTGTTTGCAAATGCGTGTGGAATAAACCCTGTTTTTAACGCATACTGTTAGACAGGTTAATTCGGTTGTCTGCGAGCTGGTTGGCAAGTAGGCTTGGGTTTTTTCCTGGGCATTCCCCAGGCTTTGTTGTTACCCGTTTTAGCCTTCCAATGCCGCTTACTGCGATAGCCAGCTATAGATGAGGGCAGTGGCAAGTTTTTTGTTATCACGCAGATCCATCAAGGATGCCCACTAGAGCCCACCAGGGATGCCAATCAGTGCCCATCAGTGCCACCTATGAGTGCCCATCAGCATATTAGTGCCGCCTTGTCAGTGCAGCCCCATCAGTGAAGGAGAAAACATACACAAAAAGTTGACCAATCCATAACACTTCTTGACACGCATGTGTTGCTGCAATGTACTCTGAATAAATTGAAGAGAAAGCAACAGTTACCTGCTTTCGACTAGACAATCTTATGGTTCCTTCCCCATACTGGAAGATAAATCCATTTGTGGATTTGTGGTTTGTGCAGACCCCGGCCCAGTCAGCATCCACATAACCGAAATGTTTTGGATTTGATGTTGCTGTTAGCCGTAACTTTATCTGAATTGTTCCTTTGAGGTACTGCATACATTTTTATTGCGTTCCAGTCACGCTGACAGGGAGCTAAGACTTTCCTGCAATAGTATGCCCACTGCTGCGGCTATGTCTGGTCTTTTCACAGTGGCAACATATAGCAGCTTATCGACTCCTCTGCGATACGTTTTCTGCTTCATTGCTCTTTTGTTAGCCTGGTTCCATAGGAGTTTTCACCTACTTTGCATCTTTCATATGGAATTGATCCAAGATTTCTGAGATTTTTTGAGATTTATTGAGAAGACAACTTCCATCTTCTCTCTCTAATTGGATTCCCAGATAGTAGCTAATGTTCCCTAGCTCTTTGATTTCAAAAATTTTCAGCTTGTGAACTGATTATAATCCCCTTCTTGTTCAAGACCGGTTATAATGACAGATAAGGATGTATACCCATCTGTCTTCTCGATTCCTGGAGTAGAGACAGGGGTTTGCTTTACTTCTTGAGAATCCCTCTCTGGTAAGCATTTCATTCACTTTCTCATTCCACATGCTTGCAGATTGTGTAAGACAATAGATGCTCTTTTGAAGTTTACATTTTTATTTTCTTGTAGTGACTTTAGTTCTTCTTCTGCTGCCTTTCTCCATTTATTGGCTTCATGTTTTGGCAGTTTTTCTATGTCTTCCCAGGATGTTGGTTCAAGTAGATTGTGTGTTTTGAGGGTGTATGACAGCTTGCGGGGTGATATCCCCTTTGTAGTTCGAGTGGATCTTCTGACTTCAGGCAGTTCAGCAGGATCTGGTGGGAAACTTGGTTTAGGCACTGAGTTCCACCTCTTGTTCTGACTCCTGCACAGGTTCGCTTTGGTCAACCTTTTTTTTTTGGTTTGCTGGACATATTCACTTCACAGCTTTCAGGGATCGGTGTTTCTGGTGATGGGCTCTCATCAAAACAAACACTATGGCTTATAAAAACAAAGAATTTACTGAGCTTAGGCTCTAAAAGCCGCTAGCATAAATTGCTGGCAACAATATAAAACATAAAAGGAAACGTATACAGCACTAGAAATCATGAATGCACACAGAAATCATAAGTGTTCATTAATAACTGTATACAACACAGCACATGAATTCATAAAAGTGAAAGTCCATGGATCCTAGGGGACACCCAGGGTGTATGATCAAATAGACTACAGGTGAATAAAGACTCCTCCACCGAAACATCAATACACCAGGCCTCTTACCCCAAGGTATGCACCACTAAATTATGGGTGGTCATACAAGCATTCCAGTAATCCTCTGGCTTGTTTCCACTCATCTAAGATGACTCACAAATGGATCCTGTCAGTCCCTCTGGGATAGTAGCTCCACAGGTCACATATAGCAAAATGAGAACAGACAACTCCTCATGGTGCAGCATATCGAAAAAAAAAAAATCAAAGGTTTTATCGCAAATGAGTCCAGAATACGTGCATTTAAAATCATGAAAAACAAGCATGTCATGAAGCATAGTTTTTTTTCACCATACACCCTGGGTGTCCCCTAGGATCCATGAACTTTCACTTTTATGAATCCATGTGCTGTTTTTTTATCCAGGTGTTTGTGAACACTTATGATTTCTGTGTACATTCATGATTTCTAGTGCTACATACTTTTCCTTCTAAACCAGGCATGTCCAAAGTCTGACACGCGGGCCAATTGTGGCCTACGTTATGGTTTAATGCAGCACCACTGGTAATTTGGATAAATATATATCTTTTGTGGCCCCCAACGAACCCCCGAGCGCCACGCTCGGGGATTCATTGGGGGAGGGGCAACAAAAGTTATATACCGTATTTATCGTTCTGGCAGCCTCGGAGGGGACAGGGAGGGGGAGGTACGAGTGCTGTCAGATTACATACAGGAGAATCTCAGGTTTACTTGGCAGCCTCTGTAATAGGAAGTCCCACCTCCTGGTCTGGCATTGGACAACTGATCTGTCATTCAAAGGAGGCAGGACTTTCTATTAAAGAGGCTACCAAGTAAATAAAAGATTTTCCTGTATGTAATGTGTTGGCGCCCACCCCGCCCCCCTCCATCTCCTCTGAGGCTGCAGGTGGGCATCGATCAGGCTGCACTGAAGGGCAATGGTGAGGCTGCATTCATGGCAATGGTGAGGCTGCAGATGGCCACTGATAAGGCTGCATTGATGGGCACTGAGCCTTATTTTGCTTCACAGTTCTTTATTTAAAATTAAATTTTCTTTCTGAAACTTCCCTTTTAAAGTGAATGTGCGTGTTATACGCCGATAAATACGGTATATCCAAATAACATGCCCGAGCTCATCCTTAGACCCACACACAGCCACAAAAGCAAGAGAATTCTTGTTAGGCAGTGTATTACTTCATTTACATTTAGTTTTAATGGTTAAAAAAAAATGTCAGGCAAAATCAAAATGTTCACTTCATCAAATCTGGCCTTCTTTGAAAAACGTTTGGACACCCCTGTTCTAAACACTATGGCTTATTGTCACTTTGTCAGTCTTTGGGTGTAGGATTCTGTAACCCTTAGTTTGCTTGTTGTACCTACTAAAAATGCCCTCTATGGCTCTGTTCTCCAGCTTGGATTGTTTCTCACTTGAAATATAGGCATATGCTTTACATCCAAACACTCTGATGTGGCCAATGCTAGGCTTTGATCCATGTCACATTTCGAATGGAGTACTTTAATGGCTCTTGAGGGTAGTCTGTTCTGTAGGTAGGTTGCAGTCTTGACTGATTCTCCCCAGAAGATGTGAGGTAGGTTGGCATCCGAAAACACGCACCTGGCCATTTCTATAAGAGTGTGATTTTTCCTGTTACATTCTTTAGTTCAGAAGTGTATGGCGTTGTGGTTGTCTGTTGTACTATTCCTCGTCTCTTCCTGCATATTATGCCTGGTTTCCGTTGAATTTGTTGCTAGACATGACAACAAACTCTTGAAGTTTCTCTGATGTTTCATTCCTGTGTTTCATCAGATAAGCAGTTGTGTACCTGGAATAATCATCAATAAAAGTCATTAGATATCTGTTCCTGCCTGACGTGGGAGATTTTATTGGACCGCATACGTCACTGTGTATGAGCTGCATGGGGTGGGCATTTTTTCTGAGAGGCACATGTGACTTTTGCTTCAATACAGCATTTGCATTTTATGAGCACTTTGCAAGGCACTATTGTCAAATCTTCTGATAAACCTCACTTTATAATGTCCTGTATAGCTTCTGGACTTCTTAGCCCCCAGCTGCATGTGCCTTAAGTGAATACATTTGCTGTGCAGGTCATTAGAGACTATATTGGCTTGCTGGTCTGTGCTGATGAGCCTGTATAAGTGATCATCTAGTTTTCCTTTTGCGAGGAATCGCTTATTTTTGTAAACTGTGCATTCATCACCCTGAGACTTAACAAGGAGAACGTTGTTTGCAAGATTTTTCACTGATAGAAGGCTGCCTTCTAGTTCTGGAACATACAGCACTTTCTTTACAAGGATACTGTGCTTGCCTTCTTGTGGTTTAATGCAGTTCAGGAAGCCCTGACCTTTACCTTCTGCAGTGATGCTTTTCCCATTTCCTAGGAAAACTGTCTTTTGCACTGTAATCAATGTTTGTGAAGAAGGCCTCATCGCTAGTCATGTGGCTTGCCACTCTGTCACTTTAAAGGTGCCACTTCATGATGTGTCTGCAGTTTCCTTTGTGGCTGGTTTGACTCTTTATGGATAGCTCTAGCTTTCGCTGCTCGGCTTTCCATATAGAACAGTGCTTTAAGTGACCGGTCCTTTTACAGCGAAAACAGGCTCTGCTTTATTTGTTGTGCTTTGTGCCATTGTCAATCTTAAGAGCTTTGTCATGATGGAGTGTATTTTCTTTCCTTCTGTCATATTCATCAATTAATTAGCCTTTGACATATTCTAGCGTTAGCTCCTGCTCGGGTCTGGTTTCTAAAGTGTTAATAAGAGCAGTGCATCTCTCTGGAAGGCTGCAGAGGAACAGGGCAACAATATGGTTATCTTTGATGTCCTCTTCGATGGCGCACAGCTGCACTATGATTTCTAGCATAGCTTTCACGTGGTCACACATTTGCTGGTCTTCTGCTAGCCTCATCTTATACAGCCTTTTTAGCAGAAACAGCTTGCTGTTTAGGCTTGAAAGCTCATGCAGTTTTTGTAATGAAGTCCACGTACCTTTGGCCGTTTTTTCTGTTGGTTTGTGAATAATCTGATCCATCTTCCACTAGCAAGCTTATAGTTGCATTTGCTTGCCTGTCTTTCCTGTCCCATTCCACCGTCTCTCCGTTTGTGAGTCAGTCTGTATTCAGCACTTGCCACAAGTCGTCCTTGCTGAGAAGCATTTCTAGCTTGAACTTCCACAACTGGTAATTGGCATTGTTCAGCTTTGCGATGGCAAACTTCACATCTGAACCATTTGCCATCTTTCAGCAGCTTGTATACAGTACTTACTGACTTGTAGTATTCTCTCCAGTGCCAGAGGCCCATAACCTTTTGGCTGAGTATTGCAATGATGCTCTGGAAGCTTGTTGAATGCAGAGAATAACTTTACTCGCATGGAGGATTGCAAAGCATGTCTCTACATCATGGTAACAGGAACTGAACACACTAAGCGAAGCACTTCCTCTCATATACAATAGAGTAACAATACAATAGAGATTCACATGCACATTACACTAATACTACAGCTCCACCTGCTGCATAGACAAGTATAATGCATATGACTATATACATTATACTTGTCTATGCAGCAGGTGGCGCTGTATTATTTGTTTATATCAAAGTTGCTTACATACTGTGACTACAGTATATAAGCAACTTTGATATAAACAACTTGGCGCCAAGGCAGTGATATGTGAAAAAAAAACTGACAACAAAATTTAAATAACCAGCAACCAACAACGCACTTAGCTTAATAGCAAATCAAAAAGATAATGTATCAAACTTAAAATTATATAAAGTCCAGCAATCGTGAAAAAAGTGCTCATGCTCAATTCCAAGATGAAAAAAAAAGTGCTCCACTGCTTCGTGTTCAGACCAGGTGCCCCACATGGATGTGCACTCATCCTAGATGTTGACCACCTATCTCTAGTGTGGTCACTTGCGCTTTGTGGGGAAAGGACCCGTGGATGGTGTCTTTACTGGCCGGTCACACTGAAATGACTCCATTGGTGGGGAGAGACATGACAGGGGGAAGGGGGTCCCATAGAGTAAAACCATAATTTATTGGTTAAAGTTGCAGAAAACAAACATAGGTAGACTTACATGTTTCGTTGCCCAATAAGCCTGGCACCCGGTGTGTTCAGCATGTGTTTTAATAAGGGACTAGTCTGGCCGTTTACCACTCATTTGCAGTGTTGGCTCGATTCCCTGCATAGATTTCTTGGGCAGATTGGGTGTCACGATGACGAGATCAAGTCTTGATGCGTTTCAGCCAAGGCCGTCATCAGGAAGCTCTGAATCCGCCATCTTAGATGTGGGCTATATATACCCTGACGGGCAATTTCTTCACTTCGAATTCATAAATGTTTTTACCAATTAATTACCACATTATGTGCACATTAGGATGCTCACAATCTATAATCTTATTATGGCAAAGTAGAAAAACTCAAAAAAAGTTATATTCGTTTAAACCTTAAATTACATTTAAGATTGCCATCTAGTGGTGGGTCAATGGTAGTATTAAGTGGTTATGTAACCCAGTTTGAATTTGCCCCTTTTAGTGGTCTTTTAGGAAAATTACATACATAAAAGGTTAATATACTGACACTAGTGAGTAAAAAATTATTTTTTATTACATAAATGGAATAATAATTCCTATACATGGATAATAAAAAAAAAAACTAAAAATAAACTAAAATAGAACCTGTGTAATAAATAATTGATCCAATTGTAATTTTTTTAATAATATTGAGGGGACATGTTAAAGTGGGCTTGTTAACCTTTTAAGTATTAAAAATATTAAGAATTGATCCTTTATTTTTTAATAACCTGAGATGAAGCAGTTGAAATCCTGCTCAACGTTTAACCCCCGGGGGGTCCGAGTTTGAAGTTCAAACAGCCATTTGGTTTCATTTTGGGATATTTTTTTGATCATATTTGAACCTCTTCAGTGTCCATTAATCCTATCAATAGCATATAAGGTAATTTCAGCTGGGTTTCTCATTATGCACTAGTCTGAAATACCAGTAGTTTGACACACTGTTTTGAGAACCCTTTACGTATATTCGTAATTTGTTCACTCACACTCTATGTTAATGTCCTGGAAGTTCTTCCAACATATTGGTACCTTCTAGAACATATGTGACATTCCTGGTTCCACATGTGATAAAGTTTTTTTATGGGATATTGTTTGCATGTTTGGGGAGACATAAATGGGGTTCTTTTCCTAAATATAGGTTTGGTGTTTTTACAGGGACCACATCTCCCACATCGAAAGAAACCTTTGAAATTAAACATAGTAATTTCCTTCTTTGGAGGGTCTGGTATATTTTGGTTCACAAACCTGGCACTCTATGATGAATAAAGGAGGGACTGGATGGTAATATGTTCCTCAAAAGTAGTATCTCTTTAAAATCGGTCAGTGCCTTCTAATGCTTTTTTCCAGATGTTTGAATTGTTTATTGAAACCTGTAATTGATGACATCATACGATTTATTTCCTTTTGCTTTATTTTCCAGGAGTTTGTCTTTCCATTTCCCCTACTGTATTTCTGACCCCAAGATTATCATAAGAATACCCCTTGCCTGTAAATCTCTTTAGTAGTACGTCCGTTTGTTCAATATAATCACTATCCAGTGTGCAGTTCTTTATTATATGCATGAACTGTCCCTTTGAAATGGCCAACTTCCACTTTAGGTGGCGACAGCTTTTGGTAGGTATATACCGATTTCTGTCAGTGCTTTTAAAGTGAGTTTTGATACACAGCATGTCACCACTCTTGTAGATATTCAGGTCACAAGAAATCTGTTGTCTATGGGCATTGACTGTAAATTTGATTCCGTACATATTATTATTAATATGGCTAATAAAATCATTAAGGGTGTTCTCAGTTCCCTGCCAGATTATCAAAAGGTCATCTATATACCTTCAATAGAATCAAAGATTCGGTCATGCATTGCCGTATATTACTTCATCCTCCCATTTGTTAAGGAAGATGTTTGCAACACTGGGGGCATATTTTGGACACTACCTTTATTTGGTTATAGTGTTGCCCTCCATACCAAAAGAAGTTATTAGTCATGGCCAGCTCTAAACCGTCTAGAATGAAACGCTTTTGCTTAGATTTTATATTTGGATACTTATTTAGTGTCCATGTTACTGCGTTCAAGGTATCATTTTGTTAGTATACAGCGACTCCACGTCCACTGTTACCAACATACTAGGTTCATCCATTTTGACATTTTGTAGACTATTTAAAACATCCTTGCTATCTTTCAAATAACATGGACTTTGGAGATAAAAGTCCAGATACTCTCCCAATCTAGAAAACAAGGAATTTATGCCACTTAAAATAGGTCTACTCAGGGCCGTCTTTATTATTGATTGAACCCTGGGCAAACATTTTCTTGCCCCATCCCCCCCCTCCATGCAATATCGTTCTCTACCTGCTCTGAGACATACAAAAAAAAAAAGCAGTTTACTGAATCAGATCAGATAGCAATTGCGATTGGTTGCCAGAGGTTACAGTGCATCATTACCGCACACATTATGGCTCACTGATTATTTGATAGAGGTTACAGCACATGACTTCTGCTTGTTTATTGGTTGCTAGAGGTTACTGTACATCAATACTGCCCGCTGATTGGTTGCTAAAGGTTACAGAACATCTCCTCCCTGCCTGCACACCATGGACTGGGGAGGTGAAGGGACTCATCAATAGACAGAAAACTCTCAGGGATCCTAGGTCTCCTGGAATCAGTGGCAATGCTCGGGGGGGGGGGGGGGTTGATGCGATCAGTGGAAGGGGGATGGGATTAGTTAGGATGCAGGAGCTGGAAATCTTTGGCAAGTATATAGTGGGGGATTCTACATTGACCACCGATGTAATGGGGAATTTGCAATGACCAACAATGTGAGGGGGGATTTACAATGACCACCAGTGTAAGGGCAGTACTGACCACCAATGTAAGTGAGACATTTAGACTGCGTTCACATTTGTGTGTGTTGGGAACGCAAGCAAAATCGCTTTCCTGACACCACAGAAATGTGCTGCCCTTTAGCAGATACACAGCAGTTATATTAATTGTTAATGACACCCTCACACATCTGCTGGTCCGCGGTTATTTACATATTAATGCTGCCACTATTTACATAACAATTCAGGTTATTTATATGTAAACACATGGTCTGCAGGTGAGTCATCAGGTACACGGCAATAGGGCACAGCATAAGTAACAGGACTTCACACCGAGATATCAGGGCACAGCACGGGACTAAAACTTTAAGGAACAAGGAAATTTAAACTGGGATAGTTGGCAAGTAGTATGAGTCAGCTGCTAAAGGCCCCACAACAATGATGGGGCCCATGGCAGCTGCCCCTTTTGCCCTGCCTTAAAGACAGCCTTTAAGGGCTGTCTGTTGGCTTGCTGCTATTTTATGTATTTTCGGTACTTGGTACAGTACTGACATGACTTTGTTGAAGATTCCATCTGTATTGGCTTTGTTGACCAAGTCCTGTAGTGTCATTTTTAAACTTTTGGTGGGGTTCTCAATTAACTTTTTATATGTATTCTCATTGCTGAGAATACGTTCCGTTTCTTTGTCGTAATCTACTTTATTTAAAGCGACTATGCCTCCACCTATTTCTGCTAGGCAGATCACTATATTTTTCTGATTCTCAATGGCTCCGATTCCCTCCCATATTTCTTTGTCTTTAAAATCTTTCTTTATTGGAATTTTCCTTAAGTCTTCTTCTACCATGCTTTTAAAAACATCAATGAATTGTTGGGTGGAAGTTTTAGGGTTGAAGGTAGATTTATTTCGGAGTCCACTATGTGTATACTTTGATGGTGGTATTGGCCCATTCATTGTGTTTTTTCCAAAAAATATGTTTAATTCCCAATTTCCTTCCAAATTTTTGTAAATCAATAAAAGCTTCAAATTCATCTAAATTCTTAGTGGGTGCGTATTTCAATCATTGCTCCAACACAAATAATTAATTTCGTGTTGGTTCAACATCGCTAAGATTGAAAAACGCCATCCCCTAATTTTCCCTTTTTCTTTGACTTTCCTCCCCTACATCCTCGTTTCCGTTTATTGGTGTATTTCTATTCATTGGTTCCCATTGAGGTTGTGGACTTGGGTTTGTAGGGCTCTCGCCATTCCCTCCATCCCCCCCTCTCTGTGGTACCCTAGTGTAATGGTAAGGTCTATTCCTCCCTCTACTCCTTCCTCTTCCCCTCCAGTGTCTAGTATATTGTGTTGGGCCTCTCTGTGGGCTGTGTGCCTGATTATATGCATCTTGTAGGGGCTGGAAACTATTATAGGTGGGAATGGGATATTTGGGTAAATTATACCGTTCCATGGGTGATTGTCTGGTCTCTGCTGTGGAGTATGTGAATTAGTTATTGGGGTCTAGAAAAACTATATCTTTAATTGACCTGTATATTTGCAGTTTCAACTGGGTTACCCTCAGTATTCATAATGTTGTTATCCTGCCATTTGTAGATATTTGTTTTAGTGGCATAGCCTTTCTTATCCCTCATATTTCTTGATTTTTTTTTGTTTTAGTACAATTTTCTAATTTAGAAACTGCTTCATGTAATTTATTTTGTCTGTCCTTATACTCTGCTAAGTCCATGTGAGGAGACATTCTCTCAACTCAGTGATCTTCTGTTGCATATTTTTTCAATTTGCTCCATTTTCTTCTATGTATGATGATCCCCAATAACTTCTGCTCACATTAGCTAAAAAATTCTAGCCATTCATCCATTAGATCTTGTTCCACCCTCCCACCATTTGGACCTAAATGCCACCTAAGGCTCCTAGGTGTAATTTTTTCATTCATATATTGTTCAAGTGTAACAGTGTCTCATGTATTTGTCCATGACAGATCAATTGTTTAAAACACTGGTCCAAGTCAGTGTGGGCTGTGTGATCTGCATTCTTAAAGACATCTCCTATATCTATATTCCTACTTTCCATATAATTAAATATATTCATGGCTGCTGTAAGTAAACACTAGTATAAACTATAGTGACAGTGATGATATAAAAACAAATTACTTAGTGCGGCAGTGATATGTGACCAAAAAATTCTAACAACAAATTTAAAAATCCAGCAGCAGTGTAAATGTGGCTCAACAGCAACACAACTTAAAATATAAACAAGCCTTCCAGTTCCGGCGCCATATGCACTAGCAGCTCCTCTCCTTGGCTCCCGCTGCACTGCCACAAAACCTGCCTATGAAGCCTGCCTGGCTCCTCATATCAGCCCGTTGACACCCAGCAAGGCTCCCATAGATCCCATGGATCGTTACTTGGATAAGAGTGGCGCTCGCTCTCAGACACCAGCGGTCCCGCCCGATCCTCCTGGTCAGGCTCTGCTCTCCAACATGGCGGCAGCTCACGGAATGGAGGTTAGTGACAGCACCACACACCTCTCCCTCCTGTCAACAGACCAGCAGAATGAGAGGATCGCTCAGACCGTTGCTGCACTCCTCGCACCTACTATCACCTAATATCAAAAAGAAAGGCCTTTCAACATATTTGTACAGCACTCTTACAACATCAAATCAAATTTACCTTGGCCTACCCAGCAGTTCCACGCAAACCGTGACCAGATCACAATATCAAGATCCCACAAAGGCTGAATATTTCTTAAGATGAATCAGCCTGGAGGCCCACTCAAACCTCCCTTCCAATGCACCCTCTGCCTCCCATCCTCTAGACCAAAGGAGCCCTAGGAAAGATTCCCCAAAACGGCTCAAATCCTCGGGCTTCAACAGCCGTGCCAAGTTTCATTGACTCTACCATACCATAATAACCTGGTTCTACCTAGTTAAAAGGTTCTAAGCTATATCCTGGGCTGCCAGGCACTATCTCTGCATGTTTTATTATGTTCTATGATCACTTTGCTTCTGTTCTCTATAGATCTTCGCTTTTTGTCTTCCCCACGGATGTCACTGACTGCTTCACCTCAGATTGCTGTCCTTAACCAAGTCAGTGGGTTCCCTGACTTGACAATCGACCATGCCCTGACAGGCACCCATGCTGGTTTCTGACCTTGTGCGGGCACCTAGGAGACGGTATATTTTGGTTTAACTTTATCCTACACCTGTTTTTTATTACTTTTTCCGATAGGGACACCCAGTATATATTACTCTCCCTAGCCGTTTTAAATTCATCCCTAACCCCATGGATGGCACTCCCAGGCACTCTATATTCTTCATGTGTCCTTAACCTAAACCCCCCACCCCTCCCCCCTGCTACTTCACCTATTATTTCAAATCCTAGGCCCAGAAAACCCCCATGAGAATTACTTCATGGAATTTGAAGGGGTTCTGATCCCCCATTAAAAGGCTAAAAATTCTTTGGCATCTCAAAAGACTAAAAACAGACATTGCCCTACTTCAAGAAACTTATCTTAAGACTCCTGACTTTGTACGTATGAAAAGGCTATGGGTAGGCAAGGTCCTCGGGTCCAAGGCCGTTGGGAGAAAGGCCGGGGTTCTGATCTTAATCCATAAAAATCTTCCATGTGAGATTATCTCAGTAGACAAGGATAACCAACAGCGCTTCATCTCTTCCCAGCTTCGTCTAAGAAATACATTTCTCCAGATCTCTAATATATACGCTCCTAATAATGAGGATGACAGGTTTGCCTCTAAATTTCTTCCGAAGAGAAACACAAACATTTTGCCAACACCATTGGCCTCTATTATTGAATCTAACCATCTAAATAATGTTGGGCGTCTTTTCCATCCAGCAGATAGAGAGTACACATTGACTATTTTTAGTACAGACAGCCTCATCCCTCAAATAACGACAGCAGAAATCCATGCTATTAAAATTTCTGATCATGCTCCAATTTCAATTTCCATTAATGACCCGGCTCTCCAGAACAACCCTAGATTGTGGTGCTTCCCCCTCCTACCTCTGGATTAACTCAGATTTCTGAACCTTTATGAAAAAAGCTTGGAAGGAATTTTCCTCCACAAACTCCAGCCATAAAATCTCTTCTGGGAGACAGGCAAAGCCTTTCTATGAGGCAGAGTAATCTCTTATGCCTCCTCTTTCAAGAAACGGGTTTTGAAAAACTATCATGAGACTAGTCCGCATTTAAACCTAGCTCAGCACACATTGACTTCAAATAACACTCCAGAACATAGATCTGAGTGGCACGAGGCTAAACGAGCCTTTGACTCTTGGGCCGAAAAATTTGAACCAATGAAACATGCACAAATGAAAGCTACACTCCACAAATTTGATAACAATTCGGGTAAATTACTAGAAAACCTGTGTAGGGGTCCCCATAGACCCACCTTTATTACATCCCTCCGTGATTCCAACGGAAACACAAAATCTCTCCCACATAAGGTCAGTAAAAATTAGGCTAATTTCTACACTTCATTATATGCACATGACCCCATTTAACATAACCTAGCACAGACATTCCTCGACAAACTTCATCTTTCCACAGTCTCCCCCTCTCAACTCAAACACTTAAACTCTCCCATATCATTAGCTGTAATTTCCAACACTATCAAACACTTAGCACCCAATAAAGCTCTAGAAAATCTCTGCAAGGGATTATCAACCCAACACTCACGGAGGTCTACAATGGGATCTGGGATGGTGGCTCCTACATTAAACTCCTGTCAAAAAAGGGACAGGACTCACTAGAACCAGGCTCATATAGGCCAATCTCCCTCTTAAATTTGTCAAAATCCTATCCAATATTGTTGCCACCAGGCTCGCAGCACAATCGGGCTTTGTGAAGGGGAGAACGGCCTCTCTCAACATTCGTAAAGTCATTGATGGTCCTGGAACACGCTAAAACTAACCCGACAAAAGACCTCGCCATCATCGCTTTGGATGCGGAGAAAGCCTTTGATAGCGTTAGTTTTGATTGGCTCTCGCTGGTTCTCTCCAGATTATGCTTCTCCGGGCCTTTCACTCATCTTGTTGAGACTGTGTATACATCCCCGTCGGCCAGACTGGTGGTGGCAGGCCTACTAACAGATAGTTTCTGCCTCTTTAAGGGCACTAGGCAGGGGTGCCTCATTTCCCCCTTACTATTTATTCTGTCTATGGAACCCCCCTCCAGATACCTCTCCGAAATGGCTCCTCTACACGGTATCTGCTTTGGGGATACTGAAATTCACACTGTCCCGTTTGCAGACTTATTTATAACTAAGTACTTATTTTTTCCGCTGACCCTACCTCTGATAGGACAACTATAAATGTATTTGACAGGCTCCGGCCTCCGCATACATTTTAACAAAAGTGAGATTCTGCCACTAGGGTCATTAGGCAACCCCTCCTGAATATCCTCTTCCCCTTTCCCCATAGCCAAATCCTTCATTATATATTTGAAGGTGGAAATTGGCAGCACCACTTCCTCTTTATACACCCTCAACTACCCCCTCTAATACAGAATCTGGTGCAAGAATTGGAGAACTGGATGGAACTGCCCCCATCGCTTCTGGGAAGATGCCACCTAATTAAAATGGTTACCTTTGCACGTTTGTTATACCCTCTTCAAACCATACCCCTATTGTTAAAGCATAAAAATATCCAATTGCTGGAAAGGGCTATCACCAACTTTATATGGCGTTCAAAACGCCCTTGTATAGCACTTTCAAAACTATCTACCCAGGAGCGAGGGGGTGCCAATCTTCCTAATATCAGGATCTATATTCTAGCCTGATTGTTGAGCACAAGTCTTGACTGGATTGCCAAGACCTCCCGCTATTCAAACTGTACTCTTGAATCACAAATGGTATACCCCTATTCTCTAAAGGCCCTATTACACTCAAAAGTGGAAAAATCTGCAACCAGCTTTACAACATAATACGCTGCCATAGCCTGGAGGGAAACTCAGAAGAAACTAGGCCTCTCCCCTTATATGTTGAGATACCCAGCCGTTCCCGGGAACCCGAGTTTTACTCCGGCCTTTGACCATGAGACGAAAAGGACTAATCTCTTTTTCATTATCTTTTGACTCAGATGCAGGGATACCACTTTCTTTTACAAAAGTGGCCAAGAAATACCTCACATATATTTCATTACTTGCAATTAGGGATGGGCCGAACACCCCCCGGTTCGGTTCACAGCAGAACACGCGAACAGGCAAAAAAATTGTTCGAACACCGTTAAAGTTTATGGGACACAAATGTGAAAAATCAAAAGTGCTAATTTTGAGTGTTAATATGCAAGTTATTGTCATAAAAAGTGTTTGGGGACCTGGGTCCTGCCCCAGGGGACATGTAGCAATGCAAAAAAGTTTTCAAAATGGCCGTTTTTTCGGGAGCAGTGATTTTAATAATGCTTAAAGTGAAACAATAAAAGTGAAATATTATTGAAGTTTCGTACCTGGGGGGGGGGGGGGGGGGTGTCTCTAGTATGCCTGTAAAGTGGCGCATTTTTGGTATGGGTCTGGTATGGATTTTTGGGGGGACCCTCGCGCAATTTTTTTCATTTGGCGCAGGGTTCCCCTTAATATCCACCCCAGACCTGAAGGGCCTGGTAAGGAATTTGGGAGGAACCCCACGCTATTTTTTTTTAAATTTTAGTTTGGGGTTCCCCTTAATATTCATACCAGACCCAAAGGGCCTGGTAATGGACTGGGGGGATCCCATGCCGTTTTTTTCAATGACTTATCTATATTGCCGAGACCCGACAATTCACTATAGCCACCATTACTTTAAAATGACTTTTTTTCCTTTAGAAATGTCATTTTGTGCAGGGACTGTTCTAAACACGGGAAAAGTGCGCCACTTTATAGGCATACTATAGATACCCCCCAGGTACGAAATTTAAAGGAATATTTCACTTTTATTGTTTCACTTTAAGCATTATTAAAATCACCGCTCCCAAAAAAACTGCAGTTTTAAAAAAGAAAAAAATGTTATTGATACATGTCCCCTGGGGCAGGACCCGGGTCACCAAACACTTTTTATGACAATAACTTGCATACAAGCCTTTAAAATAAACACTTTTGATTTTTCATGTTAATGTTCCATAGACTTTAATGGTGTTCCGGCGGCTTTCGAATTTGCCTCCTTACACCGCATATTGTTCGGTGTTCGCTAGAACATCCGAACAACCAAAGTTTGGCCCGAACTTATGCTCGGGCTGAACCGTTCGCCCATCCCTACTTGCAAGCACCAGCTACATTTCTACCTAATGCCGGGACAAAAATAAGAGATCTCAACTCTCTCTCTTGAACCAAATACTGCTCCTAGGCTCGTATTCCGTCTCCAACATTTATAGGCCTCTGATTAGCAAATGGACCCCCCACTTTTTATTCCTTCTCGGTGAACAATTGGGTAAAAGACTTCCCAGATAGGGAAATTACTGCCAAGATGCTCAAAGAATACAACAGCATCTTACATCTGATCCCATGCGGAACTTTAAGAGACCCAGCTTTAGATAATTCACAGGGCTTAAGAAGCTTAATTATGCCTATTGCATTACCATATGTAACAAATCCATGCTGTTCATAAATGTCTTCATCACCGTACTTTATTATATAATAAAATCTAATAATAATTTTTATATATGTATATATATATATATATATATATATATATATATATATATATATATACATATACATATACATATACACACACACACACACACACACACACATACTCAGCGCTTGGCTTAATAACAAATCAAACATAACCAGCAGCAGTGCAAATGTGGCTCAACAGCAACACTACAACTTAAAATATAAACACACACTGCACTTGGCTTAATAACAAATCAAAAAAATAATGTATCAAACTTAAAATTATATAAAGTTCCACAATCGTGAAAAAAGTGCTCGTGCTTAATTCCAAGATGAACAAATAAGTGCTCCACTGCTTGATGTTCCGACCAGGTGCCTCACATGGATGTGCACTCGCCCTAGATGTTGACCGCCTATCTCTAGTGTGGTCACTTGCTCTTTATGGGGAAAAGGACTTCTGGATGGTGTCTATACTGACCAGTCACACTGCAATTACTACATTGGTGGGGGAAGAAATATCAGAGGGGGGAGCCCATAGCGTAAAACATTATCCATGTATAGGAATTATTATTCCATTTATTTAATAACTATTTATTTTTTATTCACTAGTGTCAGTATATTAACCTTATAGATGTAATTTACCTAAAAGACCATTAGATGGCTGAATTCAAATTGGGTTACATAACCACCTAATACTACCATTGACTCACCACTAGATGGCAATCTTAATTAAATGTAATTTAAGGTTTAAACAAATTTAACTTTTGCAATTCTTTTTTTCTTTTATTTTTGAGTTTTCCAACTTTGTCATAATAGGATCGAAGATTGTGAGCATCCAAATGTGCACAACATGTGGTAATTAATGGGTAAAAACATTTAGGAAATCAAAGTGAGGTGATTGCCCGTCAGGGTACTGTATATATAGCCCACATCTAAGATGGCGGATTCAGCGCTTCCTGATGACGGCCTTTCTCATTGACTGAAATGCGTTGAGATTTGATCGCGTCATCACTACATCACATCTGCCCAACGAATCTATCCAGGGAACTGAGCCAAAACCACAAGTGAGCGGTAATCAGTGGATGCCGGCCAGACTATTCCCCTAATACAGGGATATGCAATTAGCGGACCTCCAGCTGTTGCAAAACTACAAGTCCCATCATGCCTCTGCCTCTGGGTGTCATGCTTGTGGCTGTCAGAATCTTGCTAGGCCTCATGGGAGTTGTAGTTCTGCAACAGCTGGAGGTCCGCTAATTGCATATCCCTGCCCTAATAAAACACATGCTGAACACACCAGATGCCAGGCTTGTTAGGCCCCCGAAACATGTGAGAGTGTACCTGTGTTTGTTTTCTGCAACTTTAACCAATAAATTAAGTTTACGCTATGGGCAACCTCCACTTGACATTTCTCTCCCCACAAATGGAGTAATTGCAGTGTGACCGGCCAGTAAAGACACCATCCAGGGGTCCTTTTCACCATAAAGTGTAAGTGACCACACTAAAGATAGGTGGTCAACATCTAGGGATAACGAACATCCAGGTCGGACACCTGGTCTGAACACGAAGCAGTGGAGCACTTATTTGTTTATCTTGGAATTAAGCACGAGCACTTTTTCACGATTGTAAAACTTTATATCATTTTAAGATTGATACATTATCTTTTTGATTTGTTATTAAGCCAAGTGCAGTGTTTATATTTTAAGCTGTAGTGTTGCTGTTGAGCTACATTTGCACTGCTGCTGGTGTATTGGCGTATAACACGCACTTTTTTCCCCTTAAAATCAGGGAAAAAAATCGTGGAAAAATCGTGGGTGCATGCGACATTGACGGAGCCGAGCCGAGTGTACTTTGGACTCGGCAAGGCTCGGCTCTATTCGCAGTCACGCCCAGTCCTGCCTCCTAGCCTTTACGTCCCGCCATTGGACCGGTGTTGTGTCCATCATAGGAGCCAGGCCAAGGGGCAGGACGGGGGTGTGACTGCGAGCAGAGCCGAGTACACAGTACACTCGGCTCGGTCTATGTCGGCAGCGAGAGGAGCCGAGAAGAAACGAATAACACAGCAGCAGCGGTAAATTTACACCCCACACATGCTGCAATTTTGGGGAAGGCTGCAGATGGACACTACAAGGCTGCAGATGGACAGTGTGCAAGGCTGCATTGATGGGCATTTAAAATGTAAGTTTTTTTCTTAAACTTACCCCTTCCAAATGGGAGAATTTAGTAATGTGCGGGAAAGCATGCCGAACCTTCGATTCTATCGAAGGTATATAGATGACATTTTATTTAATCTGGCAGAGAACTGAGAACACCCTTAATGATTTTATTAGCCATGTTAATATTAAGTACGGAATCAAATTTACAGACAATGCCCATAGACAACAGATAGATTTCTTGGACCTGAACATCTACAAGAGTGGTGACATGCTGAATACCAAAATCCACTTTAAAAGCATTAACAGAAATGGGTATACAGTATACCTACCAGAAGCTGTCACCACCCAAAGTGGAAGATGGCCATTCCAAACGGATAGTTCATGCGTATAAGAAGGAACTGCACAGTGGATAGTGATTTTATTGAACAAACGGACGTACTACTAAAGGGATTTACACATAGGGTATTTTTATGATAATCTGTTGAGGGTCAGAAATACAGTAGGGGAAATGGAAAGACAAACTCCTGGAAAATAAAGCAAAAGCAAATAAATCATATGATGTGTCATTTATTACAGGTTTCAATAAACAATTCAAACATCTGGAAAAAAGCATTAAAAAAGCATGAAAACTTCTGCCTGCAGAGGATCGTGGCAAGTCGAAATGAACAATCAAGGGTAGCAAAGTCATCGTGTTCCCACAGAGATGAGAGATCTGGGGAAGGGCCCTGGTGATATAAGGATTGAAAAAGTCTTTGAAACTCATGTAATATGTCTGTGGTGTTGGTTATAGATTCTCCAGTGTCCGAAAGCAGTTCGGAAACAACCGTAAACAGTAAAAAAGAGAGGACAGACCATATTGGACCCATAAAGAATGAGGAAGGACATCTGGTTACAAAGGATGGGGAGATGCGAAAGGTATTGAATTTATTCTTCTCCTCAGTCTTCATGAGGGAATAGGTGGGCTTCAGTAACCAAAACTGCAGTGTTTATCCTCATGGCACATCACAGGAAGCACCTCCATGGTTAACAGAGGACAGAATTATAATTAGACTTGGGAAACAACACATTAATAAAATACCGGGACCAGATGGCTTGCACCCGAGGCTACTTAGGGAAGTCAAGTAATTGCCAGACCATTGGTCCTAATTTTTACTGACAGTCTGACTGGAATGGTACCAGCTGATTGAAGAAAAGCCTATGTAGCACCAATATTTAAAAAGGGCCCAAAATACATCCCTGGGAATTACAGACCAGTTAGCCTAACATGAATAGTATGTAAACTCTTGGAGGGGATGATAACGGACTATATACAACATTTTAGTAATGAGAACAGTATCATAGCAGTAATCAGCATGGATTCATGAAGAATCATTCTTGCCAAACCAATCTATTAACCTTCAATGAGGAGATGAGTTACCATCTAGATAGAGGAAGGCCCGTAGACGTGGTGTATCTGGATTTTGCAAAAGCATTTGACACCCTGGCTACAAGGGCAAGTTCAGAGGGTGGTGATAAATAGGGAGTACTCAGATTGGTCAGGGGTGGGTAGTGGGGTCCCCCAGGGTTCTGTGCTGGGACCAATCCTATTTAATTTGTTCATAAACGACCTGGAGGATGGGGTAAACAGTTCAATCTCTGTATTTATGAACGATACCAAGCTAAGCAGGGCAATAACTTCTCTGCAGGATGTGGAAACCTTGCAATAAGGTCTGAACAAATTAATGAGGTGGGCAACCACATGGCAAATGAGGTTCAATGTAGAAAAATGTAATATAATGCATTTGGGTGGCAAAAATATGAATGCAATCTATACACTGGGGGGGGAGAACCTCTGGGGGAATCTAGGATGGAAAAGGACCTGGGGGTCCTAGTAGATGATAGGCTCAGCAATAGCATGCAATGCCAAGCTGCTGCTAACAAAGCAAACAGAATACTGGCATGCATTAAAAAGAGGATTAATTCCAGAGATAAAACAATAATTCTCCCGCTCTACAAGACTCTGGTCCGGCTGCACCTAGAGTATGCTGTCCAGTTCTGGGCACCAGTCCTCAGGAAGGATGTACTGGAAATGGAGCGAGTACAAAGAAGACAACAAAGCTAATAAAGGGTCTGGAGGATATTAGTTATGAGGAAAGGTTGCGAGCACTGAACTTATTCTCTCTGGAGAAGAGACGCTTGAAAGGCGATATGATTTCAATATACAAATACCATACTGATGACCCCACAATAAGGATAAAACTTTTTCGCAGAAGGGAGTTTAGCAAGACTCGTGGCCACTCATTAAAATTAGAAGAAAAGAGGTTTAACCTTAAACTACGTAGAGGGTTCTTTACTGTAAGAGCGGCAAGGATGTGGAATTCCCTTCCACAGGCGGTGGTCTCAATGGGGGGCATCGATAGTTTAAAGAAACTATTAGATAAGCACCTGAACGACCACAACATACAGGGATATACAATGTAATACTGACATATAACCACACACATAGGTTAGACTTGATGAACTGGTGTCTTTTTTCAACCTCACCTACTATGTAACTATATGTCAGACGTCGGGAATCCGCTGCCAGCAATCTGCCATTTTTGTCCCCTCAAACAGCCTGCCAGCCTGTAAGGCAGCATCTGCGTTATTGATGGAGGTGAGGTGAAGTTCGGAGTCTCTGCGAGCCTGTGCAAGTGTTAAGTAGTTGTCCCCACTGGGGAAGGAAACAAACCCAGAAGCTGTGTCAGACTCGGCCCGCTCCAGTAAGGACAATTGTGAGTTATACTCAACCCGTGCAGTTTTAATGGCAGAGATAAATTGGCCACGGGTAAAAGCTTTAAAAGCATTCCACACCAACTGAGGGGATGCAGTGGATACAGTCACCTCCCAGAAGTGAGGACCCGAGTCCTGCAGCAGCTTCTAAACCCTCCCGTTATATATCCATTTAGAATCCAAGCGCCAGACTCCTGGGGATCTACCCACTCCCACCTGCACCATAATTTCCATCGGGGAATGGTCTGAGATGCCAGCCAGCAAGTAGGTAGCACCCCGAATGGCAGATAGCACAAGTCTCGAGCCAAACGCCAAATCAATGCAGGAGCCATATTTGTGTAAGCCAGAGTAATGAGAGTAGAAACGGTCTAAAGGGAATTTGTATCTCCAGATCTCTGTTAAGTCAAAGTTACACGCCCAGGACTCAAGGTCCTGACAGGACATCCGCTAGGGATTAGAGGAATCCAAGTCCGCCTGCATGACGACATTGAAGTCTACAGCCCAGAAAACTTTAGAGAGAGCTGTAATGGTGCCAATTTCTTCTGGATGGTATACAGTATGCAAGGAGAAAAGGGCGGGGGAATATAAATATTGACAAATGCGTATTTCACGGTATCTATTTACAGAACCAAGATGATGTATCTGCCTCCCGAGTCAGAACATACCTGTATCACCTTGTAAGCAAGAGCTTTATGTAGAAGAATGGCGACCCCCCTGGCATAGCTAGAGTACATAGCGTGAAACGTTTGTTGTACCCATGCTCTATTGAGGGAGAGAATTTTATTCCCCAGGAGGTACATCTCCTGCAGAAAGATAATATGTGGTTTGTGGGATCTGAGGAATTTAAACATGAGAGCTCTTTACTTTGTTGTTGAGACCCCTTATGTTCCATGAAACTAGTTTTAACTCCATGGGGATGCCCTAAAAAAAGTTATGTATGTGGGGGTGGGGTACTGAGATGTATAGGAGGGGCCCCGAAACCAGCCTGAGGGAGGGAGAGGGGACCAGCCCTCCAGGGAAGTCACCACACCCCCATGTATGACAGGAAGTATGGAAATAGCCTATGAGGACACTCCAGCAATTAAGGATAATCGCTAAGCAAAGCAGTTGGTTACCAAAAAACATTAAACTAGTGAACACATTAAACGTAGCAAACTCCCTACTGACCAGCGACCCCAACAACTATGCCAGTCAGTTTGATACCCAGAACTAACTAAACTTCAGTCTTTCCTGAAGAAGTCCGTAATGCGGCAGCTGTAACCGCTGAAGCTTCTTTAGGAAGCCAGAACTGGAGGGGTTAAGAGCGTAACCTAATACTTGACTAGTAAGGTAGCTCCAGTAATAAAAAGGAAACTAAAAAAGGATGTATACCATATCTAGGAGTATAATGACTGCTTACTACCATTGCACAGTAAAGAAGGCTTGTCTAGTCGAGCCAAGGGGTGAATGTAGCAGCCCCTGCGGGCCAGCCCAACACCACCAAGGGACCGTTGGGGTGTCTTTATGAGGGTAACCAGGAGTCAGTCCGGAACAGGATGGGTGTATGGTGGTCAGCTAACTTGAGACTAGGAGCTGAGTACAAAGCATTCAAAATAGTCGATCTTAAAGTTAAAGGCCTGTCCCATAGCGACTCTAGGAGGCGTTTCATAAAGTTGAATTAGTGGGACTGGTTCATCTCAAGATATTCAACCAGTCATCCGCGTCAGTCGGGGAGTCGAAGAAACTGAGTCATTATGTGGGACCCTAAGGCGGCTAGGGTACATAATGCTGTATTTAATGTTCTTTCCACGTTGATGCCTATGGACGTCGTTAAAAGGTTTTCTGCTTACGTTGCAGCTCAGCTGAGAAATCCGGAAACAGTAGGTCAGAGGATTATTAAATATGGCTGGGTGGCCCTCATTGTGATACAGCACCTCATCCCAATAATTTGAAAAATCAAGCCAGGGGGAGGGAGTACAGGGATTATAGCGGTGCCAAGAGAAACGCAGTATACTTAGAATAAAATCAAAATAATTTTTATTAACACAGAAAATTATTTTGATTTTATTCTAAGTATACTGCGTTTCTCTTGGCACCGCTATAATCCCTGTACTCCATCCCCCTGGCTTGATTTTTCAGTAGGTCAGAGGAGCCGCCAAGCTGAAGTGTGGGGTGTCTGCGGGCCTCGGGAGAGAATCCTGTCGCAATCTCTGTAGTTAAGAAAACGAAAAAGTAAGGGTATGGGATTTGCTTCAGGGATAGCTCGCCCCGTGGGTACCTGGTGTGCACATTTCACAGCATAGGTTGGGGAGACCTCAGCAAAGCCTAGCAAGTTCTTAAAGAACCCCTTGGCAAATTCAGCCGGTCGATCGCCCTCCTCGAGACCTAGGACATGGACATTGCTGCGTCTTGCCCTTTTTTCTGCATCATCAGATTTAGTGACAATCATTTGTATTGTGCGTTGCAGGTCAGCTATTGTATTGGTGTGAGTTGCCGTGAGGTCCTCAGTGGCGGATATTCTGGATTCTGTTTCAGTCAGCCGAACCCTGATTTTATCAAGATCGTTTCTTATGAGATTGCATTCTTCCGTGAGATTATCTACTCTTACAAGCATGGATGTTTTGCTGTTTTCAATGTCCGCCAGGATCACCACAGTAGCATCTGGAGTGGAGGGAGGGCAGGAGGAGCTGCGTTCAGGGACGTCCCAGACTACATATAGAACTCTGATAGTAGGGCTTGCAGTCTGCTGACAAGAGAGGCGTCAGTATGTGTAGCTGGGATGGGTGGGCGGCTCAGCGTGTTTTTGTTTACCCCCTTTTTTGCAGGACCCATTGGTTTGGAGCGGAGAGGAGCACTTCACAGAGCTGGGGCTGTTCACCCGACTCCACAGTAACTATCACTGTCTCTGTGCAAGGAGAGGCTCTAGATTGGGAGTTAGTGTTTTTTTTTGTCAGAGCCAGCAACAGCAAGGGTCTCAGGGAGTCACTCCACACATATAGACTTCAGTTACACTTAGGATGTTAGATGGCACTAACCCAGGCCTTTGGACAGGGGGTGTTGTGGAAGCCAGGCAGGGCATGATCTCAGAGGTCAGAGGCACCTACCGCCCGCACTGCTTCTCCACGATCCAGCCGGGTTCCCCAGGGAGGCAGGATGGGGCCAGGAGCGTAGTGTGGACCCTCCTCTCTCAATCCACAGCGCTATCTGCAAGCCTAGTGTGCAAGATGGCAGTGAATCATGGGAACAAAGAGGGCCGCGGCCTATGCTCCAGCCGATCCACGCACAGATTCTTGGTGACAGAAGGGCTGGAGGAAGAGCTAATTGCCAGGCAACAGTCAAGCAGGGGGTGCCTAATAATGGCCGCCGCGGACTAAACACAACCACAATGTTAGCCGGAGTGGCTGTCGCTCAAGAGATATCCACCTAGGGAGATACTCGTCAGCCAGCTGACTAGGATGAGCCATGTGGCAGCGTCCCTGGGCGTGTAGGCGGTCAGATGGAGACTGATGGGCCTGGTCCGGACAATGGCCGCTGAGGACTAGGATACAACCACGGTGTGAGGCCGCCGCACAGGAAATATGCACTTAGGTGGATGCTCAGCAGCCAGCTGAGTGGGATGAGGCAAGTGGTGGTGTCCCTGGATGTGTAGGCAGTCAGATGGAGAAAAATTTGGTTAGGATTCTCTGGAGCTCCTCTCTGACACGTCCGTGGTGGTTTACATCCGGTCACGCCCCCGGGAACTTTGTTTGATCTGTCTTTAATAAAAATGGGCCAACAAGCCCTGAAATATTTGGTGTGGACTGTACTCGCTAGCAGGCACTACACTTGAGCTAATCAACCCCAAACTTCACAATGTGTATATATATATATATATATATATATATATATATATATATATATATATATATATATATATATATATATATATATATATATATATACATATACACACACACACACATACAGTATCTCACAAAGTACACCCTTCACATTTTTGTAAATATTTTATTATATCTTTTCATGTGACAACACTGATGAAATGACACTTTGCTACAATGTAAAAGTGAGTGTACAGCTTGTACAACGGTGTAAATTTGCTGTCCCCTTGAAATAACACACAGCCATTAATGTTCTAACCACTGGCAACAAAAGTGAGTACACCCCTAAGTGAAAATGTCCAAATTGGGCACATAAATGGGTCAATATTTTGTTTGACCACCATTATTTTCCAGAACTGCCTTAACCCTCTTTGGCATGGAGTTCACCAGAGCTTCACAGGTTGCCACCGGAGTCCTCTTCCACGCCTCCATGACAACATCACAGAGCTGGTGGATATTGGAGACCTTCCGTTTTAAAATGCCCCACAGATGCTCAATGGGGTTTAGATCTGGAGACATGCTTGGCCAGTCCATCACCTTTACCTTCAGCTTCTTTAGCAAGGCAGTGGTAGTCTTGGAGGTGTGTTTGGGGTCGTTGTGTTGGAATACTGCCCTGCGGCCAGGTCTCCGAAGGGAGGGGATCGTGTTCTGCTTCAGTATGTCACTGTACATGTTGGCATTCATGGTTCCCCCAATGAACTGACAGCACTCATGTAGCCCCAGACCATGACACTGCCACCACCATGATTGACTGTAGGCAAGACACTTGTCTTTGTACACCTCACCTGGTTGCCGCCACACATGCTCGACACCATCTGAACCAAGTTAAGTTTATCTTGGTCTCATTAGACCACTGTCAGAAACCATGAATCAGACCGAAACAGAAGTACAGTTAAATCATACTTATTTCATAACAAAATTAAAACAAATGTATTCAAAACATAGCCAAAGTTTGGTAACCGGAACAGATAGTCAGACAAGCCAGAAAGTCAGGAAGCCAGGAAACAGCGTAGTGGAACAGCAAGCAGGATCTGGAGCCAGAAGGAATGTCAGCCAAGCGAGTCTAACAGGAACACAGGAGATAGTCTCTGTGATGTTGACCAAGGCAAAGGCAGAGATAATCTGGGCTGGATGGCTTAAGTAGGCAGGACTGACTAGCAGGATATTTAATCAACAGGCGAGTCACTGTAGAGAGATAGGAGCTGGCAATTAGCCGACAGCTGAGCGACCAGCTCAGAGAAGGAAGGGCTGAGCCCAGCCCTAACAACCACAGGACATGGTTCCAGTAATCCATGTCCTTAGTCTGCTTGTCTTCAGCAAACTGTTAGCGGGCTTTCTTGTGCATCATCTTTAGAAGAGGCTTCCTTCTGGGACGACAGCCATGCAGACCAATTTGATTCAGTGTGCAGCATATGGTTTGAGCACTGACAGGCTGACCCCCCACCCCTTCAACCTCTGCAGCAATGCTAGCAGCACTTAAACATCTATTTCCCAAAGACAACCTCTGGATGTGACGCTGAGCACGTGCACTCACTTCTTTGGTCGACCACGGTGAGGCCTGTTCTGAGTGGAACCAGTCCTGTTAAACCACTGTATGGTCTTGGCAACCATGCTGCAGCTCAGTTTCAGTGTCTTGGCAATCTTCTTATAGCCTAGGCCATTTTTATGTAGAGCAACAAATCTTTTTTTTTAGATCCTCAGAGAGTTCTTTGCCATGAGGTGCCATGTTAAAATGTTGAACTTCCAGTGACCAGTAGGAGAGAGTGAGATCAATAACACCAAATTTAACACACCTGCTCCCTATTCACACCCGAGACCTTGTAACACTTTGTCACATGACACCAGGGAGGGAAAATGGCTAATTGGGCCCAATTTGGACATTTTCAGTTGGGGTGTACTCACTTTTGTTGCCAGTGGTTAGGACATTAATGGCTGTGTGTTGAGTTCTTTTGAGGGGACAGCAAATTTACACTGTTATACAAGCTGTACACTCACTACTTTACATTGTAGCAAAGTGTCATTTCTTCAATGTTGTCACATGAAAAGATATAATAAAATATTTACCAAAGTCTGGAGGGGTGTAGTCACATTTGTGAGCTACTGTGTATAAATATATATATATATCTCTCCTTGTTGTAGCTGCTTTCTCAGCACCATCTGTTGTGGAACCATAAGTCCCAGCATAACTTAAATCTATAAATAAATTCACTACTGTTGCTACTAGTGTAAAAGATCACAAAAGGAAATGCATGGCATGCTTAATTTTTTTTTTTTTTACATTTGTAAGTTTTGCACTGTTAGACCAGATAATGTAATTCCTTTTTCTTTCTGGGGCATTGATTTTAGAATGTGTGTAGGAGACACAGACACAAGTTTAAATAGTACCGTGCTACAGTAACCGAAGTAATGGAACAATTATAACAACAATATTTATAAAAAATGTTAGGATCACAGTGCTTGATACACCAAAATATGCGTAAATGAATCCAATATCAGTGGATAATTTTAATCAATGAATAGTCCATGCAAAAAAACTGTATAAATAATAAAAGTGAAATAGTGATGAAAAAACAAAGATGCAGCCTCCCATTAAGTGCTGCAATATCCCACAGAGTGCATCCCAACTAGTGCTCAGACAGTCTAGATGAGGGTTCCATTTCTCTTGTTCAAATATTTTATTTGTACAATACATCAAAAGAGTTGTACAATTATAAAAAAGCAAGTCATAAACATACAGCAGTCTGTATAATGCAACAGGAGATGACATGACCTTCAAGTAAAGGGAGCGGTAGGGCTTAGGGGACCTGTAACCTATAAAAGGTATGCCTCTAGTGTAGAAGGTCAATGAAGGACCTCAGAAGGGGTTAACATTTAAGTAACAGTAAGTAAACTGGTCCTGAGAACATTCACAATAAATTGTTCTTAGCGGCTCCTCTGTATAGAGTAGCTGGGGTGTAGTGTGGCCTTGTCCCCAAGGCTATTTTCAAATTATACCTCGGGGAGAAGGTTGATGGATGGATACATCACTTCTTCCATCCCACTGGCTTTAAAAAGAAATAAAAATATAAAGTAGAAAGAGGGATGCTTGTGCCCCCATGCTTCTAAGGTCATAAACAGGGGGGCTGTATAGAATCCGCGATGGAGAATGAGTTGGAGATAAGGGGTTAGCAAAGTTATCCTGAAGAGCAGGGCGGAGAACAGGAGGGGTAGAGGAACATAAGATTGGAAGGAATGGGGGTGAAGGGGCTTCCCTAGAGAGGACCTCATTCCCTGCGTGTATACTCTAGTCACGGGTGGGAGGGGTTTAGTTTCACCACTAGGGTAGTATAAGTGAGTCATCTAGGTCTGGGGTAAAAAGTGGGTGATCTAAGGCCTCCAGAGTCTTTCATAGACAGACACTTTGTCTAGTATGACTGCTTCAGTCTTAGCGTGGATCATGGCTTGGGTAATTCTAGGTTTCATAGTCAGTTTACATACAGTGCCTTGAGAAAGTATTCAAAGCCCCTTGAAATTTTCCACATTTTGTCATGTTACAACCAAAAACGTAAATGTATTTTATTGGGATTTTATGTGATAGACCAACACAAAGTGGCACATAAATTGTAAAGCAGAAGGAAAATGATAAATGGTTTTCAATTTTTTTTACAAATAAATATGTGAAAAGTGTGGCAAGTATTTGTATTCAACCCCCCAATTCAATACTTAGTAGAACCACCTTTCGCTGCAATCACAGCTGAAAGTCTTTTTTGGGATCTCTCTACCAGCTTTGTACATCTAGAGTGACATTTTTGCCCATTCTTCTTTGCAAAATAGCTCAAGCTCTGTCAGATTGGATGGAGAGTTTTTAAAGGTTCAGGCGCAAGAGGTGCGTGCCAGCAACAGTAGCTAGTTAAAATAAATTTAAAAAATAATAACAGTACTTGGATGCCAGCAACAGTGGTCAGTTCAGAAGGAATATAATTATGTTTGAGGTCAGGTAGTTTGTGAGATGAGTGTAAAGTACTTAAGGCTGCTGTCCTTAGAGTATAGCCAGCTCTGTAGAGTACAAGAAAGAAGGAAGAAAACAGACACTAAGTGCAGTATCACAGGGGGGAACTTTTAATAAAGGATTAAAAACACTTACAAGATTAAAAAGAATATATGTCGCCTTCCACATAAGTAGATATCAGCCTTGAATCCTCTATCCTGCGGGTACTGCCGGAATCTGGTCCATGGGGAGTAGATATTATGGAATTAGGTAACAGGTTCAGTGATGAGGGTAGAAGGGGAGGGTTCTGTTCCAATCGGTCCTTCGGTATAGCGCCATCCGCAGGGAAAATTCATCCAGTTGCAGGCTCCACACACGTCCTGTGGCCACCAGGAAATTAAACCAATGTGGAATGTGGGCAGAAAAGATGTCACCGGATGGACAGGGGTATATAGGAAGAGGAGACCGAAAACAATAGAGGCTACGCGCTCGGAACTCACTGGTCCTTCAGAGGCTTTTGAATTTTCCCTGCGGATGGCGCTATACCAAAGGATCCCAAATACCTCAACCCAGAAGGTACAAACTACAGGACATTCCCACCAAATGTGTACATGGGTGCCTGATGTGTCACAGCCGCGGAAGCAATTCGGTGAGTATTGAGGTAGGAATTTGCATAGCCTGGCGGGGACCAGGTACCACCTAGTGAGCACCTTATAGTTGGTTTTGAGTGCCACAATATTAGGTAAGGCTGATTTAGTAGCCTGCCAGATACATGACCAGTCTGCTGGATTTAGAGTGAGGTTAAGGTCTCTCTCCCATTTCTCATCATGTTGGTGGGACCATTGTTGAGTATGATAGTAAAAGAAAAAGAAGGTATCCCCCGTGGGGTTTTAAAGCAGCAAAAAATTATGAAAATAATAGGTTGTTACTTGAAAGAGTTTTTTTATTAATGGAACTTAACCATAATGGTTAAAATAGGAGCTGTGCTGCAGGAGATAACACAAATGAAGCTGGCACAAGTATTATACAATGATCAAGCGCTAAAATAGGATGATAATCCTGACGCGTTTCGACCCCGTTGGGTCATCTTCAGAGGATTGAGGCGCTGTGACAAAATTTGCGTATTAGAGTTCATGGATGTGACCATAAAAATACTTATACGCTTGATCATTGTATAATACTTGTGCCAGCTTCATTTGTGTTATCTCCTGCAGCACAGCTCCTATTTTAACCATTATGGTTAAGTTCCATTAATAAAAAAACTCTTTCAAGTAACAACCTATTATTTTCATAATTTTTTGCTGCTTTAAAACCCCACGGGGGATACCTTCTTTTTCTTTTTGACATTAATCGGGGTGTGCAGCACTTTATATCTTCTCAGTATGTGTCTCTCCCCTTTTCTTGAGTATGATAGTAGTTGAGCGTACAGGTCCGAGATGAGCCTGCAACTATGGGGGTCGGATTTGCAAGCTCTTTCAAAGGTCTTGAAGCTTGGGATAGCTGAGGCAGGGGGTATTTTCATTAGACATATGCACACTGAAATATTTTGTTTCGGAAGTTCGTTTTCGTCCAAAAAATACATTTAGTTACTCCCGAAATTAATTTTTATTTATTTTGTTTCGTTAAAAAAATGCATTCATCCGAAAATCCAAAATAAGGTCAAATCTGTCATTGAAGGCTTTATGGTGTCTGTCGAATGTTCTAAGAAGATTCGACGGAGCAGCTAAACTGTATGACGCCGCAATCATACATTTCCGGTCGAATGTTCCGCCTACAAGCTATAGTAGAATTCTAATGTTGTATGACACTAGTAATAATTATATTTATTAATTATTATTACTAGTCAACCAACATTAGAATTCTTCTATAGCCTATGTGCGGAACATTTGACCATAAATGTCCACTCGTGGTGACTGTTTCGTCAAATCTTTTCTACGTCGAATAATCTTGGACTAAGTTAGGTTGGGTACATTCGACCTTTTCTTGCTATTGTCTCTATAATTTCGAATCTTTTCTCTCTATGTAGAATAATCTTAGACTAATAGAGCTAAGGTTAGGCACATTCAACCACAGGTTCGATGGACACAGATCGCTATTGTCAGCGTCATGTCGAATCTCCTATCTATATCGAACTGTTGTCACAACGAAAACGAAAATAAAGCATTTATGTCGGATCTTTCGGTTTTCGGATTCTGCACCTTTGTTATCATTTGTTAAAACGATAACAAAAATACCCGAGATTCGGAAGAAAATGCATTCGGACAAAAACGAATGCACATGTCCAGTATACATTGGGTAAAGTGCTTGAGTTGGAGGTATCAAAAGAGTTCCGAGGAAGGTTATGCAATTCACAGAGTGTCAGGAAGGGTGTGATAGATCGTGAAGTAAAGAAGTGGTGGGCACGGATTAATCCTGCATTAGACTAAGCTGAAGAGGAGGATAGTGCAGACCAGGCTGGGTAGGAGGAAGAGTTGCGGAGAAAGGAAAGGAGGGGATTGTGAGAGGATTGGAGGCCAAAACAAATTCAAGTCTGTCCCAAATGGTTAGACTGTGCTCAGTAATAAAAAGAGAAAAAGGTGCAGTAGGGTGTTTCATTTTCTAATGGAAAAAAATAAACTAAAATGTTTGCAGACTTTGCTTACGCCCCGAGTCTGAGTGATGTAAAAGATATATATATGCTAAATTTCAAGAAGATTGGATAATATTTAGAGGTTGCACACTTTGATCTGTTTTGTAAAAGTAGGCAAAAAATATGATTTTTTAATGTGAATTACTTTTATTTGGAAAACTAGAAATCACAAACTTAAAATACTATTAAAACTATACACTATGATTAATAGGCAATATGATAGGCAAAACGTGTTATATTAATCAACTTTGAACGATATAATCCCTTGTTTTGTTCGCTTGGTGACGACTTTTCTGTGAAGCTCGACTACCCTTAACAAGAATTGTTTGTTGTTCATCCCTGACCGATTCGTTATACTTTATCAGAGCAATTCCTCTTTCTGCGGTATCGACAACCATAAGAGCGTTCACATGGCTTCTTAGAGAATCACTGCAGTATTATGTCTTGTCGTGGATCCCAAACAATTCAAAGAACATCTTTGTTTTATTAGTAACAAAACGGTTCGGGTCCTTTCCTTCAAAAAACACGTTTTTACCCTCTAATCGTTTCAATTCATTTTTTTTTACAGGTTTGGTTTCTAGATTTTTAGTCATATTTTCCTTAACAGCCTGAGTAATACTTTCGTCCAAAAAAGCCAATTCTACGTTTGTTTCTGACAGAGTCCAAAGGTGTCTCTTACCAATTGTGAGAGCACATTTTTTGACGTCTGCATCTGGGTAAGTGCTCAAAAGCTGTAGCATATCCAAATCATTCTTTGGAGCCCATCGACTTACAACTGCCTCATGCCAAAAGCGAACATATATGAGGCTGACAAAATGTGCAACCCGTTTCATTCCTTCCAATTGTTGTTGAGGAATATTCAATTGTTTAATGAAGAGGACAATTTTAAGTGCATATATTGCCGCCTTTGCCATCCACCTTGCTTGATGCAGTGCCCCCAGGATCAAACTGAAGTAGTTTTTAGACCAACCTCCTAGGTACAGGAGTGAGAGTTGTAATCACTCTTCGTAGTCATCTCTTGGATGACTACCGTCTTTTAGGACATTTTGGATGTAGTTAACCATTTTCACTTGTCCTTCTAGAAAGCCTTGAACTGGACTTTCTTCATCCAGCATTGTTGTATATAACTTTAAAGTGAAGCCCACAGACTTTGCTTTGATAAAAGTTATTAATGTGTGCAACCCCTAAATATTATCCAATCTTCTTGAAATTTGGCATGTATATCTTTTACATTACTGTGACTTGGGGCGTAAGCAAGGTCATATGAAATTCACATCTTTGGAAAAATGAAACACCCTAAGGTGCAGCACTCAAAATAAAAAGTCCTTTGGACCCTTCAGTCTTCAGATATGAATAGTGACCAAACACGTCATGGGGTATATTTGAAGAGTGAGAGAGGGAAGATAACCACCAGCGGCACCCACCTACACTGCTTCTTACACTCCTTTCTGGACCCTTATCACAGGGGTCAAATGAGCAGATAGATGGACTAAACATTTAATCACAAGCATTCACAATCGGTCAGGCACGGCAGATAAAAATCAGAATGGACACAGGTATCCCAGTCTCCATGCTCCATTCCCAATGATCACACCATTAGATCCACATACAGTATCATCCCATAGAACATAAAAGAAGATTCCTCATGTTGTAGTAGTTCTTATTCAAATTTAATGATTAAAACAAAGGAATATTGCACTCACATTTCCATATAGAGGATAATCGCTTTGCTGTTTGATACAAACATACAGCTCCTGGCTAATACTGCCAACAAGATGGGCCCCGTGTCCCGGGATACAGTCACGTCATCACCTTTCAAGCTTCTCTTTATGCGTTTCGTCACATGTTGACATTGTCAGGGGCGTGGCTTGACGTGCATAGAACTGTATTATATTAGAGCGATGTCTAACAATCTGTGGAAATCACATGTGCTTCAACCAGTGGAAGCAACCAGGGAAATAAACCAAGGACGCTAACCAGTGGCCGGAACACCTTTAATCCACAGTAATCAAACCGTGAATAGTGAGCAAAAAAAGATTTTTTAATCATTGAAGGAATAGCCACAATCATATTTATGTGAAAGTCAATCATCCTACACACAAACGTTACAAATTGATCATGTACTGAGTTCAGATATATACATTAAAAACTTGGTATGCCAGAAGACAGCGCCATCTTGAGGAGTAGGCAACAATCAATGAAAATGTGAAATATATTACAAATATAAAATATATATATATATATATAAACATGCAAATAAAAAATAACTTACTAAATTTCACATACGTCTGAAACCAAATGTTCACAGTGTACGAGATAGCATAAAAAGGCTGGCTAAACCAAAACAAAGATAAAAACTATGACTTGCTGATAAATGCAGTCACATCCCACTCAACGTTTAAGCCGAAGGGATTATAAGTCTTAGCTTTATAAATCCACTCGGTCTGTGCTTAGTAATAGAGTTAGTGATGGATCGATGTTGCGAGGGCGATAGCCACAAAAGGTTCCCTGTGGAGAGAGGGTCGCTATTAAATGATTCAAGTGCTACCCATAGCGGGATCTCTTTAGTAGCGTGGTATTTGGGGAGTTGCGCTAGCTGCGCCGCATAGTAGTTCGTGCAGTTGGGTACGCTAAGCCCACCCCTGTTACAGGAAGTATAGAGTGGGCTTGGGCAGATGGGGTTTGAGTTTGCTCCAGATGTAGTTTGAAATCTGCATTGAAGAATGCGCAAGTAAAAGGATGGGACTTGTATGGGCAGTACCCTGAAGAGGTAGAGAATTTTAGGAAGGATAGACATCTTAACTACCGTGATTCTGCCCATCCATGCCAGGGGTAAAGTAGACCACTTTGACATGGGACTGGTAAGGTGAAAAAGCATAGGAGGGCAGTTGGCGGCATAGAGGTCATCAGGGTTGGCTGTAAACTTGATACCCAGGAATGAGATGTTGGAGGTAGCCTAGGAGAACTGACAAATTTTCGTTCAGTTGAAACTGTAGACTGGATGGTAAGGAAATATTTAGGGTGTTCGACTTTTGGGGATGATAGGGCCCAACATCCTTCCAAAGCGGCATAGGGTCTCCAGCAAATTAGGGGAGGAGATCAAGGGCGAAGTCAAGAACATTAGGACACCGTCTGCGAATAAGCATAGTTTGTGTTGATGTCCCCCTAATTCTAGGCCTCGAATGTTTGGGTTGGATCAAATCAGGAGTGCCAGTGGCTCAATAGCTAGGGAATTGTTAGAGGACAGCCCTGTAGGGTACCTCGTTCTATGGGGAAGTGCTCGAAGCGGAAGCCCGAGTAGCACACAAAGGCTTTCGGGTTTTGATAAGGGGCAGAAACCCATTGTAAAGAATGTGAGCCAGATCCCCATAGTTGAAGGACAGAAGTGAGATAAGACCATGAAAGGGTATCAAACGCCTTGCGAATATCAAGCGAGATGAAGCAAGATGGTATTTGGCAGGTGCAGGCAGCGTGAGCTAGAAGTGTGGCTCTTCATATATTGTTACCTGCTTGACGAGAGGTAATAAACCCCATTTGGTCTTTGTGAACTGAGGAATCTATAATGGGATTGAGGCGAATTGACAAGACTTTAGCTACGAGTTATATATCTAGATTGAGTATGGATATTGGCCTATAGTTAGACCAGGTGGTGTCGTCCATATTTGGTTAAGCGATCATTGAGATCGCTGCTGTGAGTGATTCCACATGAAAGGAATGGCCTTAAGGCAGAGAATGAAAAGCTTCTACTGGGGGCATAAGAAGGTCAACGAACCATTTGTGGTACATCACCGAGAAGCAGTCAGGACCCAGGCATTTGTGTGGTTTCAACAATTTTATTGCCGGTTGGATTTCCTCAGCTGTGATGGGCTTCTCCAATATTTCTCTGTGAGAGGAAGAAAGTTTAGGGAGGTGGATAGTAGAGAGAAGGTTATCCATACAAGATTGGTCAAAGGTGTGTTTTTTTTTTTTGTATCAGATACAAAAGATCAAGATCAGATAGTCACCTGCAAAATTCTTGTAGTATTTTTAGGGGATTAGTGGAATACGTATCTTTAGTTAACTTCGATCGTACTGGTTTAGGAGCTTAGTCCACTTTGCGGAGCACCAATGCAAGGAAAGTGTCAGGTTTGTTAGCTTTCATATAAGAATTGTGTCGTGATCTGCAAAGTACTGTATTTATTGGCGTATAACACTCACTTTTTCACCATGAAAATCGGGTGCAAATAGCATGTGCGTGTTATACGCCAATACTTAAATTTTAGCTGCCTCGGAGGGGACAGGGAGTGGGGCGGGACGAGCGCCGTCAGATTACATGCAGTGAGAATCTACTGTTTACTTGGCAGCCTCTGTAATAGGAAGTCTCGTCTCCTGGGCCACCATTGGACCACTGTTCTGTCTATCATAGGATTCTCACTGCATGTAATCTGTCGACACTCATCCCGCCCCTCTCCCTGTCCCCTCTTGCTGCAGATGGGCATCGATCAGGCTGCAATGATGGCAATGGTGAAGCTGCTGCATTGAAGGAAATCGTAAGGCTGCTGCATTGATGGCAATGGCGAGGCTGTACTGATGGCACTTGTGAGGCTGCAGATGGGCATTGATCAGGCTGCATTGATGGCAATGGTGAGGCTGCAGATGGGCACTGACCCTTCTTTTGCTTCAAAGTTCCTTATTTAAAATTTAAGTTTTTTTCTTGAAATTTCCCTCTTAAAATGAATGTGCGTGTTATACGCCGATAAATACGGTAGTTTTTCCGCCCGATCCAGAGAGAAAAAGGACAAGTTCTAAGGGAGCTCTTTTGAAGTCTTGTTTGGTCGACAAGACGGTGAGATTTGGAAGGCCTCAGAGGTTGTGTAAAAAGCCTCTTCAAGTCGTTCATGTAGAAGACATTTCTCCCAGCGTTGGTGGGAAGCTTGACTGATACACACTCCCCTGATGACTGGTTTATGTGCTTCCCATGACATCATAGGAGAAACATCTGAAGATATGTTGTTAGATAGTCCTTAATGGCTTCTGCCATTTCCATACAATGGGTCAGGTTAGCTAGTAAGCAGTCATTGATGTACCAGGAATGGTGGTTTGGTCTAGGGACCAGAGAGGAAAAAAAGATGTAACTACCGCATTGTGGTCAGACTAGGCACAGAGTATGATAGTCGAGGTCAAGACAAGAGGAGAAGTGCCAACGCTAACCAGGAAATGGTCGATGTGAGAGAATGCTTTGTGGGGATGAGAGTAGTGAGTGTATTGTTGCTTAGCAGTGTTCTGTTATCGCCAAGAGTCAAGTAGGGAGTGCTGATTTAAGATCTGTTAATAGGAAAGGCGTTGAGTGGTAGAAGGGACCGGGGATTTATCCAGGAAAGGGTAAATAAACTGGTTGGAGTCTCCGCAGATTAGAAGAGTACCCCGTTTATGGAAACAAGAGACAATAAGTAGGAGAGAAATGACAGGGGTTCCTTGTTGGGAGCGGAATATGAGACTATTGTAACTTCACAGTCTAGTAACAGGCCAGCGAGTACAAGGTAGCGACCCTCTGGGTCTCTGGTCTCCGCCTGGAGTTTGAATGGAGTGTTACGGTGGAATGCTATTAGTACACCGCGTTGCTTAACAGAAGCCGAGGCTGTGTACACTTGCGGGTATTGTTTGCCAAAAAATTTAGACGAAGAGTGGGTTGAGAAGTGCATCTCTTGAAGGCAAACCACATCGGCTGAGAGCGAGGAGCATATTTGAAATGCTTTGGTGTGTTTGGTTTGGTTGAATGGAGGCCCTGAACATTTAGAGTCACCATAATTGGATGTGGAAAAGGTTTAGAAGGTGACGAGACTGGCTAGCAAGGGTTGAAGATACCCTAGGGAGAGTGGGGGGAGGAAGGGGAGGGTCAGGGGCTAAGAGAAGGGAAGGTAGGAAAGCAGCGAAAGCAGGAGTAGTAGGAGGTTTAGTGAAGAGTGGTGCTGCAGAGGGGCTGAAGTTCAATTGGTGGAGGGAGGGATGCCGTCCAACCAAGGGACACAAAAGAGGGTCCGAAGAGTACCCAAAAAATTTGAGGAGGGGTAAACGAGGACTTTGGGGGGGGACGACAGTGAGCAGTCTCTGGGACCGCAACAGCCAATAAAGGCGAAACAGAGGTCAAAATACAAACGATTCTCAACATTGAGTAGATCATAGTTGTTCTAGATATTCTGTAGGCGAGTCACTGCAGGATACATATAGCGTGTGCTGCTGTACAGATGAAGGATGGAACACCAGGGGTGCATGTGCTTACCCTGGTTAAGCAATTTGGGAATTGACAGTGTCCATCAGAATAGATAGAGAAGGGCAGAGGCAACATACAGTTCAAGGGGTGTCACCTGTAAGTTTGCTAAGAGAGCCAGGTGAGGTGAAAACAGAATCCCAGAAGTGAACCATGGGCTCCTAGGGCTAATTAGGCCATTGAGTCCTCCAGAGCATGTCTCGGTGAGGTAAAACAGCCCCGTTTATGGACACCGGACTGGTCCTGACAATCAGGGGATTTTTGTGGTTTCTTTGGGGAGTTGGATGCCGTCCGGTATCTGGATCCTTCGATGTTGATCACATTGGGTGTAAGCTAGGGGTGCTGAAATTAATCGCTGCATTGATGCATCACGATTCAGGGGTCCCCGATGCGGCACTGATGCATGCGACCCGAAAAATCGATGTCGGGTGACGTCATCCTGACTTGCCCCGCCCCTCCCAGAAGAGCGCTCCGAGCGTGTCTGTCAAAATAGATTTTTGTAATATATGCAGAGTTGTAACCTATTAAGTGGCCACCGCTGTATGTTTTTTAAAAATATATGCAGCTTCATACCTTATTTTAGTCTGTGTATATAACTGCATATCCCGCTCATGTGACTGCCAGGTCCGGCCCGCCTCTCTCTTGACGTCAGCCCCGCCCGCCTCTCTTCTCATCTGATAGCTAGTTGGTGGGCGGGGCTTAGAAACCCCACTGACGTCAGGAGAGCCGTGAGACTGAGAGGAGAGAGGTGGGCGGGATCGAGCAGAGCAGTCACATGAGCAGCACATACAGTTCTACACAGACTAAGAAATGAGGTATGAAGCTGCATATATTTTAAAATGCACATACAGTGGGCACTTAATGGATTACAACTGCATTTATTACCACACAGGTATTTTAACAGCAGTATATAGAGTACAAATGTGTTTATACTCTTACACTGGCTGCTACACGTGCTCTGTGCTGACACATTTGCCGCCCCCCCCCCCCCCCTGTTTGCACATTTCACTCTGTCCTAATGTGCTGGAAGGTGCAAATGAGGGAGCCCATAAACTTCACAGGGCTGTTTGTCGGTTGTGGATTCTACTCCCTCCTGACCTCCCAGCAGCCGCGTGTGTGAATTCCTGTACCCTGTAGTGCACTGGATTAGTGCACTCAATAAAGCGGAGTTCCATCCGTTTTTTAGTTTATTAAAAGTCAGCAGCTACAAAAAGTTTAGCTGCTGACTTTTAATAAACACTCACCTGTCCCATGGTCCAGCGATGCGGCCGCACGGAGCCTCGCTCCTCTCCCCCTCCTCTCCTCAGCGCCGTCATATCTACTGTGGGCAGTGACACCCGGCCGTGACAGCTAATGGCTTAACGGCCGGGAGAGCACTGCGCTCTGCCATTGGCCAGCCAATCTTCTGGGACCCATGTTGTGTCCCAGGAGATCGCTGGCAGGGAGGGGCTGCCAAGGGCAAGAGGAGGAGTCACCTAGGCTGCCGGGACAGGAAGTCCCACTAAAAAAAGAGGACACACACTCCCCCCCCCAAAAAAAATAACATGCCAAAGTGGCATGTCAGGGGGTGAGGAGTGCTTAAGGGGGAAGTTCCAATTTTGGGTGGAACTGCTCTTTAAAGGAGTGAGGTTATTTTTAATTCAAAGAAAGAGTTCCAGGAAATTTTTTGTTTATTAAAAGTCAGCAGCTAAAAAAAAAAAAAAAGTATCTTCTGACTTTTAATAAAAAGACACTCACCTGTCCCACAATCCAGTGACGTGGCCACCCAAACCCTCCATTCTCTTCCCTGCCTGTCCACGGCGCTGGCAATACTACTGTGGGCATCCGGCTGTGACAGCTTGCAGCTTCACAGCCGGGTGCGCATGTCTCACTGCACTATCCTGCACAGCCGGGCAATCTTCTGGGACCTGTGATGTGTCCCAGAAGATTGCAGGGAGAAAGGGCCACCTAGGCAGCCCAAGCGGAAGTGTGAGCGCGTCAGTAATCGCAATGTATTGCAGAATCGAATCGAAGACCAGATAATCGTAATCGAATCGAATCGTGAGACCAGTGAAGACCCCAGTGTAAGCTGGAGGTCTTGAAGTGTGGCCTGGAGCTCTTCTATAGATTTGCATAGGTGAGATAATCCCTTATATAAGAAGCAGACAGCAAAAGGGAAGCTCCATCTGTATTTGAATGCAATGTTTTTGCATGAGTAGGAGAGTTACACAGCCTTTCGTTTGGAGAGGTCTTAAAATAATTGGTAGAGGTGTCCTTGAAAGGTCAGGGAGTCCTTATTGCGGGATGCCACCATTAGCTGTTCTTTGGTACGAAAATAGTGGAGCTTTACCACTGTCTTGAGGTGGGCCATCTTCTGGTAACGGAGCCAGGGACCTATGAATTCTGTCCATCTCCAATCGTTCCATAGGGATCGATGGAGCAAGCTCCTGGAAAAGCGCTGTGATGGTGGATTGTAGATCCATTACAGTCTCGGATCCCCCTTCACATTAGATCTCCTTGCTCTATTTTGGAAGTCCCCGAGGCAAGCCTGGAGGGTTAGGTTCTCTTTCACGGAGGGTCTCCATTTCCTCTGCATGATTGCTTGTGAGGATGTCCAAGTTGTTCACCCTCTGTTTTAGGACCGAGATTCGTCGACCCAGATCGAGGATTTTGCCGGTCACCTTCTCAGTGATGGTGTCTGAGGTGCTTTATAAAGATCCCTGGTGAGCATTCTTTCTATCTGGAAAAGCAGGTCTGGTTGGGCTCTGTCAATATGCAGGGCTAAGGGAGTCATTCCATAGTCTGTGTCAGACTCAACGTCTGTTGCAGGTGCTGGGAGCCTTGTCAGTTTCTGTGAGTGCGAGTGCTGTGTGCCTGGTCTGGAAGATGGCGGCAAAACCATTTTGGAAAGAACCCTCACAAGCACGTCCCTGATGGATTTTAGTTTTTGGCTTGGTGCCATTAAAGACCATACTGGGATGCTCCGATCTAGGTCTAGGGAGTGAGTGATGCTGCAGATGGAGTTGTGGACATAAATCATCCCAAACAGGAGGGGAAGAGAAAAAGCAAGGAAATTATGGAATGAGAAAAACACGTCACTAATAAAGTATTCTTTATTCTTAAATATAAAACATGGTAGTTAACTGTGGTTGCTAGTGCCGGACTTGCTCATAAGTGTTTCATTTGCGAGTCATGAAAGGTTGCCGTTCTATGAACATACAGATAAACCTGGCAGTACCCAACAAGGGAACATACCCTTGCTCCTTGGGTATTGTGATAGCCAGGTTGTGATGGAGCTGCAGGCATTGGGAGTCATCGCTCCATGGCTGTGTCAGCCCCGGTAGATGCGGAGCACTAGGCAGACATGTTTGTCCTGGGTGGCAACGCGCATGGCCCCCCAGTGTGTTCCATTTCTCATTAGTGCTCAAAGATCACTCAACAGATAACCTCCAAGTGCTCCCCCCTCCAGCAATAAACTCATCCGACGGAGTTTGATCTCCACATTTAAAATCAATACAAGCCTTTAAGCCTCCCCAGGCTTTGACATTTTTTTTGCTGTTGTGCTCTCAGATAGATCTCATGGTGATTCATAGTATCCAAAGTGCATATATAAAGAAAAACTACTAATAGTGCTTATATGCTCCATAAAACTTCAATTTATTAAATGAGTACAGGTTACTCACATTGCTCAGGTGTGTATTATACCCCTCAGCTTTAGCTAACATATACCCACAGGCTGACCTTAGATGTACGAGGTGTTCTGGCACAAGTTGGTAATTTTATCCATATGGTATGGTCGTGTCCGATGTGCGTGCCCTTCCGGAACTTAGTAGTCAACTATGTGATCTCCAGTTATGTAGTGAACCCTTGCTTACTTTGCTAGGCCATATGGAGGATGTGGAAGCAGATCGCTATACTAAGCTGTTTTTCACTTATGCACAACAAGACATTCTCCTGCAGTGGAAATCTCCTACACCCCCGACTGTGGTAATGTGGAGTAAAACTATAAATTCAGTTATCCCCCTTTACAAAATCACATGAGAGTAGGAACTGTCCCTGGAAATTGGACAAAGTGAGGTGGATAGATGCATATGGACAGAACACTATAGATGGAGTTTGAGAAGTTAAGCTTTGCCTCCCCTCTCTTGCCCTTTTCCTTTATGTCAATTTTTCCCTTCTTCCTCTCCTGCCCTTCTGATTTCCTCAGTCCTTTCTCCAACCCCCCTCATTTTTCCTTTCCTTCCTTCTTTATTCATTTCCCTTGTCTTTACCCTGGAAATAACCTAGGTTATATAGATTTCTCTACTCCTAGTGCAGTAATTTTCTATAGGTTGGTTAGAGAAGTGTTTACTCTCAAGCTCTTCTACCTTGGTTGGTAGAGGGAAATTTTTTTAACCTTATGCTTCTGTTCTTTCTAATAAGTACTGCACTTTTAGATTCTGTTGAATAGGGGATATTGTTTTTTCCTTCTACTTTGAATGTTGTATGTGACAATGTACCATCTTACTTGTTATACTGTACACCATTACCAATACTTTCATGAGCTGTAATGTTATTGGCAAATCTTTAATAAAACGTTTTCTGTAAAAAAACAAAAAAAAAAACAAACACAAAGGAGATACTGTATATAAGCAAATGCCAGGACTATTGAGGGGCGTGGCCTGGAGAGTAATGGTATAGGACACAAATAGTGTGAGCTCCGCTGTCCTAGAATCCTATTCATAATCCTGACCGAATCCTGTACATCCTATGCCCTACTTTGCACCCAGGGATCCCTCCTGCCTCCTCTGCTGATTTTGGAGCCTATCAGCCCGCCGGAGCACCGCACGAAGCCGCTGTGGCACAGACCTCCGGACCGGCTTTGCCCCTAGTCAGGGCCGCGGCGGCCATCTTGCTGCACCCGGCGGAGGCCGAAATACAATCCACGGGCCCCCAGGACGGCTGGAAACTCACCCCTCTTCTGCAAGACCCCCCCGGAGCACCTGAGGCCACTGTAGAGGTACTGTTTATCTACAGTATTTGTCCTGGGACAGGCCGCGGCTTCGGCCTGTGTTCTGGAGCGGCGGCCATCTTGCTCCACCCGGCGGCGGCCTTGGGGAGATATCCTGGCGTTTCTGGGTTTCCTGTGCCCCAGCCCCTCCTAAAACGACGGCGCGGTGGCCATTTGGCGTTACTTGGAGACGGCCTGGTTGCCCGCACTCCGGAGCAGAGAGGGAACATGTCCCCGCCGAAAAGGAATTTCCGAGGCGGTGGACAAATTGGCAAAATATCGCCATCAAGACCGCAGGCCAAAAATGGCAAGGACACGTGTTCAGCGGCGGACCATCAGGGTGCAGACACAGCTAAGGTCCCGGATGTCATTGCGACGCTGCAGGGGACGCTCACCGCCAAAATAGATGAGGTCAAGATCGACATCTCCCTGCTGCGCCAAGACCTAAGGTAAAGGATAGGGTTACCGAAGCTGAGACACGCATCGGAGCGGCGGAGGACATTCTGCACCCCCTGAGACACACCACGGAGGACATGCAGCGTCAGATTCAGCAGCTACACGCTCACCAAGATTATATGGAGAATCGTCTGAGACGCTGCAACCTCCATTTTATCGGTTTACCTGAGAGGGCTGAAGGCACCAACCCCGCTGAATAGTTGGAATCCCTCCTGATTCAACACTTTGGAAGAGAGGCCTTTTCTACTATGTTAGCAGTGGAACGGGCACACCGCATCCCTGCAAAGCCTCCTCCTGTGGGAGCCCCCTCAGAACTTTTATTGCCAAGTTTCTTAAATTTTAGAGATAGAGATAAAATCCTTCGGCTAACCAGAGAGGTTATACTCATACTCATGGTGAGGTGAGTACCCATGTTTTTTTATCAATAAAAGCCAGTTTTAGCCTTACAATATCACACTATTTGGGACCTTCCTTCTTTCTATTTCCGTGCCCCCCCTATCATCTGAGGGAACTATGCTCCGGGACTAGGACCGTGAGGATAGAGGAGAAACTTAAAGGATGGTATTCACAATACTGGTCATATGCTGTTACCCCATTACCTTAAGGTAAGGGGCCACTACTTACTAGTGTGTGTGTGTGTGTGTGTGTGAACACGAAGAGGAGCACTATTTTCTTACATTTGAGCACTACACTGCAACATATGCATGTTAGGAAGTTGGTGTCCCTCTACGAAGGAGGACTTTTTATATGCTGAAGCACTTTGATTGATTTGACATTTTTTGCCTTATTATCACGTTGATTTTACTGTTGCACAAGTCACTTTGTGTGTTGCATGTATGTTACACGCTGTAATTCACCAATACATTGTACTTTTTGCACTTTATATAGGAGTTGTTACTCCTACATTTGCTGCTACATTTTTTGGTACTTTCACAGTGTAATTTTTGGTTATGGAGATTCACTGATAGTTATTATTATATATAGCATTAGTGCACTTTGCACTTTTTTCCTTTCCTAGCGTTTGTTTTTTTACGCAAGAGTGATCACATATTATTCATAATTGGTTTTACTTTTTTATTTGTCTATACCTTAGTGTGTTCAATCAGCCTACTAGGAGTATATTATTATTATTATTTGTGTCCTTGCTAGGATTAGCGCAGCACCACTTTATTAATTCATACATCCGTTAGCAGGGTCTGGTTGTACCCTATTCGGTGCAGGCAGCTTTTCCTAATAACTCTGCTACAACACACATGATAGCGCAGGATTATATTCACATTTTGCTGATACATCAGGATGACTGTATATCCCGGCAGCGAGAGCCTCACTCGGATGGAGAAAGAGACAAAGGTCATGATTCGTGCCCTAATCTTGCTTCACTCAGTGAATAATCGCCCCCATCATGTTTGCAACCCCCTTTTTCTTTTTAATTTGTACTTTTTTGCTCATTATATTCTAAGTGTTGTACCTCCAGCTAATGTTGCTGGCTGGAAGATAATCTATATAAAGGTTGCATGGGAATGTATGCTTCCGCCAAGTTGGGGAGGCGAGAAGCTGGGAGGGAAGGAAAATGCTGGATCTCTTGATCAGAGCATTGGGAATGTTGGCACCGTTGTGCACATGTTCTTTACTTGGAATGTTTTTAAACAAGCACTTATTACATATGCAATATGTTGGTTTACTTGCGGGATGGGTGTGTTGCCTTGGGTTGAGGAGGAGAGACTGCCCTGCCGATCCATATGCGATATATGTGCGCGTGAACATCATGGCAGACATTAAATTTATGATGTTGCATGTACGGGGCACGCGGGATAAGATTAAAAGGACAGCAGTATTACAATACTTGAAAAATCAAAGGGTGGATATTGTTGCATTGGTGGAGACGCATGTCACAGGTCACATGCAGGCGACCCTGAAGCATCCTTGGGTGGGGTGGGCTTACCATAGCACCCACACAAATATGTCTAGAGGGGTAACAGTGTTGATTGCAAAATCTACACCTTTTGAATTGGTCTCCATGGTGTCGGATCGGCAGGGTAGGTAGGTACCTCTTTCTACATGCAATTGTGGGGGGAGACCCCTTGTTGATACTGGCTAGCTATATCCCCCCTCCATATAGGGCAGAAGTGGTCACAGAGGGTCTTGCATTTATAGCGTTGTACCCGTCCATACCAGTAGTGTGGATGGGGGATTTCAATCACGATGACTCCATCCCTTGACCGCCCAGCACAGACTGAAACCAGACCTGATGAACCACTGCATACTAGGTTATACCGTACACTGATTGAGTTTGCCCTTGTTGACGTGTGGAGACATGCTAGCCCCACGACTAGAGCATATACTTGCCACTCAATAATTCACAACACCATGTCCAGGATAGACTACATACTTGTTTCCAGGGCCCTTTTGCCAAAAGTCACGGGCTCAGGATTTGCTCCTAGGACCCTGTCAGACCAATCTCCATGCTGGCTGACGGCATCCTTGAGAGTAGCTTCTTCCACTAGGTGCTGGCGGCTAAATCCTTACTGGTTATCTCTTCTTACAGAGAGTCTAACACTGTACTTCAACTCACATCTGACAAACTACAAGAGTTAGAAGAGGCCTATAGCTCTAACCCGACCTTTGAAAACCTGGACAGAGTGAAACTGCAGACCCGACTAGTCACGCAACTGCACACCGAGAAGGCTGAACAACGTGTTTTTTTTTTTTTGCAAGCAGAGGGTGTATGAGCAGGGTGAAAGAGCGGGGAGACTGTTGGCCTATTTGGCTCACATGGACGATAAGCCCCCAGTCGTGGTGTCGCTTGTTGACCCCGATGGGTGTAATGTAACAAACCCTGAACAGGTGGCAGCTCAATTTAGACAATTCTATGGCAATCTATATAAATCTCAACACATGTACACGCAAAGGGAAATTCAATCGTATTTATCTTCCATACAGTTCCCCCAGCTGAATCGAGAACAAGTTGAGCTTCTTGATGCACCTATTACTGAACACAACATCACGGAAGCGATCGCACAGCTAGCTAAATCTAAAGCTCCAGGGATGGATGGATTGCCTCTGGAATTTTATGTCACCTACATGGATATATTGGTCCACAAGCTGAAAGTCTTATACCAGTCTATATTTGATCAGAACTTACTCCCTGAGTCTATGCAGGAAGCCCAAATCATAGTTCTCCCAAAGCCAGGAAAAGACCCACATCTCCCTGAATCCTACAGGCCTATCTCACTCCTGCAGGTAGATATTAAAATCTTAGCTAAAATCCTGGCCTCTAGATTGAACACTGTTATCCTAACTTTAATTCATGCGTACCAAACAGGCTTTATGTCGGGGGAAAATACAGCCATGCATATTAGGCGACTTTACATGAATATCCAAGCCCGACACGATAACTCAGGAACGAGGGTGGTGGTGGTGTAGATGCAGCTAAGGCCTTTGACTCTGTGGAATGGCCATTTTTGTGGGAATGTCTGCATAATTATAGATTTGGGGCACGGTTTATAAAATGGGTACAGCTTCTATATCAGACACCCAGGGCGAGAATCTTTGTGAATGGAAGGCTCTCTGAGCAGTTCCCACTTGAAAGGGGTACTCGACAGGGGTGTCCCCTCTCTCCCTTACTGTATGCGCTGGCAGTGGAGCCACTGGCCATTGCCATCAGAGCACACCCCGATATTCAAGGTCTGCGCCGGGGCCCTACGGTCGATAAAATAGGAATGTATGCAGATGACACTATACTTAGCAGATCAGGGACCATCACTCCAAGCAGCGTTAAGACTTATTGAACAAATGGGGGGGTACTCGGGACTGCGTATAAATTGGGACAAGTCTCAGATTCTTCCAATAGATGTATTCCCTCCCCCTTTTACAACTCCCCCACTACCACTTGCTAGAGTATCCAAGATTAAATACTTGGGGGTGGACTATACACCCATGAATGTAACCCCTTTGTATAACTTATTAAAAAGTACAACACAAACGTGGTCTAGATTGCCATTAGGGGTGATGGGACGCGTAAATTTAATTAAAATGATTATACTGCCCAAAATTCTTTATCTGATATGGCACGCCCCCCTATATATTCCCCTAATAATCTTTAAGCAGATGGAAGCTATCCTAAATTCGTTTGTGTGGGGTAATAGTAGACACAAGCTAGCTTGGCAAACCCTTAAAAACCCCATAGACATGGGGGTGTATCTCTTCCGGACCTACAGGACTATTATTTAGCCTCGCAGCTTTCCCACATGTACCATTTCCACACGTTGGAAATGCAACGCTATAGATCTTTAGTTTGTGACAAACCAGGACACCCGGCATATACACCCATTCAGGCTATACTTCGGGAGAAAAAAAATCATAAGGTACCTCTGCGCGGTATAAAGCGGGCATGTTGCTTCATCACCAAAGGTTATGGGAAATATCTCTAAAGAAGCAGAATGTGGGGAAATTACACTCCCATACCCCACTGTGGCTTAACAGTCATATGCCGGAACTGGAAACAGTTCCAAACTCGATAATTTGGGCTAGACATGGAATATTGCATCTCCATCAGGTTTTGTCCACCTCTGGTCTCAAGCAGTTTCAGACTCTCAAGGAGGAGTTTTCCCTTCCACACCAACTAGTGTTTAAATACCTGCAGCTCCGCCACGCACTTAGAGCCCGACTGCCAGACTTAAATGTAGAGTTGGAGCCTCCGGCAGTGCTGAATATAGTTGTACTCGAAGTCAATCTGTGGATAGTGTAGGAAAGGAAAAAAGAGCAACAGAGAACAGACCTGAAGTGTGCCTGGGTCACGTGGTCAGTATGCCTAAAAGGGGGCAAAAATAACCCAGTAGGATGAAGCTTTAACAGCCAGATTATATTACCCACTGAATAACCGTATAATCTGCCAAATTGACAACTGCTTGAGGCATCTCAGAAGTGGCTCTGGGACATGCCCAGAGAAACAAGATGACCTCCACCTACCCAAATAAGGTCCGAGGCCCCCAGCACGAATTCACAGAAGCTGCTCCTATCTATGAATGAATGCCAAAGTATGCCTTAGGGTCCAGACCCCGACAGATACGACACGAAAATACGACCCATGGCGAGAAGTCTGCTGAGCACAGCAGGCAGGCTACTCTTCAGGAACCCTGAGGACAGCTTAATAGAGTGCGAAGAAAATAAAGAAAGGCCTGACAGGGTCTACCAACAAAATGAAATGCTGAGTCCCAGCCAGATACGCCCTGATAGTGCTGTAGGCCGATATGAGTTGAAAGGGGCAAAAAAACAAAAAGCAAGTAAGAACTGGATGTTAACCATCAGGACTGGGAAATTTTGACTGGAAAACATCCCAAGCAGTGTCATGAGCCTTCCTGGTATACAAAAATAAAGACTAACAATCAAGGCTGTTGCGACAGCCCAAAAAGAAACCCAATCCAACACAAATGCTGGAACCGAAGAGAAGACGTGAGGCCAGCATCTGCGTCCGAGACCTGAGCCTACTGGTACTGGCCTAGGCACCGAGAAGGTTCCGGAATACACTAACGCCCCTGAGCCCGTAGAGGCTGCTGGAGCTGCCATAGGCTGACTTAGCAATAGTTCTAAACTATTGCCACTCCTGGCCAGACGTAGCTAGGAATTAAAGGTAGTGTGCATAGGGATAGGAAAGAAACCGCAGTCCGCTGGGTAAACAGCTCCGCACTTGCGCTTGACGATCAAGGGATCAGTGACTTAAAAGCTGGGATTCCCTCGTCAAAGCTGGGAAAGCAGTCCACTGCGTAGGAATACTGCCAACGGGTCAAGAGTTGAAGCTAGCCGGGTGTGAGAAAACGAAGCCTTGGGACGGACCAGGTTCTGAGAGAGGGTGAGCTACTTGACGAATTGATGAACAACGTGAGAAACCTGAGAAACGAGAGTAACATTGGGAAAACATGAGAAACCTGGGAAACGAGAGAAACATAAAAAAAATGTGAGTTGGCATAGAAACGTAAATTGCATGAGAAACGTAAATTGCATGAGAAACGTAAATTGCATGAGAAACGCAATCTTGACTGAAATATGTAAGTAGCGTAAGAACAGATGAGGAGACTTGCCACCGAACAAGCAAATTAAAAACAATCACCTCTAACTGTTAACCCATAGACGTGAAGGGTAACCTGCAGCGGAAGAACATGGACAACCCAGCTGTGTAAAAGTGACCGAAGAGCATTACAGACAATCAGCCCATGACATAACACCCCTACTACCTGACAAGTATGAGGCTGTGGGTGCTGACATGACAAGCCAACAGCGCATGAATGTGAACCAATGACAACACCACCCAACTGAATGCAGCAAGCCAGCCCGAGCAACCTGCAGCGCCAAGACAGGAAATTAAAAACGAACACTCAGGGCTAAAGTCCCCACAGACTGTGGTGGGTAGTAGTAAAAGGTGTAATGGTGAAGAGGACGTATGACATATGAACTACAGGCGAGAAGATTGTGGGACGACAATAAATTAAAAACGAAACCTCAGCCTGTATTGGATCTGTAGACGTGAAAGATCCTGGATGCAAGCACTAACTAACGGAAAAGCAGCGAACGAAAGACAATGACATGAAGTGTGAGAAACATGGGAAACGTGTGAAACGTGAAAACGTGTGAAACGTGAAAACGTGTGAAACGTGAAAACGTGTGAAACGTGAAAACGTGTGAAACGTGAAAACGTGTGAAACGTGAAAACGTGTGAAACGTGAAAACGTGTGAAACGTGAAAACGTGTGAAACGTGAAAACGTGTGAAACGTGAAAACGTGTGAAACGTGAAAACGTGTGAAACGTGAAAACGTGAAAACGTGTGAAACGTCAGAAACACGGGAAACGTCAGAAACACGGGAAACGTCAGAAACACGGGAAACGTCAGAAACACGGGAAACGTCAGAAACACGGGAAACGTCAGAAACACGGGAAACGTCAGAAACACGGGAAACGTCAGAAACACGGGAACACTTGAATTTGCATGAGAACCGTAAATTGCATGAGAAAAGCTACAAATTGCATAAGAAAGCGTAAACTGCATGAACAACTGTAAACTACATGAGAAAACCCTAAAACTGCATGGAAAAACCCTAAAACTGCATGAGAAAATCGTAAACAATACGAGAAATCGTAACTGACATGAGAACGTAAATTGCATGAGAAATCCTACATTGCCTGAGAAATCCTACATAGCATGAGAAAACAGCATGAGAACGTAAACAGCATGAGAACGTAAACAGCATGAGAACGTAAACAGCATGAGAACGTAAACAGCATGAGAACGTAAACAGCATGAGAACGTAAACAGCATGAGAACGTAAACAGCATGAGAACGTAAACAGCATGAGAACGTAAACAGCATGAAAAAAACATAAAATTTGCACGAGAAACCATAAACAGCATGAGAACGTAAACAGCATGAGAACGTAAACAGCATGAGAACATAAATAGCATGAAAAAAACACAAAATTTGCACGAGAAACCGTAAAATTGCATGAGAAATCGTAATTGACATGAGAAACGTAACTGACCTAAGAAACTGTAAAATTGTATGAGAAATAGTAACCTGCGTGAGGAATCGTAAATAGCCTGAGAACATAAATTGCATGAGAAAAAACATAAATTGCATACATAAATTTTACACTTTCTTATGACTTTCTAATAAATGCATGAGAAACCGTAGATCGCATGAAAAACGTAAAATGCACGAGAAACCGTAATTGGCATGAAAATCGTAAAAAGCATGAGAAACCGTAAACTGCATGCGAAACCGTAAACTGCATGCGAAACCGTAAAAATGCACGAGAACGTTTTATTAACTTATTTATTTATTCTTTTTTTTAATTTGTTTAGCAGTGGAAGGATGTGGACGTCCCTAATGCGCTTTTTTTTTTTTTTCCCGGAGTATAGGCAAATTGCCATCATAAACACTGATGCAGCAGACTTTGTGAAAATAAAGTTTTGTGTCATTCTCAAAGCATTTGGCAAAAGCTGTACCTGGCACTGGAACAAACAATACACTGACAGGAAAGGATGGCATAGTATAGGTATGCATGAACTAGGATTTTACCAGACATTGCATCGATTGACCCAATTTAAATATTCACACATTTTCACTTCATATTAATATTTAGTGGCTTGCCATACAATTTGTTGTCTTTTTTACTCTCCCTTTACAGCATAAGGGGGAGCGATTGGGGGCAGTAAAAAAACATAAGGAAACCTCCAGTACGCCCCCCCCCCCCCCCCCGAGCTGACATTCCCCCGTGATTAGGCTGAACCCCCCCCCCCCCCCCCGAGCTCGGGACGGCTCCTGAGCGGGACGGGTGGCAACCGATGCGGGTCCTCCATTGATGCCACCTGCCCACACCTACCGGAACAGCGACCACCGGGAGATACTTGCAGCCGACCGTGCTGCTGCTCTGCTAGCCGAGACCGGAACCGGAAGTGACGTGACCTGCCCTGAACCCGGAAATGACGTGTCTGCTCACACGAGATCCTACGACCACAAAGAAGCAAAGGAGGGCAGGCCTTATGCAGCCTGACTCCTCCTACAATTACAGGCTGACCTGCGGTCAGCCTTACACTTATGGGAAATGACCCCTCCAAGCTTATATCACATTTATATTACACAATTAGACGAGGCGCAGCTGCTGTTTCACACAAGGCCAAAACGGTATGGGAACAGGACCGTAGGACTTATAGATGACATTGACTGGGCCGAGATTTTAGAGGGAACCAAGACGGTGTCCCCTAAGCTCTCCGACAGACTGACACAACTGTATATAGTACATAAAGCTTACCTGACCCCAGTGAGATTGGCAAAAGTTCAACACACGACAGACCCGACGTGTCGCCTGTGCAGGGCTGATTCAGGCTCCTTTTACCATCTCATATGGAGCTGCACACATGTTCAGGCATATTGGATGCAGGTTGTCTGTTTCCTCCATGATAATATGGGATCCCCTGTGGTGCTGGACCCGAAGTTATGTATTTTGGGACTATTGCCAGATGTGGGCGTGGACAAATACCACACAATTTTCATTTTGAAACATTCTTAGCATGCAAAGATGGATGCAGAATATGCCCCTCACACTACAGTTGTGGAAAAAAGCAGTTAATGACACCCTGCCATTTAAGAAACTGATCTACGCACACAGGGGATCTGCACAAAAATATTCAAAGATCTGGTACAGATGGTTGGAGGACGGGGAGACCAGTGTATAATGGTTCCAAATCCAGTGCAGCATTCCCCTACACTTAAAAAACTCTATATTTACAAGTTGGACTAATCTGCCACATAACTTACGGCACATGTGAATATATGTGTATGCATGCACTGTAATATTCCTGCATATTTAATTTCGAGGTTGCAATATGTATCTGACCTTCTGTGGCTATACGTACCTGATTGACTTGTAAAATGTGTTTTATATTAATAAAGTTGGGTTTTTCCAAGAAAAAAAAAATGCCTGGACTATTGCCATTGTCATGGCTACTTCTGGTACGAGGACAGATATTACCAACAAACGAAGGGGATTGCCATGGGGGCTAGGTTTGCCATAAGTGTGGCAAACCTATTTATGGACCTATGGGAAAGAGAAACCGTATTCTTAAACAAACCTGAGGAATTAAAAATATACCGTCGCTTCATTGATGACATGTTACTGAACTAGGAAGGTAACATTGCCAGTCTTGAGAACGTCATAAACAAATTAAATGACAACACTATGAATGAACGGATATGGCATGTCAACCAAGCTTCTATCACATTCCTTGATCTGGAATTGAAAAAGAGGGAAAATAAGCTGTACACCAAAAAAATTGGAATAGAAGGCTTGGACTTTTTAGGCACAACCACATGGGTAATTAATATATAAAATTTTGTTTATTAAACATAGAAAAAAACATTAAAAAATATCAACATTAGAAAAAGTCAGTGTAAGGGTTGAATAATTTATACTGTACATAGGTCATAGGAAATTAGCATAAACAAATTGGAGGTGAAGGGTCACTCATTCCATAATCAATTTTGGATCCCAGAAATAAGCTATGTAACAGATTATAATAATATCCTGGGCTCTACATGTTACGCGCCTTGCGCTTCTTCAGGAGCATCGACAGACTTAGTGAACTGCACAAACAGTAAAAGCAGTGTTAAATGCAAATGGTTAATATAAGACGGGTAAACAACATGTTACGCACCTTGCGCTTCTTCAGGAGCATCAACAGACTTACTAAATAGGAAACAGAATATATACAATGAGATCAAAAATACAACTATACAATAAACATCAAATCAGCATTAAAATATTGGTGTGACACTGTGCTTGTGGTGTACCCTATCAGAAGTGAACTGGCCAGCCACAATGAAGGGTAAAGGCTCCAGAAATTAATAAACCATGGGGGCGTATGTAACATGAGGACTAGGGTAGTTGGACCTTATAATAGACACATATTTTAAGCATATAAAGAAGGTATGGCAGCACAATTAAGAAAAAGAGGGGAGGGAGGGAGGGAAAGAAAGCGTGAAAAGGAAAAAGTGAGATACAAAAGGATGAATACAGAGTAAACAAAGAAGGGGGGGGGGGGGGCGGAAGGGGAGGAAGGAGGGATGGGAAAATAGGAAAAGAAAAAATTAAATCTAAACCTAATTACGATAGATAGCTCAAAAATATTGACCTAAAGTGTATTTAAAAGGTGTAGGAGATTAACTATATTGTCCACAGACATGGATCATAGTGAAAATAGACGTACTTACGTTAACTTGGCGATATTGCACAAACAGTAAAGGCAGTGTTTACTGCAAAAGGGTAATATTAGACGGGTAAACAAGAGGTAATTGGTGATCTTGACAACACCAGGAGTGTCTAGAACATAATCATCAAGCAATTATAGTTCCTTTTTTATCTAATACAACTTAAAGGATACTACACTGCAAGAGGGAGTAAAAAATCTAGATGTTGCCACTCACCAGAGAGAATCACACGTTGAGGTAACTGATATATACCAAAAGCACTGTCAGGATACTAGAACCAGTCCCTAAGGGCTAGCACAGCACGGAAAAGGTTCCTGGGTAAGGAATCACTGGACAAAAGAGCCTCCAGCAGGGATATGAAATCCCAAAAAGTTTTTTAAAAGAGGGTTTTGGAACGTAAACAAAGTGCTGGTAGTCCAGAAGTATATAAGCAGATCATAAACCAAATGGATCAAGGAACAGTCAAGAAAAGAAAAAACTAAATGAATGCAGTGTAATTGAAATGCTGGTGAAAAAGTATTAAAAAGAGAAAGGCTGTCGCACTATACCTTGGTGTAACCATGTAGAAGGAAAACCCTGTTATGAGCCGCCGCTCGGGTAAGAACAGCTGTGGCAGATAGTCAGATGACGGATGCTGAATAGCGTCCTTAAGCACACACGCCCCACCTGTAGTCAAACCAATTGTCATAGCCGATGTGACGTCATCCAGACCGGCCGCTCATAGCAAACTGCGCATGCGCCCAAAATACTCACGCTGGCGTCAAATGATTAATACGGCGCTTGGCGGTGGGGAGGGGAGCAGCAGATGCGAATCAGGACCCAGCGGAGGAAGAGCGCCCTCTGTCTGGTCCAAAATGCACCAGAACGCCACAGGGACTGCAGAGTGTGGCGCTGGGCAGCCACATAGTACTGGATTAATGGGCCCAATCTAACAGTGTCCAGACAGCAACCACCATGCAACAAGGTATAGTGCGACAGACTCTCTTTTAATACTTTTTCACAAGCATTTCAATTACACTGCATCAATCTAGTCTTTTCTTTTCTTGTCTGTTCCTTGATCCATTAGGTTTATGATCTGCTTATATACTTCTGGACTACCTGCACTTTGGTTACGTTCCAAAACCCTCTTTTAAAAAACGTTTTAGGGATTTTTATATCCCTGCTGGAGCCTCTTTTGTCCAGTGATTCCTTATCCAGGAACCTTTTCAGTGCTGTGCTAGCCCTTAGGGACTGGTTCTAGTACCCTGACAGTCCCTTTGGTATATATCAGTTACCTCAACGTGCGATTATCCCTGGTGAGTGACATCTAGATTTTTTACTCCCTCTTGCAGTGTAGTATTCTTTTAGTTGTATTCGATAACCATCAAGCAATTATAGTTCCTTTTTTATGTTCTGGACACACCTGGTGTTGTCAAGATCACCAATTACCTCTTGTTTACCCATCTAATATCACCCTTTTGCAGTGAACACTGCTTTTACTGTTTGTGCAATATCGCCAAGTTCACGTAAGTACATCTATTTTCACTATGATCCATGTCTGTGGACAATATAGTTAATCTCCTACACCTGGATATACACTTTAGGTCAATATTTTTGAGCTATCATAATTAGATTTAGATTTTCTTTTCCTATTTTCCCATCCCCCCCCCCTTTGGTTACTCTGTATTCATCCTTTTGTATCTCACTTTTCTTTTTACGCTTTCTCTCCCCCCCCCCTCCCCTCTTTTTCTTAATTGAGCTACCATACCTTCTTTATATGATTAAAATATGTCTCTATTATAAAGTCGAACTACCCTAGTCATGTTACATACGCCCCCATAGTTTATGGATTTCTGGAGCCTTTACCCTTCATTGTGGCTGGTCAGTTCCCTTCTGATAGGGTACTCCACAAGCACAGTGTCACACCAATATTTTAATGCTGATTTGATGTTTATTGTATATTTATATTTTTAATCTCATTGTATATATTCTGTTTCTTATTTAGTAAGTCTGATGATACTCCTGAAGAAGCGCAAGGCGCATAACATTCAGTTTACCTGTCTAATATTACCCTTTTGCAGTTAACACTGCTTTTACGGTTTGTGCAATATGATCAAGTTCACCAAGTCTATTGATGCCCAGGATATTATTATCATCATAATCTGTTACATAGCTTATTTCTGGAATCCAAACTTGATTATGGAATGAGTGACCCTTCACTTCCAAGTTGTTTATGCTAAATTTCCTATGGCTATATACAGTATAAATTATTCAACCCTGTTATACTGACTTTCTATTGTTAATATTATTTAATGTTTTTTCCATGTTTAATAAACAAAATTTTATATATTAATTACCAATATGGTTGTGCCTAAAAAGTCCAAGCCTTCTATTCCAATTTTTCTGTCTCAAATTATAGGACGTGGCACAGAGTATTTTACAAGTATCCACAGTACCACTCTGTGGCGATACTAATATTTCATTCCGAGCTGTACACCAAGACCTACTTTAAACCCACAGAAAAAAAATGGATACATCCCAGTGAAGAGCTGCCACCACTGCCCATAGTTCCAAAACATCCCCTGAGGACAGTTTCTTAGTTTGAGGAGGAACTGTACAGAGATACAAACCTTCAGGGAGCAACAACAAAAAACTGATAAACGATTTGTGGACAAAGGCTATGCAGTAGCTGATAAACAGGAACAAATCCACCACATAGCAGAAATGGACCATAATTTACACATTAAAGACAAAATAAAAAGGGACCAGGAGCAGGATTTTACTGGAGCAATTGTTCTAGATTATAACAAACAGAGCAAGAAAATATAACAAATTATATCTAGACATTGGCCCATTCTACGCAAGGACAAAGAACTACGCGATAACCTTCCGGTTAAACCGCAATTAGTTCAAAAAAGAGCCCCCAACCTCAGAGATAGGATTGTGAAAGAAATCATTGATCCACCTTGAAGCCATTTCCCTACCTTTCTGGACCATAAAGGATTCTATGGTTGTGGACAATGCCAAGGATGTAATAAGACAGTAGGCAATATGAGAAGAAGGATGCATTTCTAGTCAACCGTGACACAGAAAAAATATGACATCAGAGATAGGATTACGTGTAATACAGAGAAAGTTGTGTACTGTATTCAATGTCCATGCAAATTACAATACGTGGGCAGAACAAAGCACTAGCTAAAAGAATAAATGAACACATCCACAATATAACAAATAGGATTTAAGAACCATCATCTCTCCAAACACTTCAGAGACTATCATAAAAAACGCCCCATAGGACTTAGTTTCTCTCTGTTAGAAAAATACCACAAACAATGGAGGGGGTCAGATAAAATCAAGACTCTTCGACAGCGCGAGTCCTGGTGGATTTTTGAAAATAAATCCCTCACCCCCAAAGGACTCAACGTGGATTTCAATTTTAACGGTTTCATATCTGACAAATAGCAAGGACATTTTTTTTACTGTTTAGGAGTGAGCACCAACACATATCATGCATTTATATTTTAGTAGCCTTTATTTTAATTGTTTGCTTTATGCACTCATGGGTTCCTCTTCATTTAAGGGCCCCCTTTAATGCAATCCAATTAACATATAGTCATCATAGCTCAGGAGTATCCCATTTAGAAATAAGGTTTTATTAATATTACTCTAGTTTGGTTCATTCCTTATTTTTCTTTAATATTTATGTATGCACTAGATGCTGTATACACTACATATGGTTCACCGGAATAGGCACATCACATATATAGTGCTTTATACAACACATATTTTAGTACACTTTGTATTGTAATATTGTATTGTGAACACAAGATGGCGCTAGCCATAAAATTGACCCTTGGTGTTTTAGGCACTTAATGACACTTGGTTGCTGTCATTGGTATGAATTCTTTGTTCTTTTCAACAGTAGGAAAAGAACCCCTCTACCCCTCCTCTCTAATCGTATAAAAAGTTCAGCCTGGGGGCGTGGCCTGGACATGGCTGAGTGAAGACACGTGTCTCTTGAGCTCCCGGCCTTCTCCCAATTACCCCAGCCTATTTTGCCCATCTTCTGCAGCACGCTCTCTGCGAAGAAGAGAAAAGAGGCAATAAAGCAGCTAAGAACGTTTAATCTGAAGGGGAAATAGCAAGTTTCTTCCCAAGTTCTCAAGCGGCCTCCCCTGATTCCAAGCTGGCGGAGCCAGGTGGCTCATCGCACAAGGCCTCGGATCCATATGATCATCCTGCCTCCCCTGCTGCCCTCCATGGGATCAGAAGCCTAATCGGACACTCCTGCAGTTTTCCGCTCGGGCTCACAAAGCCCCGCTTTGAACCCTTTTCCAAGCCCTTCCGAGCAAGGCAGACAGAGTCTCTTATAGGTTGTCTAGAAAAACAGCACCGTAAGGACCTGCAGGAGGTGAAACGAGACGTACAGTCCCTCTCCTCTAGGTTGACCGCGGGGGAATCCTCATTGGCGACATTGGAACAGTGGATGACCTCACTAGAATCCTTCCAGGATTCCCACGTTGATGCTGCGGTAACCCTGCAACTCCACATGGAGGACATGGAGAAGGACAGGAGCCGGCACAATCACCTGCGGCTCTGGGGACTGCCAGACGCAACAGGGCCCGAGGACCTCGCAGAGACAGCTGCTGTAATCTTTCGCACAGCCTCACCCCTCACCCCACGGATCCTAACCGACCGCGGGTGTGATCTGCCGGCTCCATCACTACACCCATAAGGAAAACATTATACACAAGGCATGGGAGGCTGGAGATATCGACTTTGATGGTGCGACCGTTAGAATCTTGTCTGGCGTATCTAGAGCTACCCTGCAACGATGTGCCCTGCTCCGCCCCGGTCCTGGATTTGGACCGACAGCTGGGGGCTACCTACCGATGGGCTTAACCCCTCTCAGTTAAATCTGGAAATACCTGTGATCCTTCACCCTCCGTGCACCTGGGGACCTCCCGGCTTTCTTCACGTTCATGGAGTCTGAACCCATTCCAGTTACAAATTGGCTGTTGTTCCTTCTGCAGGCAGCTGGCCACTCCGGATTGGCGGTGTAATGGAGGACCTCCCAACCTAGAACGCAGAGAACAAGGGGAGGGCCCGGGTGTCTTCCTCAGAAGGTTCACGTGAGTCCTAAATGTCAATTGCTGCTCTTCAAACTTATTCTCCCCTCGGCTTAACCTTACTGTACTCCCTTTGCCTAGGAGCTCACTTACCACCCTGCAGTTTCAAGGGGCTCTGATATGACTGTATCAATCCTTTCCCCATGTGTATGCTTGGAAGGACATGAGGTGACTTTGCATCATATATATAGGGCTTGGTTCCTTAATATTTTTCCTTCCTTGGGAAGGCGCGTGACACTTCTTTCTTCCTGATCTCTAATGAAGCCCTCATTCACAATATCCTGCCCGGATCATCTGGTTTCCACTGGGCCACTACTTCTGTCCCTCACTCGATAAGAAACCTGAAGGTCTTCGTGCCTTAACATTTATGCTGCTCAGTTTGATCCGCCTAACTGCAGCTGTGGTTCATGCTAATGTGTTTGCCGACGTTCTGACTGCATTAAAGTTCTTGGTCTCCATGTAGTATAGAGGGGGCTAAAACTGTTTTGGGCACACCAGAAACCCCTGCTTCAGCATGGTTATTTTGGAGGCCTTGCTGTGGGTTCTGCTGCCCCTCCTCCCTCCCTGTTGTTGGGGGGGGGGGGGTGTGGATCAACCCAGATGTTACAGGTGGAGGCCCTGCTCTGTGTGCAGTTTTAAATAGGGGGAGCGGGTTGTCCTTCCATGCCTTTTGACAGCTTGGCCTCTAGGCATCCCTCTGTTGGATGCTCTCATGGCCAGGAGCCCCTCGTCTGCTATTCTTGGTGATATCTATTAGGGAGGATGCAGAAGCGGTGAACAGTGGGCTCTTGCACAACACATATGTAACTTTATATATGTGATGCTCATTTGGCTCATATAACTTAAATGTCACGAGTTTATAAAATGTTCCGATACAAAATGGCATATAGCTGATATCTCTTACTGGAACAGCAGCTTGGAGTTTTCCACCCATAGTGCTTGGTGGGGACTGGAAACTGTCCAGTGTGTCTCTCGCCGTTAGCAGACCCTCTCCTCCTATGCCATTTGGAGGGGTGGGCTGGTGAGGGAGAAAACACAGATGTCAGTGACTCATTTGTTAATTTGAAATGTCAAAATATATGTCTATTTGCTGCTTATGCCTTTTAACCGTTTTCTCTTATCCTGGCTGGGGTGGTTGGAATGAGTTGGGTATGCTCTCCCTGGGCCTGTTCTAGCCACTTTCCCACATAATTCAGCACACGTTTCGCCCGGCTACGGTCGGAGTGTGCTTTTGCAAATTTTTATTTGCCAACTTTAGTTTTGCAGGGTAGTGGGTTGCCTTTCACACTATTCTTTTCACCTTCTAAATTCTTCTTTCCTCCTTCCCCCCCTCAGTTGGCAATAGATAACAAAGATAATCTCTCTAAAACGCAAAGGGTCTTAACATGCCTGAAAAAAGGCGAATGCTCTTAAATTACCTGAAACGCTCCCATGCTGATATAGCATTCATACAGAAACCCACTTCAGGGATGATAGACTGCCTATCCTCAAAAACAGATTTTATCCTCTGACCTATCACTCTACTAATAAGACTGCTACGTCTAGGGGAGTTTCTAAACTATTGTCTAGTAAGCTTTCATGGACTTGCCGCGATACTTTGGTGGACGCGGAGAGATGCTTTGTGTTTGGGTCTCATTGGTGACATGCAATAGACATTGGCAATGATTTATGTGCTTAAAAATCATGATTATCCTTATTCGCCGTACTCCAAAAACTTCTGGAAGGTCAATTGATACTAGGTGGGGATTTTAATATACCCTTGATCTCCACGGTGGACACCTCTTCGGGCTCTTCCTCTGTCCCTACTGGCTCCCACAAACAGATCGTACAATCTATACATAGGGCTCAATTGATTGATGTCTGGCAGCTGCAATATTCGGGAGAAAGACTACACATTCTATTCTTCCCCCACAAAGTTTACACAAGAATAGATTATTTCCTGATCCCCCATAGTCAACTACATGCTGTACGTGACTCTTCCATTGGTTCTACAATATTGTCCGACTACGCTCCCATTTCACTGACCTACGCGCTTTTAGACGTCACTTCTACCAAGACTCACTTTTGGAAGTTGAATGAAAGCCTCTTACAGGTGCCAGAAATACTTGAGGAGGTTAATTGAACTTCTATTTTCAGACAAATGCTAACTCGGACTGCGACCTAGGGATGTTGTGGAAGGCTCATAAAGCGGTTATCCAGGGCATACGGCTCCCGGATCAAAAAAAGAACAGGGGAAACCGTTGGACCTGCTTCTCACCAAACTTCATACTGTTGAATCCCAGCATAAACATGCCCCTCTTTGTCTCTAGACCTCAAACTTACTTTCCTCCATAACCAGTTAAAACAATTTATTGCGCTATTAAGCCAAGGCAGCATTGCAAAATAAACTAAGAATCCAGAGATAAATGTGGGAAAATTCTGGCTAGGTTGATTAGGGAACATAAACTACTAACTTACATACCTCACATCATGGCACAGAGTGCTCAAAAAACTCTATTGCCCACACGGATTACACAAGTGTTTAGGGACTTTTACGCTATAAAACTTACCTAATCTATAAAAGCTCCCAAACCCTAATAGAGGAGTACATTGCATCTTCCAGATTCCTAAACTCTCGTCTGAGGTCCCGGAGGAAGTAGATGCTCCAATACAATTAGGAGGAACTGGAACAGGCCATCAGTTCGGCTAAACTAGGTAAGGCCCCAGGCCCTGACGGCTTTACTTTACAATATTATAAGACCCTACTCCTGATCCTTGGTCCTTACATGGTGGACCTGTTCAATGAACTTGGGGCAAATACGGTCCTCCCTAAAGATACTTTGAGGGCACATATCTCTGTCTTTCCTAAGGAAGGAAAATACCCAACCTTATGTAGAAGTTATAGGCCTATCTCTCTCCTGAACATTACCTGAAACTGTTCACTAAGATTCTCGTGACCCGTCTAGCTCGCCATTTACAGGACCTAGTCCATTTGGACCAAGTGGGTTTTGTCCCCACAAGGGAAGCAAGGGATAACACGACTAAAGTTCTGAAACTGTTTCACGTAGCCAACACGACTCATACGCCCTGTGTCTTCATTAGTCCAGACGATAAGAAGGTGTTCGAGTAAACTGGGAATTTATGTTTTCGGTCTTTCATTATTTCGGTCTGGGGGAAACTATACTTAATTGGATCACCAAAATATATTCCAACCCTACTGCTCATGGCCACTTCGAGGCAGGAGTGTCAATTGCCCCCCCCCTACTACTCGCTCTGTCGCTAGAACCATTTCTTTGCAAAATCTGAGTAAACCTGGATATTCATGGCTTATCGATTGGGGATACCCAATACGAATACAAAATCTCGGTATATAGTGGGGACGGAAAGTATTCAGACCCCCTTAAATTTTTCACTTTGTTATATTGCAGCCATTTGCTGAAATCATTTAGGTTCATTTTTTTCCTCAATGTACACACAGCACCCCATATTGACAGAAAATCACAGAATTGTTGACATTTTTGCAGATTTATTAAGAAAAACTGAAATATCACATGGTCTTAAGTATTCAGACCCTTGGCTGTGACACTCATATTTAACTCAGGTGCTGTCCATTTCTTCTGATCATCCTTGAGATGGTGCTACAGCTTCATTTGAGTCCAGCTGTGTTTGATTATACTGATTGGACTTGATTAGGAAAGCCACACCTGTCTATATAAGACCTTCCACCTCACAGTGCATGTCAGAGCAAATGAGAATCATGAGGTCAAAGGAACTGCCTGAAGAGCTCAGAGACAGAATTGTGGCAAGGCACAGATCTGGCCAAGGTTACGAAAAAAAATTCTGCTACACTTATTGTTCCAAAGAGCACAGTGGCCTCCACAATCCTTAAATGGAAGACTTTGGGACGACCAGAACCCTTCCTAGAGCTGGCCGTCCGGCCAAACTGAGCTATCAGGGGAGAAGAGCCTTGGTGAGAGAGGTAAAGGAGAACCCAAAGATCACTGTGGCTGAGCTCCAGAGATGCAGTCAGGAGATGGGAGAAAGTTGTAGAAAATCAACCATCACTGCAGCCCTCCACCAGTCTGGGCTTTATGGCAGAGTGGCCCGACGGAAGCCTCTCCTCAGTGCAGGATTTTTAAGCCCGCATAGAGTTTGCTATAAAAAAAAAAAAAAAAAAAAAAAAAAAAAAAAAAAAACCTGAAGGTCTCCAAGATGGTGAGAAATAAGATTCTCTGGTCTGAGGAGACCAGGATAGAACTTTTTTATATTGTGAAAGATAACGTTATGCCGAGTAAATTGATACCCAACATGCCACGCTTCAAAATTGCGCCCGCTCGTGGAATGGCGACAAACTTTTACCCTTAAAAATCTCCATAGGCAACGTTTAAAAAAATTCTACAGGTTGCATGCTTTGAGTTACAGCTGAGGTCTAGTGCTATAATGATTGCTCTCGCTCTACCGATCGGGACGATACCTCACATGTGTGGTTTGAACACTGATTTCATATACAGGCGCTACTTACGTATGCATTTATACACGCTACTTACGTATGCGTTCACTTCTGCACGTTTAAAAAATTTTTTTTTTTTTCTTATTTTATCTTTTATTTTTACACTGTTCTTTAAAAAAAAAAAAAAATTGTGTCACTTTTATTCCTGTTACAAGGAATGTAAACATCCCTTGTAATAGAAAAAAAGCATGACAGGACCTCTTAAATATGAGATCTGGGGTCAAAAAGACCAAAGATCTCATATTTACAATAAAATGCAATAAAAAATAAAAAAAAATAAATAAAAAATTTTTGTAATTTAAAAAAAAAAAAATAGTCCTTTAAGAGCTATGGGCGGAAGCGACGTCCATAAAGCATGTTATGGAGACGGGTGGGGGCTTCCCCTCACTCGTCTCCATACCTAGCAAGGGGAAACATCTGATCGCCTCCGCCGTGTTAATGAGTGACACAAACCCCTTTAAAATTTCCTTCTGGACCACACTCCAATTGCAACACTTTCTCAATTGTATACCAAACCCACAGTGTTTTGGACGACCTCTGAAGAATACTGTTCCGACGATGGCACTAAAACATAATCTCTTAAACTGCCCGGCTGTACAACCACAATTTCCATTCATGAACAAATGGGAAAGGGAATTGAAGCGTACATTTACGCCAGCCCAACTACAGATTCTCCCTGAAATCATCGGTTTGTACGAAAATCCAAGAGACCAACTATAAACTTTTGACAAGGTGGTACCTCACCCCTCACCTACTACACAAATTTTACCCTGCCACAACCGATCATTGCTGGAGATGCCAGGGGGACAGAGGAATGTTGCTCCACATATTTTGGTCGTGCCCTAAGTTAACCAACTTCTGGGCAACAGTTAGAGAAATCACTCAAAAATTCACAGAGTACACGATTTCTGATGATCCAGCCTTTTTCCTGCTACATGTCTCAACCATTTCAGCCAACCTTTCTAAAAAATCCATTGTGCGACACCTCTTAAACACCGCAAAATCTAGTATCCCTCTCCACTGGAAGAAACAACTACTGACTATTGCTAGTTGGCTTCATAAGGTGGAGGATATCAATAAAATGGAGGATCTGATTCTTAGTGCCTAACACCAGCAGGAAAAAAAAAAAAAAAAAAAAGGACTTGGGGGCTTTGGAATCAGTTTGTCCTTTCTGCAGAGGGTACAGCCCTTTTCGGAACATATCTTAACCATGTTCTGTTGCTAGAATACCTTGTATCAGGGTTATCCTGACCCACCGCAATCTCAGCTCTCCCCCCACCCTCTTTTTTTTTTTGTTTTTCCTGTTTCATTCTTTTCTTCCTCTCTCAACTTATCTTGACCATTCTTCAGGTCTTACTCCATGGTTCAACCTTTATTCTTTATGACAATCGACAGTAGACATCCGATGGCTAGAATTCTTTCCTAATATCCATTTGTAACCTAAGCATATTTTCAAATTGTAGAAGTCCACCCAAGTAGACTGAAAGCTTGCCAACATCCTGACATGTAGAATCACTGCCCAACTGCTGGTGTTATCTTACCATGATGACTACCGGTGTGGACACGGAGACCCACTTTGGAGGGCCAAGCTTGTCTGCTATGACAGATAGATGGCTGTCAGTACAGGCTATCGAAGTCAGCGTAGTATATTTTTCTATTCAAGTACCATACCTCCGACGGTGATACAGCATATATAAAGGCTGAATCTACTCCATCCTAACAATAAGTTTCTTATATATATTTCTGTACCCGCCACCCTATAATCATATAATCATGTTGCTATAAACAAGAAATCCGTTCTTCCTACAGAAATATCTATGCTCCACTCGGTATCTGTTAACATTACCAACAAAATCAGCAGTACCATTTAAGTCTGCGATTTGGAAAAATGGTCTACTTACTCAAACTCACCTGATGTTCACAATTATTCCAACTGACGATAACTGTGCCGGGTCCCACATCTCTCAACGCATCCCTGTAACCTCTGAGCCTCACTCCATATCTGGGTCGAGACTAGGTGGTATCCATAGTGCAGACCCTACTTTGGATTGGAATGTCTTTTCCAGACCTTGCTTCAACGATGCTCCTGTTAATTCCTTTATCCCTGATCCTGATTTTAATCTATAACTGTGTTTCATTGTAGAATATTATATAGCAGTTATACCCTACATGAAATGCACCTGAAGAAAGGACTCTATATCGGTCCTGAAACTTGTCGGGCTCAATACTGAAGGAACTGTATTTACATATTCTGTTCTGCTTTTTCTTTTTATGTTATTCGTGTTATGGTGATGTATACACCACACTTTTTATACTAAATAAATATATTTCTTTTTTCTGATACTTTGTTATTGGTTAGTTGCCCTTAAAGTCCAATAGTATGTTTTTTGGGGGGATACTCTCTATACATGATTTTAAGTATATTTTCAAGACTGATTATTTGCTAGAGGCATAAGTTATATGTCTGACATTTTCAATGTCTACACAACGTGGATGTAATGGCTTGTTTTTGCCAGTTTTGGGTTTTAATAAAAACTATATTTGAAAAAAAATGAAAAATAAAAATTTCAGCCTCCTGCTGCTCTACTGACGCTAGCCCCCATTCAAATCCTGTATAGGGAGCAGCAGATACACCAAGGAAGGACTATGACAAAATGGCACCCACACCTTAGTCTATGTAAATATGCAGCCGACTACAACAAAATGGTGTTTGCATACACTCAATGTGCCAACATATTGTTATATATACACCCACTATAGTGTGCATTAAGTCCCCTGCACTTACTCTCTCTTTTCCGTGTACTGCTGAGGACGTTTTATGTATATTACGGTCACTTGGTTCTCCCATACATCCTCACAGTTCGACATCAGTTGTAATGTACAACAAAATGGCGCTCGCAATTCAGTATAAGGGAAACATGCAGCGGACTACAACAAAATTGCGCCTGTACGAATACAATTGTCACTTAGTACATAAAGCCCTAGGATGTCACTGGAACCCATTCCCTTTGAAAAAGTCAGGTGACGAGTGATGAAATGCGTCAGTGGCGGGGCCTAGTGACGTCAACACCCATCCTAAGGGAGACTTCACCCTGTGTACTTGTTGTTCCCAAAAAAATAGCAAAGTGATCCTTAAGAGGGCTTCAAACCCTTAAATGTGCTATGTTTGATCTGAGTTTTATGATTTTAAAGGATTTATTTATTAAAGTTTTTAAAAAGATTCAGCACTATGTTAGTAATTTCCATTCCTTTCTGAGCATTACAACCCAAGATTATCATAGGACACATTGCAAGCACATGCCAAGATTTATTATTGCAAGAGATTGCTACAAGCACCAACAGAGGATCCAGCTATTCACCAATGGATTTATACACCCCTTAAAGGGGAAGGCGCATGGTGACCTGTATTAGGTCCAGAGTGGAGGTGAGCTCATATGAGTGGAGGTGGAGGGAGACTGGAGGTGTTTTTGTGTGCCAGTATAGTAGCTACGAATTCCCTTCGTTTTTTTGGTACTACATTTTATAATGGCATTCATATCCACCCAATATCAGCTTATTTGCATGATACTCTTTATTCGTGGACACTGTTATTACACTGGTTTGTTTATTGTCTCTTAATCATCACCATTATGTTTATATCGTTTAAAGTGACACTCGTGTAGCAGTTTTTATTGTTTCATTTTTTAAAGTGTTGTTATACCCATTGGAGGATCCACAAAGAGTACCCAAACCATTTATTTGTAAGTCCATTAGGGTAGCACTTTACCATTATTAGTAATATATTTCTTCACTTCTAGGAACACATTTGGTTATCTAGCAACAAACCCTCATCCTTTTCACTTGTTATTTATCAGTTATTGGTTTACTATATATTTAGCACACATAGTAGCACAGGGGATCAGGCAATTGTTTGCATTTCTAGTTGATGTTTTGCACCACCCTACGCTGTGTCCTGACAAGTGACTGAGCAAGCTATGGGAACTTGTTTCATTCTGTTACCGAGCAATATAAGCTTATACGAAGGACATATTTGAGTACTGGGGTTCAATATAACTATTCTTTGACGTGGTTTCGTAGGGCGATTGTGCTTAAAATACAATACTGCCCGGATTTATATACCTCTTGTAGGCGATCCCTATTACCTTGCCACAATTCTTTTTTTAAATGGCTAAACGGGCTTTTTTGACTTTCGTGTGGCATGGGAAATTCCCGAGACTTGCCTATACCATACTACGCAAACATAAGCTAGATAAGGAGTAGTACTGACAGAGATAGCTTAGTATTACAAAGCAATGGCAATAATGCCGATACTAAATTGGCATCATTGCTCCTCTATTAAGGTCTGGGTACCCCTGGAAAAAACCATAGCAGGTAGGCATTTGACAGGGGCCCTGTGGATACCACAATTTGAGGGATGCCTTTCAGACTAGACCTCTCCACTACCAGGAGTTATTGTTTTGTTGCTCTTGGGGAAAGGACAGGGACATGTCCTGAGTGAAATTTGCTGCTGGGCAGTGGCTATTAACCTTTGAGACTCTGTGATCCACTTATGGGAATTTCTTGATGGCTTCCTGGAGGTATAGACAAATGTTTAAATTCTACAAAGTTACTTGTGACAGACTCACCGGGACAGAGGCTTTTGGAGGGGACTGCAGGCTAGCCTCTTGCATAATGACTATGAGCCCTGGCTTTCAAGGGAACACTACTCTTTTGGAGGTGGGTGCCTGGGGGACCCTTGGAGTGGTCTTGATTTGGGTTCGTGTCTCCCCAGAACACACAGATTCTGGGAGTCTAGGCCCGGTATCCATGTTAAAGGCCTAGATGGCACATTACCAGCCATGACTGCTCTAAACTGGGAAACTCATAGCAGATGGTAATCTCATCAGTTCAACCCACAAGAACTTCTTTTGGGAGTTGAGCATCCCGTGATTCTGTTTGCGCATTTTTACCGCAAATTTTCTACGGTCTGTGGGGCGACAATCGCTACAAAATCATGTCGCAATTTGGTGCCATTCAATGTAGCGGGGATCGCGAGGGCCTTCCGCAATTAGTGGCGTTTCTGAATTGCGGGCATAATCGCGGCGATTCCGCCTAGATGCTATGGTGTGAATGGAGCCTTATAGCAATAATGTTAACAGCAATATGGGTCTTAAGTGCGTATTTTTTTCGTTTCTAGTCTGGAATATTCATCTTACCATTTATTGATAAGGTAATTATGATATATATATATATATATATATATATATATATATATATATATATATATATATATATATATATATATATATATATATATATATATATATATATATATATATATATATATATTAGATATAGAGAGAGAGATATAGAGAGAGAGATATAGAGAGAGAGATATAGAGAGAGAGATATAGAGAGAGAGATATAGAGAGAGAGATATAGAGAGAGAGATATAGAGAGAGAGATATAGAGAGAGAGATAGATATATATATATATATATATATATATATATATATATATATATATATATATATATATATCTCTATCTATTTTATATATGTGCAACAATAATTGACTGTACTAGTATTTATGACCTCATTGGATTCATGTTTTTTGTTTTTAATGAAAGAGTACTGTGACAGACCTAGCCGGGAAAGAGACTTTTGGAGGGGACTGTATGCTAGCCTCTTGCCGATCGATCAGGGGCCCTTGCATTTGGGGGAACGGTGCTCTTTGTGAGCTGTATGTCTGGGGACCCTGGATTTGCCATATTGGAATAGTGGCTGATTCATAATGCTGGGACAGATACTGTTAGGAGATGCTGATGTAAATTCCAACACCTGTCTATTGTCTGCTAAAATGTGTATTGTAAATAAGTCTACTATGGGATCTAAGAGGCATTAGATCCCCATTATTTGTGTTAATTAACTCTGCTATTTTGTGAAGAGTCTATGTTGATTGTGATAATGTTGATTGGATTTTCTGAACTACAAGACGGCCAGTCTGGCCTAACGGTCATGTCTGAGTCATCTAGGCTGTCTAAAGGGATTAGTTATCAACGTGACCCTTTCGCTAGCCGTGGACACCTCCTCGGGTAAGTCTGCTATATCACACTCCACCCTCACACATATCAAATCGCTCTTACACTCTGCCCAATTAGTGGATGTCTGGTGGGTTCAACACCCATTCGAGAGAGACTACAGCTGTTATTCGGTCGCGCATAACTCATATAGTTGTATTGACTATTTCCTAGTATCCCAATCCCTACTTGATGTCCCTATACAAGCTTCCCTGGGTAACATCCTTTGGTCAGATCACACCCCCGCCCATTTAAGTTTAGCCCACCCACCTAAAGCACACAAAACATTTTCCTGGCGTCTAAATGACAATTTATTAAAAGATAGCCTTTGTGTGACAGACACCCAGCAGGCAATTCGAAACTTTGTTCATGACCACCGTTCAGATGACACTAACCCCCTTACCAAGTGGGAAGCCCTGAAGTGTGTGTTAGGGGGAATTTTCATCCAACATGGTGCACGATTAAAGAAGGCTAGATCTGCCGACATCGTCAAACTACTATCTTCTATCCACACCTTAGAAAGCACACATAAGAAAGACCTTGCGCATAGTACCTTTGTGGATCTCTCCAACGCCCGCAGAGACCTACTCCGCATCCTTGATGCAAACACTCTTATAGCCAGAGACAAAGGACGAAATCGTCACTACATGCTAGCTAATAAATGCGGACAACATCTAGCTAAGGTTCTGCACCCTCGTCCCCCCCGACGCCCCATACCGTTCATTTGCAACACAAACCAACAAAAGATCAGAACTCCTAGGGGCATTGCAGATGCTTTCCAACACTATTATTCTCAATTATATAACCTCCCCACACGACCCCAACAATCCCCACGACAAGACTCACAACTCCCTGACATGGAAAATTATATCTCAGAAACGGCCCTCCCGCGAATAGACCCCCCCACTTCCACAGCTTTAGAGGAAGTCCTGACGTCTTCGGACTTCATATTGGCTATTAAAGGATTGAAATCCGGTAAATGCCCGGGGCCTGATGGCTTCTCACCCAGATTCGACAAATTATTTGCCCATTCATTAGCCCCACTTCTCGCAGCAGCGTTTAACTATCTAGATGATGATCATCCCCTCTCCAAATCCCTTCTGTCTGCCACCATCTCAGTAATACCTAAACCCGGAAAAGACCCCTCTCAATGTACTAGTTATAGGCCTATTTCCCTCCTTAATGTGGACGTTAAACTCTTTACCAAGATCCTAGCCAACCGCCTCTCGCCCCTCCTACCCTCCATTATACACAGAGATCAAGTGGGCTTTGTCCCTGGTAGGGAGGCCAGGGACAATACCACAAAAACGATCCACCTGATTTCTTATATACGCAAACACAACCTGAAGGCCTGCATCCTCTCTTTCGACGCTGAAAAGGCGTTTGACCGGGTTAACTGGCAATTTCTACGCCTCTCGCTAGAACAGATTGGACTCGGTCCCTCAATTATATCCAAGGTGATGGCGCTCTATTCTCATCCCACAGCCTCTGTGCTGGTCAATGGTTCCGCATCCACCCCATTCGTGATATCCAATGGAACAAGGCAGGGTTGCCCGTTGTCTCCCTTGCTCTTTGTTCTAGTGATGGAGCACTTGGATACGGCCATTAGGCAAAACAACAACATTGTGGGAATACCGACGCCATCATCTGAAGTTAAACTTTCACTCTATGCAGATGACCTCCTTGTCTACATTCAACAACCCCATACCTCCCTACCCTCCTTAATGCAAGAGTTCCGCAGATTTGGAGACTTAAGTAATTTTAAGCTCAATATGTCTAAGACAGAAGCCCTTAATATATCCCTAACTCCCTCTACCCTCACACAATTACAGACTAATTTCCCATTCCAGTGGGCAACAAAGGGCATCTCCTACCTTGGAGTCACCATCCCATCCAACCTAGCCGACCTTTACAACCTCAATTACCCTCCTCTCCTATCCCGAATACGGAAAGAATTAGATACATGGAATCAGACTCCATTACCCTGGTTCGGCCGCATCAATACATTAAAAATGGATAGACTCCCTAAACTTCTATACGTTTTCCAGACGATTCCGATACTTATCCCCCAGCGGTTCTTTGCTTCTCTACGATCTATGTCTATACGTTTTGTCTGGCAACAGGGGATGTCTCGGATCCGACATGCCCTGCTGACATACCCTAAAACTCGGGGTGGGGTTGGCCTCCCAGACTTCAAAATGTACCACAGGGCTGCAGTCCTATCTAGGATCCTCGAGTGGTTCCCTCGCCCGTTCCCCAAGGCATCCACTGCCATAGAACAAGACCTCTCCACTTCTGACCTTCGAGCTCTGCTCTGGAGTTATGGTCGAGAGCTTTCCACCCTAGCTAACTGCTCTCCATTAACGACTGCAGCACTACACCTGTGGTATAGAAAGGGATTATTAACAATATTATCTACTGACCCCTCGCCGCTTACTTCGCTCTTCGATCATCCAGACCTCCCCCAGGGTATGGGCTCTAATCTAGTGGGCCCATATTCACGAGATGCCTGGCCTACAGCCAACTCATTCATACACCCTAACACGGGTACGCCGGTTGTCCCAGGAGACCAAGGTAATTGGCTCACAGCCCTACGCATCTCCTTCTTCTGCTCTGACCTATTCTCTTCCACCCACACTCATAGACCCCTAACAGACTTCGAGCAGCTGTGTTCTCTCTCGGAAACATCCAGACATCTACTATCCACCATTTACAAATTATTACACTCACGATCAACTTCCACCCTACAGAAGGAGATGGGCCACTGACATAGGCAAAGATCTTTCACCAGATGACTGGCAAAAGTCTTTTCACTTTACACACAAATCCTCCATCTCTTGCCATATACAAGAGAAAAATTGTAAGCTCTTGGCATGATGGTACAGGGACCCCCAATCGCTACAAAAATTTTTTCCCTCTACTGTCACGACTTGTTGGAGATGTGGAGACCCAGAGGGAAGTTATCTCCACATATGGTGGAACTGCAACACCATCCAGCCATTATGGTCACAGGTTTTTGCCGTATACAGTAGCCTCTACGATAGACCTACGACACCCAAGCCTGAAGTGGCGCTGCTGTCCATGTTACCAGGTTCAATACCCTCTCAGAAATGAACCCTGCTTCGTTTTTTTCTTTCAGCAGCTAGGCAACTCATACCACTCTACTGGAAGACTACTACCCCACCGCTGTCCTCCTGGGTCTCCATTGTTAATGATATCATGCGAATGGAGGAGATGATCGCCTTAGACAATGACATCTACGATAAATTCAAAACCATGTGGCTAATCTGGATTGATTATGCCACCTCAAAAATCTGCTAAAGCCACCTGACTCAATAAATCCCACCCAGAGCTCCCAATGTGTTCCCCCAGGGCCTGCCAGCTCGACTTGACCCTCCTACCCTTACCTGTTCCCTACCTTCTTTCCTCTCCTCTCTCTTTATTTCATCATTCTCTCCTTCCCCTCTCTTTTATGATATAAATAGCAGACGTTGAAATTAACGAACTGTAGTTGCTCTGTTACATGGTTTATATATTATTCATGGGATCGAAACGAAACCAAACTAATATTCATTCACTTTTATATACTCTGCTCATTTCTATGTATAGTTTGTGCACAGGCGAACTGCTTTCTACCATGCTAATATCGTTGTATATTACGTTTTGCCAATGTTTAACCACTTGACGACCGCCTCACGCCGATGTACGTCGGCAAGGCGGCACGGACAGGCAAAATCACGTACAGGGTACGTGATTTGCCTTCCGCGGGTGGGGGGTCCGATCGGACCCCCCCCCGCCGCCCGAGGCGGTCCCGTTCTGTCCCCCGGCGATCAGAGACGAGGGGGAGGCCATCCGTTCGTGGCCCCCCCCTCGCGATCGCCGCCGGCCAATGGGAACACTCCTTTGCTGCTGTATGCTAAACAGCAGCAAAGGAAGTGATGTAATCTCCCCTCGGGTCGGTAGTTTCCGTTCCGGCCCGAGGAGAGACGACATGTGAGTGAGTGCACCAACACACACACACACAGTAGAACATGCCAGGCACACATTACACCCCGATCCCCCCCCCGATCGCCCCCCGATCCCCCCCCCAATCACCCCCCCCCCCCCCCCCGTCACAAACTGACACCAGCAGTTTTTTTTTTTTTTTTCTGATTACTGCTGTGTCAGTTTGTGACAGTTACTGTGTTAGCACAGTTACTGTTACCCCCCTGTAGGTCTAGGGTACCCCCCTAACCCCCCCTAATAAAGTTTTAACCCCTTGATCACCCCCTGTCACCAGTGTCGCTAAGCGATCATTTTTCTGATCGCTATATTAGTGTCGCTGGGGACGCTAGTTAGTGCGGTAAATATTTAGGTTCGCCGTCAGCGTTTTATAGCGTCAGGGACCCCCATATACTACCTAATAAATGTTTTAACCCCTTGATTGCCCCCTAGTTAACCCTTTCACCACTGATCACTGTATAACCGTTACGGTTGACGCTGGTTAGTTTGTTTTTTTTTTATAGTGTCAGGGCACCCGCCGTTTATTACCGAATAAAGGTTTAGCCCCCCGAGCGCCCGGCGGTGATATGCGTCGCCCCAGGCAGCATCAGATTAGCGCCAGTACCGCTAACACCCACGCACACAGCATGCGCCTCCCTTAGTGGTATAGTATCTGATCGGATCAATATCTGATCCGATCAGATCTATACTAGCGTCCCCAGCAGTTTAGGGTTCCCAAAAACGCAGTGCTAGCGGGATCAGCCCAGATACCTGCTAGCACCTGCGTTTTGCCCCTCCGCCCAGCCCACCCAAGTGCAGTATCGATCGATCACTGTCACTTACAAGGCACTAAACGCATAACTGCAGCGTTCGCAGAGTCAGGCCTGATCCCTGCGATTGCTAACAGTTTTTTTGGTAGCATTTTGGTGAACTGGCAAGCACCAGCCCCAGGCAGCGTCAGGTTAGCGCCAGTACCGCTAACACCCACGCACGCACCGTACACCTCCCTTAGTGGTATAGTATCTGAACGGATCAATATCTGATCCGATCAGATCTATACTAGCGTCACCAGCAGTTTAGGGTTCCCAAAAACGCAGTGTTAGCGGGATCAGCCCAGATACCTGCTAGCACCTGCGTTTTGCCCCTCCGCCCGGCCCAGCCCAGCGCACCCAAGTGCAGTATCGATCGATCACTGTCACTTACAGAACACTAAACGCATAACTGCAGCGTTCGCAGAGTCAGGCCTGATCCCTGCGATCGCTAACAGTTTTTTTTGTAGCGTTTTGGTGAACTGGCAAGCACCAGCCCCAGGCAGCGTCAGGTTAGCGCCAGTACCGCTAACACCCACGCACGCACCGTACACCTCCCTTAGTGGTATAGTATCTGATCGCATCAATATCTGATCCGATCAGATCTATACTAGCGTCACCAGCAGTTTAGGGTTCCCAAAAACGCAGTGTTAGCGGGATCATCCCAGATACCTGCTAGCACCTGCGTTTTGCCCCTCCGCCCGGCCCAGCCCACCCAAGTGCAGTATCGATTGATCACTGTCACTTACAAAACACTAAACGCATAACTGCAGCGTTCGCAGAGTCAGGCCTGATCCCTGCGATCGCTAACAGTTTTTTGGTAGCGTTTTGGGGAACTGGCAAGCGCCAGCGGCCTAGTACACCCCGGTCGTAGTCAAACCAGCACTGCAGTAACACGTGGTGACGTGGCGAGTCCCATAAGTGCAGTTCAAGCTGGTGAGGTGGCAAGCACAAGTAGTGTCCCGCTGCCACCAAAAAGACAAACACAGGCCCGTCGTGTCCATAGTGCCCTTCCTGCTGCATTCGCCAATCCTAATTGGGAACCCACCGCTTCTGCAGCGCCCATACTTCCCCCATTCACATCCCCAACCAAATGCAGTCGGCTGCATGAGAGGCATTTTCTTTATGTCCTCCCGAGTACCCCTACCCAGCGAACCCCCCAAAAAAGATGTTGTGTCTGCAGCAAGCGCGGATATAGGCGTGACACCCGCTATTATTGTCCCTCCTGTCCTGACAATCCTGGTCTTTGCATTGGTGAATGTTTTGAACGCTACCATTCACTAGTTGAGTATTAGCGTAGAGTACAGCATTGCACAGACTAGGCACACTTTCACAGGGTCTCCCAAGATGCCATCGCATTTTGAGAGACCCGAACCTGGAACTGGTTACCGTTATAAAAGTTAGTTACAAAAAAAGTGTAAAAAAAAAAAAAAAAAAAAAAAATATGAAATAAAAAAAAAATAGTTGTCGTTTTATTGTTCTCTCTCTCTCTATTCTCTCTCTCTATTGTTCTGCTCTTTTTTACTGTATTCTATTCTGCAATGTTTTATTGTTATTGTTATTATGTTTTATCATGTTTGTTTTTCAGGTGTGTAATTATTTATACTTTACTGTTTACTGTGCTTTATTGTTAACCATTTTTTTGTCTTCAGGTACGCCATTCACGACTTTGAGTGGTTATACCAGAATGATGCTTGCAGGTTTAGGTATCATCTTGGTATCATTCTTTTCAGCCAGCGGTCGGCTTTCATGTAAAAGCAATCCTAGCGGCTAATTAGCCTCTAGACTGCCTTTACAAGCCGTGGGAGGGAATGCCCCCCCACCCCCACCGTCTTCCGTGTTTTTCTCTGGCTCTCCTGCCTCAACAGGGAACCTGAGAATGCAGCCGGTGATTCAGCCAGCTGACCATAGAGCTGATCAGAGACCAGAGTGGCTCCAAACATCTCTATGGCCTAAGAAACCGGAAGCTACGAGTATTTCATGACTTAGATTTCGCCGGATGTAAATAGCGCCATTGGGAAATTGGGGAAGCATTTTATCACACCGATCTTGGTGTGGTCAGATGCTTTGAGGGCAGAGGAGAGATCTAGGGTCTAATAGACCACAATTTTTTCAAAAAAGAGTACCTGTCACTACCTATTGCTATCATAGCGGATATTTACATTCCCCGAGATAACAATAAAAATGATTAAAAAAAAAAAATATGAAAGGAACAGTTTAAAAGTAAGATTAAAAAAGCAAAAAAATAATAAAGAAAAAAAAAAGCACCCCTGTCGCCCCCTGCTCTTGCGCTAAGGCGAACGCAAGCGGCGGTCTGGCGTCATATGTAAACAGCAATTGCACCATGCATGTGAGGTATCACCGCGAAGGCCAGATCGAGTGCAGTAATTTTTCCAGTAGACCTCCTCTGTAAATCTAAAGTGGTAACCTGTAAAGGCTTTTGAAGGCTTTTAAACATGTATTTATTTTGTTGCCACTGCACGTTTGTGCGCAATTTTAAAGCATGTCATGTTTGGTATTCATGTACTCGGCCTAAGATCATCTTTTTTATTTCATCAAACATTTGGGCAATATAGTGTGTTTTAGTGCATTAAAATTTAAAAAAGTGTGTTTTTTCCCCAAAAAATGCGTTTGAAAAATCGCTGCGCAATTACTGTGTGAAAAAAAAAAAATGAAACACCCACCATTTTAATCTGTAGGGCATTTGCTTTAAAAAAATATATAATGTTTGGGGGTTCAAAGTAATTTTTTTGCAAAAAAATAAAACTTTTTCATGTAAACAATAAGTGTCAGAAAGGGCTTTGTCTTCAAGTGGTTAGAAGAGTGGGTGATGTGTGACATAAGCTTCTAAATGTTGTGCATAAAATGCCAGGACAGTTCAAAACCCCCCCAAATGACCCCATTTTGGAAAGTAGACACCCCAAGCTATTTGCTGAGAGGCATGTCGAGTCCATGGAATATTTTATATTGCGACACAAGTTGCGGGAAAGAGACAAATTTTTTTTTTTTTTTTTTTTTTTTTTGCACAAAGTTGTCACTAAATGATATATTGCTCAAACATGCCATGGGAATATGTGAAATTACACCCCAAAATACATTCTGCTGCTTCTCCTGAGTACGGGGATACCACATGTGTGAGACTTTTTGGGAGCCTAGCCGCGTACGGGACCCCGAAAACCAAGCACCGCCTTCAGGCTTTCTAAGGGCGTGAATTTTTGATTTCACTCTTCACTGCCTATCACAGTTTCGGAGGCCATGGAATGCCCAGGTGGCACAAAACCCCCCCAAATGACCCCATTTTGGAAAGTAGACACCCCAAGCTATTTGCTGAGAGGTATAGTGAGTATTTTGCAGACCTCACTTTTTGTCACAAAGTTTTGAAAATTGAAAAAAGAAAAAAAAAATGTTTTTTCTTGTCTTTCTTCATTTTCAAAAACAAATGAGAGCTGCAAAATACTCACCATGCCTCTCAGCAAATAGCTTGGGGTGTCTACTTTCCAAAATGGGGTCATTTGGGGGGGTTTTATGCCACCTGGGCATTCCATGGCCTCCGAAACTGTGATAGGCAGTAAAGAGTGAAATCAAAAATTTTCACCCTTAGAAATCCTGAAGGCAGTGATTGGTTTTCGGGGTCCCGTACGCGGCTAGGCTCCCAAAAAGTCCCACACATGTGGTATCCCCATACTCAGGAGAAGCAGCTAAATGTATTTTGGGGTGCAATTCCACATATGCCCATGGCCTGTGTGAGCAATATATCATTTAGTGACAACTTTATGAAAAAAAAAAAAAAAAAAAGTCACTTTCCCGCAACTTGTGTCAAAATATAAAATATTCCATGGACTCAATATGCCTCTCAGCAAATAGCTTGGGGTGTCTACTTTCCAAAATGGGGTCATTTTGGGGGGTTTTGTGCCACCTGGGCATTCCATGGCCTCCGAAACTGTGATAGGCAGTGAAGAGTGAAAGCAAAAATTTACACCCTTAGAAATCCTGAAGGCGGTGATTGGTTTTCGGGGCCCCGTACGCGGCTAGGCTCCCAAAAAGTCCCACACATGTGGTATCCCCATACTCAGGAGAAGCAGCTGAATGTATTTTGGGGTGCAATTCCACATAGGCCCATGGCCTGTGTGAGCAATATATCATTTAGTGACAACTTTTTGTAAATATTTTTTTTTTTTTTTTTTTTTGTCATTTTTCAATCACTTGGGACAAAAAAAATAAATATTCAATGGGTTCAACATGCCTCTCAGCAATTTCCTTGGGGTGTCTACTTTCCAAAATGGGGTCATTTGTGGGGGTTTTGTACTGCCCTGCCATTTTAGCACCTCAAGAAATGACATAGGCAGTCATAAACTAAAAGCTGTGTAAATTCCAGAAAATGTACCCTAGTTTGTAGACACTATAACTTTTGCGCAAACCAATAAATATACGCTTATTGACATTTTTTTTACCAAAGACATGTGGCCGAATACATTTTGGCCTAAATGTATGACTAAAATTTAGTTTATTGGATTTTTTTTATAAACAAAAAGTAGAAAATATCATTTTTTTTCAAAATTTTCTGTCTTTTTCCGTTTATAGCGCAAAAAATAAAAACCGCAGAGGTGATCAAATACCATCAAAAGAAAGCTCTATTTGTGGGAAGAAAAGGACGCAAATTTCGTTTGGGTACAGCATTGCATGACCGCGCAATTAGCAGTTAAAGCGACGCAGTGCCAAATTGGAAAAAGACCTCTGGTCCTTAGGCAGCATAATGGTCCGGGGCTCAAGTGGTTAATGGCTCTGTATAACCTTGCAAACTTAATAAAAATATATTTGACTCTAAAGGGATTAGTTAATAAGCTCATGTTAATTAGGTTAATTAGGTTACAGCTGTATTGTTAGAGTAATATGAGCAGGAGGTCTGCACCTCCACTTTGAGTGTTTAAAAGAATGTATTTTGTCAATAAAGATAGAGTCCTGTTTGAACTTACATACAGCCTGCCTGGTGTTTGTTCTGAGCTATTACAACTGGGTTAGAACGGCACATAGCTGTAATTCTAATCCCGGAGCATTGGATGACCGAGCAATCAGATGGTGCGATCTGAAATCTGATTCTATAGCAGCAGAGGAGTGTCGGGAGAGTGGAACCGAGCGAGCAAGGGGCTCGTTACAAGTACAATTTGAAGAGGCTTTAAGTTTTATCATATTGGATTTTTTTTTGCCCTTTGCACATTATGTTTTCCAGGAAAGTTTGCACGAATGGCCTTAAATTATTGTGAGTTTGCCTTTAAATGTGTTAGTTTCCAATGCTAGGGTATATAAAGCCTCACTACTGGTTCTTGCCTTAGAACTTGAAAAAGGGGCACGCTCGAAACATGTCATCCTGGTAACTGTCTTTGTTTACTGCCCTTTCTGATGTCTCCCAGAGTGTCCACGTCGTGCGGCTGACTACTTCCGGGTTTCAGTGACGAGCTTCCCACTGTGGCCGGCAGCCATCCCTCCATCCGGATTGCTTTCCCTGCTGTGCTGGTAATCGGCTCTCTACTTTCATCCAAACCAGCTCTTATTTACTATTCAGTGCCTTCCTTCTTTACTGAGCACCATGTAAGACTTATCTTGTTATGCTTTAAATAAATCTGCTGATCATGGATGTGACTGCCTGGTGTGTATATAAAAGAGACAGACTGTTCCTTGTATACACTGAGCTTTTGAGCCTGCCATGTATTTGCCATCAGCAATCCTGGGAGTTCCTTTAAGCGCCTCAATTATGTTTTATGACTTTCATCTTCTATGCCTACTCAAAAGCAACAGGATCCCTAGCTGACATTGTCTGCATCATGTAAGCCTTATGAAAGGAAAAGCTGCAAAGGCCTTTGGTCTCGTGTAAATATCCTATATATAAAAGGGGAAGCATTGGCCAGTGAGTCTATATTGGATTCAGTTAAGTGTCTGACAAAAAGAGAGACACTAAACTGTGATAGGTTTAGTGGACCCAATACTCCATCTTCCAACTCTTTTGAAGAAGAATTAGTAATTAACTCTGTTCTTTCTTTATACCAACTCATTTATACCAACCAGGGGCTCCCCTAAAAGTTTGGACAAGATCAGGGGCCTCTGGACTTGATCTACTTCCAAGCTTTATCTATGCATACCATAAATGTGAACATAACCATATGTAATGCCTTAACTGTTGAAATGTGTACTGTTGATATTTATGTAAGGACATGGAACTGTACTAGTTTTCTTTCTTTGTGCAGAAGGTTGCTTTTTTTTGCAACTGTATGTATTATTACCTGCTAAAACAATGAACAGCATCTATGAAAAAAAAAAAAAAACAAAACACTAAAGGTTTAGTGGACCCACAACCACTTAGGCAGCATATACAAGTTCCGCAAAATATAAAAATATATTGAGCTTTTGGAAACTTACTTCAAATCCTTTACAATTAAGGAAATATTGCTCCAAACGATCACTTAGTTGTTGAGTAAGTTTCAGAACCACAGATGCCTCTGCACGAGATGAGATCTTGAAGGTTTCCTAGAAGAGAGGAACAAAATATTCATAATAAACTATTTATAATTATTATTTTTTTAACTATGCGTATCAAAGACCATATAAAAGTATACAACTTACCGAATATTTTACAGCCATCAGTCTTCTTTCCAAGACTGGACTCTGTTAAGAAAAGAAAAAAATATAATTGCACATAGAAAGTAAAAAAGCATATTTAATCACTTCAATACTGGACTCTTTCACTCCCTTCCTGCTCAGGCCAATTCTCAACTTTTAGCGCAGTCATACTTTGAATGACATTTGATCGGTCATGCAATACTGTACAAAATTACGGTTTTGTCTTTTTTTACACAGAGATTTATTTGGTGGTATTTAACCACCTCAGTACTGTGTACTTTTATCCCTTCCTGCTCAGACTAATTTTCAGCTTTCAGTGCTCTCACCCTTTGAATGGTATTTACTCAGTCATGCTACACTGTACCCAAACCAAATTTTTATCATTTTTTCCACACAAATAGAGCTTTCTTTTGGTGGTATTTTATCACCACTGTGTAAAAGGGAAACTGTTGAAATAAACAAAGTGTTTTTTTAATTTTATAGAATAAAATTTCGCAAATAAGTCATTTGAAAGATCAAAAGGTCCCTGGGGTGTGGCGCCCTTTATACCTAGCAAGCCCGCAGTGAAGTATAAGGACAAAGATGGCATGGAGAAAATATAATAAAAATAATGTCATTGTAAAAATATAAATTTAACCTACCTTAAAAGTTAGCTTCAGCCAGAAACTCGGCATTCATTTGATATACAATTTTTGTAAAAAATGTCTGGGGAGTAATTGGTAACCCCCTCAAGTCTGATGCCGGAGTCTATCATGAAGGCAGAACAGCTGGTACTGCAGGTGGACTTGCTTGATTAGTTTCAGGCCTGGCTTTGTGTTATGCAATCTGGCCAGTGTAAGTAGTAGGTAGGTCAGCGTACAGTGGTCAATAGTAGGTAGGAGAAACTGCCTGTGACGCCCATCTTGGTACTCCTTGCACTCGGCCGCATAAAAGCAGCAGGGGCTATCATGTTACACCCAGCCCTAACTATATGGGCTAGGTGTAACAAGATGCCCGCTGCTGGCTTACTGCAGCCGAGTGCAGAGTGTACCAAGATGGGCGTCGGGATGTCCAACCACTGATGTCAACACGAAGTGTCACTTTGGTTGTTGCACCCCCAGACTTCCAGTTGCGCTGGGTCGCTTTATTTATCTTTCCCAAGTATCGGATCTGGCATCGGGAGCATTTGTGCGAGTACAAGTACTCGCGCAAATGCTCAATATCGGTACAACCCTAGTACAGAAGTCAGTAGTAGGTAGGTGCGTAACAGCAGGGCAGTGTACAGAGATCAGCATAGGCGAGCGAAGCCCATAGCATTAGGGTGTGCACCCCAAAGGTAAAACACACATGCACGTGTGTGTTATATATACACATACATATATACACTATATTGTCAAAAGTATTGGGACACATGAACTTTAATGGTATTCCAGTCTAAGTCCGTAGGGTTCAATATTGAGTTGGCCCACCCTTTGCAGCTATAACGGCTTCTACTCTTCTGGGAAGGCTGTCCACAAGGTTTAGGAGTGTGTCTATGAGAATGTTTGAACATTCTTCCAGAAGCAAATCTGTGAGGTCAGGCACTGATGCTGGATGAGAAGGCCTGGCTAGCAGTCTCCGCTCTAATTCATCCCAAAGGTGTTTTATCGGGTTGAGGACAGGACTCTGTACAGGCCAGTCAGGTTCCTGCACCCCAAACTCGCTTATCCATGTCTTTATGGACCTTGCTTTGTGCACTGGTCCAAATCATTTGGTGGAGGGGGGGATTATGGTGTGGGGGTGTTTTTCAGTGGTTGGGCTTGGCCCCTTTGTTCTAGTGAAGGGAACTTTTAAGGCATCAGCATACCAAGACATTATGGACAATTTTATGCTCCCAACTTTTGGGAACAGTTTGGGGGTGCCTCCTTCCTGTTGCAACATGACTGCGCATCAGTGCACAAAGCTAGGTCCATAAAGACATGGATGAGAGAGTTAAGGGTGGAGTAAAATTAACTTCAAGTGCAATAATTCACATTATAACAGTAACTAAAACATAAAATTAACTGCAACAATCCAAAAAATAAAAAACTTCCAAAGTGCTGTAATGGTGTGAACCTCCCAACTAAAAAGTTGTTGCACTTGAAGTTAATTTGTATTGCAATTATCTGTAGAGGTGTTTCCACCACCCCTGCTAAATTTCATTTGTTATGTCTTGTTTTCCGTTTGATGTGTATTATATGTGAAGTTACATATCACAGAGCCCGGTATTGTGGCAATATTGAAGTTTGAGCTTTCCATACATAGAGGGCTCCACCATTATTGTTAAGTTATTCATTAAGTCAGCACTACACTTTTTTTTGTGGTGTGGGAACCACCAGCCACCCCCCCCCCCCATGAACAATGTGCCTGGCTACTGGGCAGTAATTGGCAGCACTGATGAGCAACGATAGGTGGCACTATAGACATCACTGATTGGCACTGATAAGTGGCACTGACTGGCAGCACCGATTGTCACTGATAGGCAGCACTGATAGCCAGCTTTAATTGGTACTGATGGGCAGCACTGGTTGGCGCTGACAGCGGCATTGATAGGCAGCATTGATGGGCAGCACTGGTTGGCAGCATTGATTGGCGGCACTGATAGGAAAATACTGATTGGCACTGATAGTGCCACTAATGGGCACTGATTAGCAGCACTGATGGCGACACCGATTTGCACCGATTGGCACAGATTAGAAGCATTGATTGGCACTGATGGGTAGCACTGATAGAGGAGATCGTGAGGCAAGAGCCGCTCAGTGTGTGAAGCTGTCAGATAATGTAACTGCACGCAGGGAGAAGATCAGCTGTCACAACTCTGCGGTGATGTCAGGGGTGGGCGGGACCGAGCAGCTATCAAACACCAGTTAATGATTGGGCTGCTTAAGAAAGGGGTGGAGCCACATACATATAGCAGCCCGCCCAGACCCCATACCATTGGCTGGTGTTTGTTGTCCTTTCCGTCCCGCCCCCGACATCACCGCGGAGTTGTGACAGCTGGTCTCTCTCTCTGCAAGTCGTTACATTAGCTGACAGTTTCCCACACTGAACGACTCTTGCCTCACGATCTGTTCAATGTTTCACAGGCAGCGCGGGCTACACAATGCCTGCATGTAACATTTCAGAGCAGATCTCGGGAGACAGCTCCGGGTGATTAGGGTGTACCCAGGCACACCCAAAACACCCCGTGCAAACGCCTATAGAGATCAGTAGTAGGTAGGTAAGTGTATAGAGGTTAGTACTAGGTAGGGCAGTGTACAGAGGTCAGTAGTTGGTAGGTCAGTAGTAAATAGGGCAGTGTGCAGAGATCAATAGTAGGTTGTTGCTCAACAGTAGGGCAGTGTACAGAGGTCAGTAGTAGGTATGGCAGTGTCCAGGGAAAAGTAGGGCAGTGGACGTGGGTGAGCAGGGCAGGGGGTTAGCAGAGCAATGTACGAGGGGCTCAGGAAGGCATGGTACGTGGGGGTTCAAGATGGCCTAATCAGGAGGGCACAGTATGGGTGCCTCAGGGGGGCATGTGACTGTGGGCTCCAGGGGGGCATGCCACTGCGGGCACCGGAGGGACCACCACTGGAGGCCTCAAAGGGGCACGCTACTAGAGGTATCAGGGGGGCTGAGAAGTTAGGAGAGCACACTACTGGGGGCTCCGGATGGCACAAAAAGTTGTTACCTCATGCAGAGCGGTGCAAGCTACTGTGGCAGATATAACCGTTCTAGTGCTGACCCCAGCCAGCCCTCCTCACTCATCCATCCCACATGTCATCCTTAAGCACCTTGGATGGACTGAAGAGAAGGGCCGGAGATCAGCACAATACATTCCAGGGATAAGCTCAGGTGCCTTCAGACACGAGCCTCAACCCGCCCAATGTCATAGGCGGCAGAGGCATTAGTTGCCCCGTAGCTCGAACTTGCCCACTGTATAGGAGGCAGAGGCTTTCCCAGCCCCACAGCCGTATGCACGTAAAGAGTGTGCTGCAGAGGTGGGGAATACCTTTGCTGGCTTTTCACAGGTTCCCAGCAGCTTACCGCTTTTCTGCACCACTCTGCCAGTAGCAGGTCGGCAAGGCAGGGACAAGATTGTGATCTACCAGTCACCTGCCAGCGGTCGTCCGGTAGATTGCGATCGACGGGCTACCGAAAATTTATCAATCCTGATGTACTGACTGTATCTAATTTCTTGGGGCTCTGAAATGTCAGTACAGTACACATATCCCCCAAATGACCCCTTTTTGGAAAGTAGACAGTCAAAGGCCTATATTGAGACATGGCGAGTATTCTGAAGTCATATTAACAGGTTATTTCTCACACGGCATGGGCATACTTGCAATTAAACCCCAAAACACATTTTTCTACTTGTACAGAGTATGTTGATACCGTGTGTGAGACTTTTTCGCAGCCTAGCCACACACAGAGGTCCAACATTCAAGTAGCACCTTCAGGCGTTCTAGGGGCGAAATTACACTTTTTTAATTTCCTGACTACCTATCAATTTTTTAAGGCCCTGGAACACCAGGACAGTGGAAACACACACAAAATTACCCTATTTTGGAAAGCAAACACCCAAACATCTAATCTATGAGGCATAATGAGTCTTTTCAACATGTCATTTTTTCCCATAAGTTTTTGGAAAATGTAGAAAGAAAATGAATTTTTGTTTTTTTACACAAAGTTTTCAATTTATAAGATATTTCTGTACATATCAATAATTACACCCCAAAATATATTCTGCTACTCCTAAGTATGGAAATGCCACATTTGTGAGACTTTGACAGCCTGACTACATACAGAGTCCCAATTTTCAAGTAGCACCTTCAGGCATTCTAGGGACATATATTTGAAGTGTAACTGTGCTGATCCGAAAAAGTGCTAGTGTAATATTACCACTACAACAGTGTCTGTACCATAAATACAAACCATAAAAATTAAAAAACCCTAAAAGTGCAACGTGTCAATATATAGTGCAAATTATCAAGTGCAAAATATCAAAACTCCAGAACATACTTTTCTTTACAATAATCCCCAAAGTCCACTTCAATTTATCATATAAATTCCATGTGCATATTGTGCACCAATTCACATCCGTGCTCTATAAAAGGACTTTTCACCACTTCATGTGCCACCACCACCTTCTGAAATGGGCACTCACCAGAACACAGAAAAACTTGTGCCTTTGGTTTAAATTGGGATAACCACTCCACTTTCCCGGCGTTCCTTCAACAAGGGATTGAGCTTCTGTCCCAACCAGGATTTGGATCAGTTTGAGGTCGTCAAAGACATTCAACTCTTTGCAAGAAAACTAATACTCAAACAAATGTACACCAAAGAGACACCCAGCAGACCTAATTTTGAGCAACATGAACTCAAGGCCCTGGATACTCTTGTAGAGCTCCTTGAGGAGAACGACACACCTGATCTCATTGGTCGTATAGACTTAGAGCAGTTGCTCAGTCGATTCGACCAATCAGACCTCCCCCCTCCCCCACCATGTGTCCTGAAAAACAAATCTGACAAATTCCCTAATTTAAACACCAACTCCAATGTAGCTGCATTCGTCAAACTTACCACCAGGGACATATGCAAAATTAAATAACCGTATTCTAAAAAAAGACAACCTGATGAGACCTGAGCGTGAGGCTCTCCATCTACTCAAAGACCATCCCACAATAACTATCAAGCCCTCCGTCAAAGGAGGCAATATTGTGGTGATGGACAATGAGTTCTACATTAACATGTGCACCCAGATACTTAGCAACCAAGCAGAATAATTATATAAAAAATACCGCGCTATAAACAAAATACTTTTTAGAAAGAAATATTTTTAGGATTTAAGTGAAAAAATATGCAGGAAATGAAACAAAAAAATTATAATTAAAACTAAAAAAGCAGCTGCTAGAAGTGGGATACACACAAAAATAGATTGAATAGTTAGTAGCAGCGCTAAACCTAAATATACTAGAAGTGACAGTGACACCGGTGCTTCAAAGTGAACAATATTGATACATAAAATGTAGGAATTCTAATGAATATGAGCAACCACAGTGATGACACCACACAAAATGCTCGCTTACCGAAAGGCAAGCTCTATAAGCCTGCGATCTGTTACCCGGCCAGGGCCTTTATCCAGGAGGAAATCAAGAGGGCGATATCCAGGCAAACCCCACAAGGTGGTCAACATACAGCTCAGAACTCGCCAATCGCGGATCAAACAGGTAGGCAGATTGTGGTAACATTCAGATGTTCCCCAAAATAAAAAGGTTCACCATAGCGTAATACTGATAGTCAACATTTATTAATAAAAAGAATAACACTTACAATTATCAGGGAATGTAAAAGCAAAGCAGCCGGCCGGCTAATGCAGACACCGGTCCCACAAACGGCACACGCGAGACGTCAGCACTTCAGCTCCTCCTGCTGTATGTTGACCACCTTCGTGGGGTTTGCCTGGATATCGCCCTCTTGATTTCCTCCTGGATAAAGGCCCTGGTCGGGTAACAGGTCACAGGCTTATAGAGCTTGCCTTTCGGTAAGCGAGCATTTTGTGTGGTGTCATCACTGTGGTTGCAGTGGAGGATTTATTCAATCAGTTGGAGTTTATCCACATTTGGCTAACGATTTTGAGCACTACCTGTCATATATAGATGGACTCATATTCTTTATAATTGCTACATTTTATCTATCAATATTGTTCACTTTGAAGCACTGGTGTCATTGTCACTTCTAGTATATTTAGGTTTAGCACTGCTACTAACTATTCCACTTAGCAACCAAGACTGGTACTGCAAGATACCAGCAACTAGAATCGAAAGATTCCATCGTGAATTTTTTTTTTTTTTTTTAACATAAAGTTTATTTATTTATCACAAACAAACAGAACACAAATCAAGTTACATTAGCTCAAGACAGATATTGTACAATGATTGTCCATATCAAATCAAGACAGTAGGTGCAGTGCAGATAATATAGTACAACCGCACAACTAAGGGCAAAAGTAGAGTTTTAAAACTTCTAACCCAAGTCACTGTAGAAGCCCACGTGAGGGGGGAGGAAGGGTGAGGGGGGGAGGAAGGGTGAGGGGGGGAGGAAGGGTGAGGGGGGGAGGAAGGGTGAGGGGGGGAGGAAGGGTGAGGGGGGGAGGAAGGGTGAGGGGGGAGGGGCCGGGTAGGGAGGCCCAGCAGGGGTCCTCCAAGCTTAGCTATATATTAACCGTGTATTGGGGAGGCCTTGTCCGGGGCAGAATTACTTAAGGCAGGGATGATTGGACAGCTAAAAGCGTAAGCTATAGTACTAAGTTTATCTATGGAATAGTCAGGTGTTTGGCCTCCACCCAAACCGCCCAGACTCTATCAAACTTTTTTTGGCAGTTCCTTCCCATATATGTTAATTTATATAGGGGGAGGGCTGCATTGATCAGAGAGAGCCATAGTTGTTTAGTAGGTGGTTAAGGCTGATTCCAGTTAAGGAGAATCGCCTTTCTGGCATACATCGCAGTGTAAAAAACAAATAATTTTTTCCTTTTGGGGGCCTCTAGAGAGCCACATATGCCCAGCAGGAGAGGGAGAGGACTATAGGGGACCCTGATTTTGCCCACCAAGTTGATATCGTCCAGGACTAAACTTCCAAAAAACCACTATCCGTGGACATGACCACACAGTATGATAAAAATCTGCATCGTCTGAGCCACATCTGGGACAGGTGGCTGTTCTATCTGTATAAATTTTTGCGAGCCGCGATGGGGAGTAATAGGCCCGGTGTAGAAATTTTAATTGGCTAAATCTATCTCTAGAGGAGATAGTCAGTGTTAGGTATTGCTGCACCCCCTCCTCCCAGTCATCTTCAGTCAAGTCAGGTATGTCACGCTGCCAGTTTGTCAGCAATTGTGAGACTCTAGACGTGTCCAGAAGGGTAAGTTTATTATAAATAAGCGAGAGTAGTTTAGTGCCTTCAGGAGCACGAAGTTCAGTTTCCAAATCCGACATCTGCAGAGTTATCGGGTTGGGAAACTGGGAGCGAAATGCATGTCTCAACTGGAGAAATCTAAAAAACATCCGGTTTGGGAAGCCTTTTCTACTTTTCAGATCATCGAACATTATTAGTTGTCCCTGCGATACAATATCACCAAGGGCAACTATTCCGTATCTAGCCCATATGACAGGATCTGGAATCGACTGAAAATGACTCAACCGCGGGTTACCCAAAAGTGGTGTCACAGAGGACCACGTATTTTGTGTCCCTAGTTTTGCGTTCACCGTATCCCACACCTTAATGGTCGTTTTCATGGGCACAGATATTTTGGGATTGGAGCGGGGCCCTCTATGTATGAGATTTCGTAGGTCCGAATAGGAACCAAGTAACGCGGCCTCCACATCGGATGCCGGATAAGAGGGCTCCTCCGCGAGCCACCACTTTAATGTTACCAGGACTGCCGCCCAATAGTATTTTAAGAAACATGGGAGTGCCAGGCCACCCATCGTAACCGGTAGTTGTAATGTTGTTTTTGCGATTCTAGGGGCCTTTCCATTCCATACGAAAGAGATGACCAAACTGTCCAACTTGGTAAAGAAGGAAAGAGGTATGGGTACAGGAGTCTGTCTGAATAAATAGGTGAATTTGGGCAGGATGGACATCTTAACTAAATTTACACGGCCCACTGGACTAAGGAGAAGAGTTTTCCATGACAAAAATTGGTGGGTCACTCGAGACAACACTGGGGTCAGATTCAGACCAATGAACTGCCGAAGGTCTCTGTATCTCCACGCCAAGGTATCTGAACTGTGATACCCGGCAAAGTTGTGCATCCAAATGCAAAGGAGCAACCCCAGAGTGCAATGGGAACAATACTGATTTTCCCCAGTTAATACATATTCCTGAGTATCGCCCACACCTATCTATAACCTGAAGTGCTTGTGTCAGTGATTGTCCGTCGTCTTTAAGATATAACAAGGTGTCATCCGCGTACAATGACACCTTTTCCTGTAGTGGGCCTATAGTAATACCCTGTATTTGTGAGGTGGACCTAATAAGGATAGCCATGGGCTCTATCGCCAGCGCAAAGAGCCCCGGGGATAACGGGCATCCCTGTCTCGTTCCCCTACGGAGGGGAAAAGACGGAGAGAGGACCGCTCCAGTTCGTACCCTGGCCGTCGGGGATCTGTACACTGCCTCAACCCAGGAGATGAAGACGGGACCAAATCCGAATCTGCGGAAGACCTCCCACAGATATTTCCATTCCACAGAACCGAAAGCTTTTTCTGCATCTAGGGAGGCCACTACCGCTTGGTCAACGTCTCCAATCCCCGAGGCCAAGACCGCATACAGTCTCCGGAGGTTAATGTCTGTGCCCTTGCCCGGCATGAACCCCGATTGATCTTCGTGCACTGACAGTATTACCTCATTAAGACGTCTGGCAAGTATTTTAGTTAAAATTTTTGCGTCAGAATTCAACAGGGAGATGGGCCTATAGGATGAACACAGTTGAGGATCTTTCCCTGGTTTGGGCACTATGACTATTATTGCTTGTGCCATAGAAGGGGGGAGGGTTCCCTCCCTTAGCGTCTTAACCAACATATTGTGTATTCTTGGAGCCATTTCCTCAGTATAGAGCTGATAGAACTCAGGAAGGAATCCATCTGCCCCAGGAGTCTTACCCGGTTGTAGAGAGCCCAAGGCTATTTGGACCTCTTCTATTGTGATTGGACTATCCAGGGATTGTCTGTCCTCCGTGGTCAGAGTAGGGAATTCCACTTCATCTAAGAACCCAGATAGCTCTTCTTCAGAGTATCCTGCTCTTGATGAGTACAGATTGGAGTAGAATTCCATAAAGCATGTGTTTATATCTGATGGGTCTGTCTTTATTGTTCCATCAGTCGCCGCAATTCTCGCTATAGTGGGGGTCGTGGATTGTTCTTTAGCAAGCCAGGCTAACAGTCTCCCCGTCCTCTCCCCCTGTTCAAATATTTTTTGTGATTGAACTGTCTTTTATTGACTTTGGCCACTCTAAGAAGCAGAACCTCCCTGTATGCTGCTTTCATGTCCTGTCCTGTGATGGGGTTAGACGTGAGGGCAAGGTCAGATTCCAGAGTCTGAGCCTTGGCCTCTGCCTCAAGTGTAATCTGGTTATTTTTACGTTCCGTGGCTATAGAAGACATATAACATCCTCTGATATAGGCCTTAAATGCATCCCAGTCATTACCCGGTGAAGTTGAGTCAGCATTTATCAACCAGTATTGTCTAATCAAGGTGGCCATCTCAAACTCTATAGTCGGGTGGTTTATCCAAAATCTAGATAGACGCTATATTCTGTCAGCAGGGGGTGTTGTCGCCTGTATAACACAGAGCATTGGCGAATGATCCGATATTCCTCTGGGGAGGATCTTGATCTCTCTAATCTTAGGCAAAAAATTGCCACTGGCATAGATGAGATCAATGCGAGAGAGCGTATTGTGTGAAAGGGAGCAGCATGTGTATGAGCGTTCATTAGGGTATTTCCATCTCCACACGTCCTCAAAACCAAAGATACCTGCCCATCTGGATAAGGAAGAGTCCGTGGCTGGGTCGGGGTGAGTCTATCGCGGGACGAATCCGGCGCTATATTGAAATCCCCTGCCAGAAGGACATTATCTGTGGGATATTGAGCTAGAAGGGGGATAAGGTTATGGATTAGGGAAATGTCAGCCGGGGGTGGTAAGTAAATGCCCACCAGTACCATCTCAACCGTATCAATAATTGCATGAATTAGTACGTACCTACCCCCAGGGTCCAGCTTAACATCCAATAACTCAAATTGAAGGGACTTATGAGTCAAAATACTGACTCCCCGTGAGTAGCCAGAGTGGGTGGCATGGAAATGTCGCCCCACCCAGGGGCGTTTGAGACTCATTATCTTACTCCCCACTAGATGCGTTTCCTGCAATATGCAGATGTGGGGGTTGTATTTCTTAATATAATCAAACACTAGGGAGCGCTTTATTTTATCACCTAGTCCCCGGACATTCCAAGAAAGAACTCTCAGGGGGGCCATAGCATGGGAGAATATAGATATGCAAGGATTAAGTTACTGTCAGCCGGACCCTGGGAGGTCGGCACCAACCCCCTTACCCTGTACCTATGGGTCCACCATGGATCCGGGCAGAGCGGCGTCAGGGCCCAAATCCATAGCACCCCCACATAACATACATTGTCACTCATCTGTCTTATATAGTACAAATTAACACTATAAAAGAAGAAAAAACAAAAACCCAAGCCCTTCCCACCCCGCACAACTGCTGTGGAACTCGGTGTGCCTAAACCCCAAACAAAACCCATTAGGTTCTAGGAAAGTCACCTACAAAACAGAGAGACAACCCCCAGAACGGCACCAATCAACACAGGGGCGGTCAAAGTTGGGTGCAGTCCAGAGACATCCATCCGTATCCTGTGGATAAAAGGAGCGTAATAGGAATCCATATAACTTATAAACTGAAAGAGAAAACGTGATAAAAAAAAAAAAAAAAAAAATTTTCTCTTTTTTTTTTTTTCCCTTTCTCCTCTTTTTTTTTGAAAAGAAAAACACCTAGCCGCAGCTAGGGGCACACACTTTGGTCAGACCTGTAACCTAAAGCCCCCATAAACCTTCAAAAGAGGCCCTGGGGAATATTGCTCTCCTCCATAGGTCTCCGTTCCCTTCAGTCAACCACATATGGTATGTCTGTGCTGCCATAGTGTCCACTTATATAAAGGTGGTTGAGGATAGAGCCGCCATGTAGAGAGCAATGATGTATTTAGCGGGAAAAACAGCAAGGGAGCCATCCACTACTCCAGCCCCTCCCTCTCCAACAGGCATCATTTAGTGAACCCGAACCAATAACAAGGGGGGGAGAGGGGTGGCAATAAAGCTGTGTGAGCAGTAGTAGGAACAAAAAAAACGTCATCTAGGTAAGTAGTGAGGGTGACAGGCATACTTTACCAAGAAAGTTACTTCTAAGGCAAAAGGTCTCAACACTAGAGATTTACACAAGCATTTCTGTACGGGCTACTCCTGTCCTCTTCGAACTTGGGGTAGGGTATCCAGCCAGCGGGAAGCCTCCTCTGGTGAGGTGAAGTATCGAGAGGATTCTCCATCACTCACTCTAAGTCGAGCCGGGAACAACATGTTATACTTTAGCCCTTTCAGGCGTAGCTGTGCCTTGACGTGGTCGAAGGTTCTGCTGAGCCGTTGGGTGTCGACAGAGTAGTCTGGGAACATCATGATCTTGGTGTTTTCGAAGCGAAGCTCCGGTATCTTCCGGGCCTCCCAGAGAGCCAAGTCTCTGTCGCGGAAATTTAGCAGCCGAAGGATGAAGGTACGCGGTGGGGCCCCAGGTGGGCCTCGTACAGGAGGCATTCTGTGCGCTCGCTCCACCACGAAATGCGGGGAGAATGGGGCTTGTGGGAGCAGGGTGCGGAGCAGAGTCTCCGTAAAAGCCGTAGGATCCCGACCTTCAGCGCCCTCCGGGAGGCCCACCAGCCGCAAATTGTTTCTGCGACTTCGGTTCTCACTGTCCTCAGCTCGCGATTCGAGGATCTTTACTTTGGCCTGTAGGGTATGGATAGAGGCCCGGTTGTCGTGAATGGCATCCTCCGAGTCACCGATACGTCTCTCCGCTTCAGTCATGCGGTCCCGCATCTTATCTATATCTCTGCGCATGAGCCCAAATTCCATTTGCAGGGTGTCAATTTTGGCCGTTAAGGTATTCTGACAGCCCGATATAGCCAGCATTAGAGCCTGGAAGCGGTCCTCTTCCGAACCCGGATCCGCAGGGACGGTCTGAGACACCATGTTCGTGTAGCTGGTCAAGTTTGCTGGGGCCTGTGACTTCCGCTGTGAGGAAGCTTTAGGGGTATACCCTCCTGACTTCGCGGAGCCAGACCTGCCTCTTCTCATGCCCAGGTGCCCTCCACTGCTGGATGGGATAAACTGTGATGTTGGGCAGCACACTGCAAGGATTCAGGCTGTTAAGTCCACAGCTATGCAACCCCCCAAAAATCTGGTACCTGATTGTATGCGTTGCAGATTATCCTTTAGGCCGTAGATAGAATATAGACTTCTGCTGCGGCTCCTCCTATTGTCTGTGGTTGCATTCCCTTCTGAAACACTGTACTAGTCCCAGGCCGGATTACAGCTCCCCTTCTGCTGACTGCAGCACCTGAGTGCAGGGGTTGGTGTTTTTATTATTGAAGGCCTCAAGATGGCGGCCGGTGGCCTGTATGTGCAGCCAGCCTAGCGTCTCTGCAGGTTATTTCAGGTCCCCACTGGTCTCCCCCGGTCCCCTCCACCTCTCACCGCTGGCCGGTACTGCTGTGGGGTGTGCAGCGGCCCTTCTCCCGCCGATCGCGGCACCCGAGGCCAGGGATCGCGGAGGCCTCGTAGGCCTCAAGATGGCGGATCCCCTCCGGAGTATGGAGCCAGCCGAGGGCCTCCGGGGTGGCGTGGATGTCCCCGCTCGTCTCCTCCGGGTCGCTCCCCATCTCCCAGACGGATGGCTGCAGTGGATGGTTTGTTGCGGCCCTCCTCCGGGCGATCACGGCACCCGAGGCCGGGGATCGCGAGGCCGCAAGATGGCGGATTGCCTCCGGGATGTGGAGCCGGCCGAGGGCCTATAGCAGCTCCATCGGTCGGCCGGCCTCCTCAATAACCCTCGGCTCTGCTGCTGGTGGTGGCTGACAGCACTAAAAAGTCAGTTTTTAGGGAAATCCCGGATTTTTGAAGCAGGATTCCTGCGGATTCAGTAAGGACCGGCGGAGCTCCTCTGAAACACGTCTGTTCCCCACTACATCCGGACACGCCCCCTCCATCGTGAATTTTACAACCTGATCGACCACGTCTACAGTGAGGGCGTTCTCAACAAGGCTGAATGGGACTTTATACATACCCAACACCCACACACACCTACATTCTATTCCTGACCCAAAGTGCACAAAAACCTGACCTGCCCCCCCTGGGAGAGCGATCATTTCGGGCAACGGCTCCCTCACTGAGAGACTCAGCCAACTTGTAGAGGGGTACCTACGTCCCCACGTTCTCAGACTCCCCAGCTATATCCGGGATACACCGCACCTCCTACAAAACCTCGACGGCCTCTGCATCCCTCCCGAATCCCTGCTCGTGGCAGTGGATGTGGAAGCCCTCTATAGCTCAATACCACACGACAAAGGCCTCTCTTGTGTGCACTGTACCATCTCTCTTAACAGTCAGTACGACAAAAAGGACTAATGAATTCCTACTGGCGGCACTGGAATTCATTCTCCAGCACAACTATTTTACATTCAACGGCTCCCACTACCTCCAGGTGCAGGGCGTTGCGATGGGGACCTCATGTGCCCCATCGTACGCCAATCTGTACCTGGGGGAGTGGGAACACATGATACACGAATCCGCACACTCCGCTCCATACATGGAAAACGTTGTTATGGGGTACCGCTACATCGACGATGTTCTCCTTGTGTGGAACGGATCCGCAGCCCTACTACCTGCCTTCCTAGATTTACTTAATGACAATGACTTGTCGTTCACCATGACCTGGGACAAGGAGTCCATCACCTTCCTTGATGTAACCATTCACAAGGGTAGTGACGGGTCCCCAAGCACTAGCCTGTTCAGAAAATCTTCTGCAGGCAACTCCATACTCCATGCCAGCAGTTTTCACCCTCAGCCCCTCATTGCTTCCATTCCATACAGCCAATACCTGCGCACCAGAAGGAACTGTGCCGATGATGCAACGTTTATAAAAGAGGCCAAGATCTTACAAACACGCCTACGAGCAAGAGGGTATTCCAAAACCTGCCTCAAAAGAGCATACAAGAGGGTCTGTGCCAGAACCCGCAATGACATCTTGTACAATCCCTCGACTAAAAAATCCAAGTCCAAACCCATTTCCATCATAATGAGGTTTTCTAACCAACATGCGACAATTAGGAGAATTGTATCCAAATATTGGCATATGCTGACCATGGATCCATCCATTGGTCCTTACATACCCACCACCCCAGCATTTACTTACAGGCGGGCTGGATCTCTTCGAGACCAGCTGGTCTGTAGTGAATTCAAAGGGGGGGGGGGGGGGGACGTGACCCCTGCAAGAATAAAGGCACCTTTACTTGTGGTGGATGCAACTACTGTAGGTTTCTCAATACCTCCAAAAATGTCACTCTGCCCAATGGCGAACCCTTCAAACCCAGGCACTATGCTAACTGCAAAACATGTGGGGTAGTTTACCTGCTCACATGCGAATGCTCCAGTTTTTATGTAGGGAAAACCATCCAGGAGTTTTGGCGTAGGGCATACAGACATATTACAGCCATACATACTTGCAACCCCAACTTACCACTCGGCCGACATGTCACAAATATACATGAGGGCATCTGCCCCAAATTTTGTTTCATAATCCTCGATCGCATACACAATGGTATGCGCGGAGGAGATGTGAACAAAATCCTCTTTCAGCTCGAGCAGAGGTGGATTTTCAGATTAAGAGCTACCCAACCCCCAGAACTGAATGCCTGTATATCCTACAGACCCTTCCTGGAAGGCTTCTCCTCAGGGGGCTCTGAGTGGGAACCTGAGGGGGGGGGGGGGGGGGGTCTTTCCCTTTTAGGCCCCCTCCCTGTGCTTATGGCTCCACAGCAATCATCATGGACCCTTTTGGATACAACTACCCACCCCCTCTCCCTTACCCTCCCCCCATGCTCTGTATATATTTGCTGTATTTCCTTGTATATATTTGTATATAATATACGTAGGTCCCATGTACATGCCAGGACCTCCCTGTTCACAAAAGCTATTTGCATTCACACTAATAGTGTGTTCTATAGTTCCCTACAGTGTTTAACTTTTAGTCAAATTATTCTCTCAGTTACCATTATTTATTGTACATTTTTTTCTTTTTATTCAGTGCTTATTTGTCTTTCGTTGTGTGCTCCCTCATGCCGCCTCCTGACTCATGACCCACTGCCACACCGATCCGGCCCATCCATGTTGTGGATGGCTGACCGATCCCGGATGTAGCGCCAGGTTGTTCCCCACTCGGCGCAGGGGGGCCGCCTGATGCAACTGTTGTTGTCGCAGGCGGCGTCCCCACAAGCGGAAGATCCGGGTCGGCATTCCGACCTGGCCTCCTTCCAATTTCTGCGTCGCGGGTCTTCAGCGCAGGTCTGGGTTCCCGCCCCCGTGCGCTACACGTCATCCCGGGGGTCATGCGTCACCGCGCCCGGAGGTATACACACACTCCGGCCGCGGTCTCCGTGGGGACCAATGTGCGCGCCCCAGGCCGGGGGGGCGTCTACTCTCCACCCATTGGCCGCACTGGCGACCTATCACGTGCCTGGCCACACCATTTAAACTCGGCATTCAGCTTTCACTCCCAGGCTCCCCTTCCCATCTACACACCAGCAGTTTACACCACTTCGATCCCAAGACCTGCCTCAGGTAAACCTTCTCCATACATGGCTCTGTGGTGACCTCTAGACATTGACGCATCTCCATCCTACTGTTAGGCTGGACCTTACTTCCATTCTCTTTTCTAGGCTGGATACCCTAAACTCCAAACCCCTCCCGGTTAGGATTCCCGGCCAGCTTGTGCTTGTCCCCCCCCTTTCATACATTAAACAGAACCTAACGGCACAGCATCTACCACCCACTCCAGGTATTTCTTTCTTTTTATCTACAGGTATACAAACCATGTATCTTACAGGGCATGCACTATGCCTGTGACCCCAATACCCTCCCAGGCATATACTTAATCCCGCCCTGACTTCCTCCTAAACCCCCCCCCCCCCCGTTTTCCATGCAGATTGGAGCCTATCCCAGGACCACCATAATCATTGGTGTTTTTGACGCCCTCTGTTGGGGAACAGCCCCCCTGGTGACTCCACTGGGAATAGGTGCACACGGCCCGCCCAACCTGGACCAGGATCAAGCACATACCTCAGTGTGTATGTGGCGACATGTCCCCCATTACCCCCCCTCTCTGCCTGAATGCTTTTAAATGAATGCATTAACATACACACTCTCCCAAGCAATACCACATGGTTAGTAATCACTTGATCACACGTTTTCTCATGAATATGTAATGTTTTACATTTGGCTCATAACTGTCTTTTTTAAACTATAGACATACCTCTGTTTATGCTGATTCCAATCAGAAAACCCTGAAGAAGAGTATCTCGAAACGCATCGGGTACTCCCCGTATGTGTGTTCCATATGTACCGGAGTTCAATGATTGTGTATCTAGCATATTGTATTGCAATTTCTTAGTTTGTATCACGCATCCTGTACCCCCCTTTTTGTATTCCTGTTACATTTACCTTGTATACCATGGACCGGTTTAGGTCTATACCCTAATAAGCACCTAAATTTCATCTAAACTAACACTCCTCATACTCCTTATTACTTTTGAGTAGGTTCTCCTTTTAAAGTCCCGCAAGAGGAACAATTTTCCATTTGCCTAGACACATTTGGGATGTGGGTTTATCCTACTCTCTAGACCAACTTAGCACCATCCCTATCTGGTTTCCTTCAACTGGGTTACCACTAGTTACTCCTCATGTCTCCATGTCAATCTTGATATCTCATAAGAAGTAAACATCCATCATTGCGTAACATGCTTGTATAAAATTTATTTTAACCAATCAGATAACATCCAAAATGTATAAAATGTGCACTCACAATTAAAGTGCCTTTAGACCGGCACTGATTCACTTTAATTTTAAGGTTTGTATATGTGGTACAGACACCGTTGTAGTGGTAATATTGCACTAGCACTTTTTCGGATCAGCGCAGTTACATTTCAAATATACAGTGGGGACGGAAAGTATTCAGACCCCCTTAAATTTTTTACTCTTTGTTATATTGCAGCCATTTGCTAAAATCATTTAAGTTCATTGTTTTTCCTTATTAATGTACACACAGTACCCCATATTGACAGAAAAACACAGAATTGTTGACATTTTTGCAGATTTATTAAAAAAGAAAAACTGAAATATCACATGGTCCTAAGTATTCTGACCCTTTTTTGTGACACTCATATTTAACTCAGGTGCTGTCCATTTCTTCTGATCATCCCTGAGATGATTCTTCACCTTCGCGTCCAGCTGTGTTTGATTATACTGATTGGACTTGATTAGGAAAGCCACACAAATGTCTATATAAGACCTTACAGCTCACAGTGCATGTCAGAGCAAATGAGAATCATGAGGTCAAAGGAATTGCCTGAAGAGCTCAGAGACAGAATTGTGGCAAGGCACAGATCTGGCCAAAGTTACAAAAAAAATTTCTGCTGCATTTAAGGTTCCTAAGAGCACAGTGGCCTCCATAATCCTTAAATGGAAGACATTTGGGACGACCAGAACCCTTCCCAGAGCTGGCCGTCCGGCCAAACTGAGCTATCGGGGGAGAAGAGCCTTGGTGAGAGAGGTAAAGAAGAACCCAAAGATCACTGTGGCTGAGCTCCAGAGATGCAGTTGGGAGATGGGAGAAAGTTGTAGAAAGTCAACCATCACTGCAGCCCTCCACCAGTCGGGGATTTATGGCAGAGTGGCCCGACGGAAGCCTCTCCTCAGTACAAGACACATGAAAGACCGCATGGAGTTTGCTAAAAAACACCTGAAGGACTTCAAGATGGTGAGAAATAAGATTCTTTGGTCTGATGAGACCAAGATAGAACTTATTGGCCTGCGGTATGTGTGGAGAAAACAAGGCACTGCTCATCACCTGTCCAATACAGTCCCAACAGTGAAGCATGGTGGAGGCAGCATCATGCTGTGGAGGCGTTTTTCAGCTGCTGGGACAGGATGACTGGTTGCAATCAAGAGAAAGATGAATGCGGCCAAGTACAGGGATATCCTGGACGAAAACCTTTTCCAGAGTGCTCAGGACCTCAGACTGGGCCGAAGGTTTACCTTCCAACAAGACAATGACCCTAAGCACACAGCTAAAATAACGAAGGAGTGGCTTCACAACAACTCCATGACTGTTCTTGAATGGCCAGAGCCCTGACTTAAACCCAATTAAAGCATCTCTGGAGAGACCTAAAAATGGCTGTCCACCAACGTTTACCATCCAACCTGACAGAACTGAAGAGGATCTGCAAGGAGGAATGGCAGAGGATCCCCAAATCCAGGTGTGATAAAATTGTTACATCTTTCCCAAAAAGACTAATAGCTGTGTTAGATCAAAAGGGTGCTTCTACTAAATACTGAGCAAAGGGACTGAATACTTAGGACCATGTGATATTTCAGTTTTTCTTTTTTAATAAATCTGCAAAAATGTCAACAATTCTGTGTTTTTCTGTCAATATGGGGTGCTGTGTGTACATTAACCACTTGCCAACCGCCTAACGCAGTTATACTGCGGCAGAATGGCACGAGCCGGCAAAATCACGTACCTGGTACGTGATCTGCCTCCCGCTGGCCACCCCCTCACGATCGCTCCCAACGAATGACAATCTTCCTCTGCTGCTGTAATGTAAACAGCGGCAGAGGAAGTGATGTCATCTCTCCTCGAGTCGGTCTTTTTGTTCTGGCGCCGAGAGAAGACATCGATTTGAGTTGCACAACACTACACTAACAGTAGAACACACTAGGCACACTTTTCAACCCCCAATCACCCCCCTGTCACAGTGACACCAATAGCAGTTTTTTTTTTTGCATTGGTGTCAGTTTGTGACAGTTATAAGTGGTAGGGCAGTTAGTGGGAGCCCCCTTTAGGTCTAGGATACCCCCCAAATAAAGTTTTAACCCCTTGATCACCCCCCGTCGCCAGTGTCACTAAGCAATCATTTTTCTGATCGCTGTATTAGTGTCACTGGTGACGCTAGTTAGGGAGGTAAGTATATAGGTTCGCCGTCAGTGTCTTATAGCGACAGGGACCCCCATATACTACCTAATAAGGGTTTTAACCCCCTGATTGCCCCCTAGTTAACCCTTTCACCAGTGATCACCGTATAACTGTTAAGGGTGACGCTGGTTAGTTTGTTTTTTATAGTTTCAGGGCACCCGCCGTTTATTACCTAATAAAGGTTTAACCCCCTAATCGCCCGGCGGTGATAAAAGTTAAGTTTTAGGGTCAGATAAGGTCTGCGTCGCCCGAGGCAGCATCAGGTTAGCGCCAGTACTGCTAGCACCCACGCACGCAGCATACACCTCCCTTAGTGGTATAGTATCTGAACGGATCAATATCTGATCAGATCTATACAAGCGTCCCTAGCAGTTTAGGGTTCCCAAAAACGCAGTGTTAGCGGGATCGGCCCAGATACCTGCTAGCACCTGCGTTTCGCCCCTTGGCCCAGCCCTGCCCACCCAAGTGCAGTATCGATCGATCACTGTCACTTACAAAACACTAAAAACACAAATGCAGCGTTCGAAGAGTCAGGCCTGATCCCTGCGATCGCTAACAGGTTTTTTTGGTAGCGTTTTGATACAGTCGCTGTCAGGAGCTTTTTTGCTTGTGAGTCACTAGTGTAGTGAGTCTCACTAGTGTACCACTAAATTTAGAGCCCAAAATGGCAAATCGAAGGTACACTAGTGAAGAGGCCTACACGTTTCTGAGCATGACAGATAGTGAAGAGGAAGTCACTCATCTGTCAGATTCAGGCTCAGAATACGATCCTGTAGACGACAGCGGCTCCATGACAGATAGCTCTGACGACGGAATTGAGGTCCCTGCCAAGGCCAGGCGTATCAGACCCCGAACTTCTTCTGTCATTGATGTGCAAGAACCGCAGGTCCCTCGTATGGAGCAGAGCAGTACTAGCGCTGCTATTCCTTCTGGTGAACTGGCAAGCACCAGCGGCCTAGTACACCCTGGTCGTACATCCAGCACTGCAGTATCACGTGACGTGGCGAGTCCCATAAGTGCAGTTCAAGCTGGCGAGGTGGCAAGCACAAGTAGTGTCCTGCTGCCACCAAGAAGATGAACACAGGCCCGTCGTGCCCATAGTGCCCTTCCTGCTGCATTCGCCAAACCTAATTGGTAACCCACCACTTCTGCAGCACCCATACTTCCCCCATTCACTGGCCAACCTGGCATTCAGGTGGAAACAGTTGATTTTACGTCACTTGATTTTTATTCACTGTTTTTCACCGAAGATCTCTATAGATCTATTGTGGACCAAAGCAAATTGTACGCTGGTCAACACATCGCTACTATTCCTCAGTCCTCCCTTGCCAGAGACTGGAGACCAATTACGGTCCCTGAATTTAAGCTCTTTATGGGCCTTTCCCTCAACATGGGCATAACTAAAAAGTGAGTTGCGGTCATATTGGTCCACTGACCCAATTCACCATATGCCCTTATTCTCTGCCTCCATGACCAGGGCACAATACGAGCAGATCTTGTGGTTCATGCACTTCAATGACAATGAACTCTGTCGTCCTTGTGGAGACACAGAATACGATCGTCTCTACAAAATTCGGCCCCTCGTAAACCACTTCAACGTTTTGCAGACTTGCTAACTCCCCATCAAGTTGTCTGCGTTGATGAGTACCTGATTAAGTTTTTTGGCCGCTTGTCATTCAAACAGTACCTTCCCAGCAAGCGTGCCAGATACGGGGTCAAGATGTATAAGCTCTGTGACAGGGCCACAGGCTATACATGTAGTTTTATGGTTTACGAGGGAAAAGATAGTCACATAGAGCCAACAAACTGCCCTGACTACATAGGAAGCGCTGGCAAGATTGTGTGGGACTTGGTGTCACCCTTATTCGGAAAGGGGTACCACTTGTACGTGGACAATTATTACACGAGCGTGCCACTTTTTAGTCACCTTTTTGATCATCAGATTGGAGCATGTGGCACCGTGCGACCTAATCGCCGGGGCTTTCCCCAGCGGCTTGTAGATTCCCGTCTTAGGCTGGGGGGAGAGAGCCTGTTGCAGTGTAATAATTTGCTCGCTATGAAGTGGAGGAATAATAAGAATGCTTTCGTTCTTACCTCCTTTCGTGCAGGCACGACGGTCCAAATTACTACGGCGACTGGTGTTGTGGAGAAACCCCTCTGTGTCCACGAATATAACCAAAATATGGGTGGGGTGGACCTCAACGACCAGTTGTTGGCGCCGTACCTAGTTGCCCGTAAGGCCAGACGCTGGTACAAAAAAAAGTGTCTGTTTATTTCAATTGGCTTTGCTGAATGCTTATGTGCTATACAGAGCTTCAGGACGGACTGGATCCTTCCTTAACTGCTTGCTGAATGCCGGCCGTCAACTGACGGCCAGGCGGCGCAGCTCTCGTGGCGGGCGGGCGTCATATGACGGCCTCGCTTTCCCAGCCCACCAGGGAGCGTGCACCCGCCGTGTCACTGGGCACGCGGTGCGCGTGCCCGGCAGCCGCAATGTCCACCGGGCACCCGTGATTACCAGTAACACAGCAGGACCGTGGATCTGTGTGTGTAAACACACAGATCCACGGTCCTGTCAGAGGAGAGGAGACCGATGGTATGTTCCCAGAACAGAGGAACAGCGATCGGTCTCCTCCACTAGTGAGTCCCTAGCACTCCCTAGCAAACACAGTTAACCCCTCGATCACCACCTAGTGTTAACCCCTTCCCTCCCTGTACATTTATACAGTAATCAATGCATTTTTATAGCATGGATCGCTGTATAAATGTGAATGGTCCCAAATATGTTTCAAAAGTGTCCGATGTGTAAAAATTGCAGATCGCCGCCATTACTAGTAAAAAAAATAAAAAAAAATAAAAATGTTATAAATCTATCCCCTATTTTGTAGACGCTATACCAATCTATATACGCTTATTGTGATTTTTTTTTACCAAAAATATGTACAAGAATACATATCGGCCTAAACTGAGAAAAAATTTGTTTTAAAGAAAAAAAAAAAATTGGATATTTTTTAATCGCAAAAGGTAAAAATTGTGTTTTTTTTTTAAACTTGTCACTCTTGTTTATAGCGCAAAAAATAAAAACCCGCAGAGGTGATCAAATACCACTAAAAGAAAGCTCTATTTGTGGGGAAAAAATGATAACAATTTAATTTGGGTACAGTGTTGTATGACCGCGCAATTGTCATTCAAAATGTGACAGCGCTGAAAGCTGAAAAATGGCTTGGGCAGGAAGGGGGCAAAAATGCACTGTATTGAAGTGGTTAAATTCCAGGAAGAGATCGTCAGAGCCCTTCTTTTTCCAGACGGTGCTCCACCTCACCTTCCCCAACCAAATGCAGTAAGCCGGCTGCATGAGAGGCATTTTCTTTATGTCCTCCCGAGTACCCCTAACCAACGAGCCCCCCAAAAAAGATGTTGTGTCTGCAGCAAGCGTGGATATAGGCGTGACACTCGCTATTATTGTCCCACCTCTCCTGACAATCCTGGTCTTTGCATTGGTGAATGTTTTGAACGCTACCATACAATAGTTGAGTATTAGCGTAGGGTACAGCACTGCACAGACTAGGACACGCTTTCACAGGGTCTCCCAAGATGCCATTGCATTTTGAGAGACCCGAACCTGGAAACGGTTACAGTTACAAAAGTTACAGTTACAAAAAAAGTGTAAAATATATATATATATATATATATATATATATATATATATATATATATATATATATATATATATATATATATATATATATATATACACACACACACAATAAAAAAAAAAAAATAGTTGTTTTATTGCTCTCTCTCTATTGTTATGATCGTTTTTACTGTATTCTATTCTGCAATGTTTTATTGTTATTATGTTTTTATCATGTTTGCTTTATAGGTATGCATTTTTTTTATACTTTACTGTTTACTGTGTTTTATTGTTAACCATTTTTTTTGTTTTCAGGTACGCCATTCAGCTGCAGAGCAGATTTATCTTGACAGCAACAGCGTTTGCTCCCATGATACATAAAGCCGTGACTCCAGCGCTGTCAGAGGCGATTTCACCACCACAGTTACATACTTCAGCATATATGCCAAAGCATGGGGGCAGCAGGGGCGGAGGAGTGATTTGCTCCTACCTTTTGCGGGAGGATGCCCCCATGCTTCGGCATATATATATATATTTTAGGCACAGGTTGCGTTAAATGTTTTATTTTTTACTATTTTTTTTTGTATTTGCTTTCCAGGTATGGTAAGTCTTACTGTTATACTGTAATGTTACTTTGTTTTATTGTTAACCATCATTTGCTTAGCAGGTACGCCATTCAGTTGCAGCGCGGATTTATTTATCTTGACAGCAACAGCGTTTGCTCCCACGATACATAAAGCCGTGACTCCAGCAATGTAGGAGGTGATTTCACCACCACAGTTAAAAAAAAGAGCATGTATACCAAAGCATTGGGGCAGCAGGGGCAGAGCAGCGATTTGCTCCTACCTTTAGGGGCAGATGCCCCCATGCTTCGGCATATATAAACGGTGCATGTATGCCCATCAATATTAGTGGGTGGATGAAGGGAGGTATTCTAATGGTGGGCATACCCACCGATCAATCTTTTTTTTTCGTTCAGCCCGCAGGCTGCATAAAAAAAAAAAAGTATACAATATATGCCCAACAAGAACCAGCAACATACTGGTATGTTGCTGGACTTTGAGTGGTTATACCAGAATGATGCCTGCAGGTTTAGGCATCATCTTGGTATCATTCTTTTCAGCCAGTGTTTGGATTTTATGTAAAAGCAATCCTAGCGGCTAATTAGCCTCTAGACTGCTTTTACAAGCAGTGGGAGGGAATGCTCCCCCCCCCCACTGTCTTCCATGTTTTTCTCTGGCTCTCCTGTCCCAACAGGGAACCTGGGAATGCAGCCGGTGATTCAGCCAGCTGATCATAGAGCTGATCAGAGACCAGAATGGCTCCAAACATCTCTATGGCCTAAGAAACCGGAAGCTACGAGCATTTCATGACTTAGATTTCGCCGGATGTAAACAGCGCCATTGGGAAATTAGGAAAGCATTTTATCGCACCAATCTTGGTGTGGTCAGATGCTTTGAGGGCAGAGGAGAGATCTAGGGTCTAATAGACCACGATTTTTTTTTTTTTTTTTTGAAAACGAGTACATGTCACTACCTATTGCTATCATAGGGGATATTTACATTCCCTGAGATAATAAAATGATTAAAAAAATAAATAAATAAAAGGAACAGTTTAAAAATAAGATAAAAAAGCAAAAAAAAAATAAAAGAAAAAAAAAATAAAGCACCCCTGTCCCCCCCCCCTGCTCTCGCGCAAAGGCTAACACAAGCGTCGGTCTGGCGTCAAATGTAAACAGCAATTTCACCATGCATGTGAGGTATCACCGCGAAGGTCAGATCGAGGGCAGTAATTTTAGCAGTAGACCTCCTCTGTAAATCTAAAGTGGTAACCTGTAAAGACTTTTAAAGGCTTTTAAAATCTCTAAAAAATGTATTTAGTTTGTAGCCACTGCACGTTTGTGCGCAATTTTAAAGCATGTCGTGTTTGGTATCCATGTACTCGGCCTAAGATCATCTTTTTTATTTCATCAAACATTTGGGCAATATAGTGTTTTAGTGCATTCAAATTTTAAAGAGTGTGTTTTTCCCCCAAAAAAATGCGTTTGAAAAATCGCTGCGCAAATACTGTGTGAAAAAAAAAAAAAAATGAAACACCCACCACTTTAATCTGTAGGGCATGTGCTTTAAAAAAAATATATATATAATATTTGGGGGTTCAAAGTAATTTTCTTGCAAAAAAAAAATTTTTTTCATGTAAACAAAAAGTGTCAGAAAGGGCTTTGTCTTCAAGTGGTTAGAAGAGTGGGTGATATGTGACATAAGCTTCTAATGTTGTGACCCCATTTGGGAAAGTAGACACCCCAAGCTAATTGCTGAGAGGCATGTCGAGTCCATGAAATATTTTATATTGTGACACAAATTGCGGGAAAAAGACTTTTTTTTTTTTGCACACTAAATGATATATTGCTCAAACATGCCATGGGAATATGTGAAATTACACCCCAAAATATATTCTGTTGCTTCTCCTGAGTACGGGAATACCACATGTGTGGGACTTTTTGGGAGCCTAGCCGCGTACAGGACCCCGAAAACCAAGCACCGCCTTCAGGCTTTCTAAGGGCGTAAATGTTTGATTTCACTCTTCACTGCCTATCAGTTTCAGAGGCCATGGAATGCCCAGGTGGCACAAACCCCCCCAAATGACCCTAGTTTGGAAAGTAGACACCCCAAGCTATTTGCTGAGAGGTATAGTGAGTATTTGGTTATGATGGTGCACCCATGAACATACTGCAGCATCTTTCCGGATTATATTGACCATTACATTCTAAAACGGTCAATCAGCGTTTAAAAGGATTAATGCACCCAGGTATAATCTCGCCATCCAAAGCAAGTCCCCAAAGAGCTTCTGTGAAAACTCTTACCTCTGACAGACATGACCTATCTGCTTCCCAGGCTGCAGAACCTAATTCTAGATCCTTCCTTACATAATACTTTCAACTTAGCCACTAAATCTATACAGATTAATACCAGTAACTAAAGCCTGGTACACACTATGAGTTTTTGTTTTCTTTCAAACGATCAGCTTTGGTTGGAGCCGCTGTACTATGTGAAGTTAGGTACAGCGATCAACCCCACTGAGCTGTGTGTTCTGACAGGACGATGGCCCCTCAGCCAGAATACTCTGATCAGCGCTCTTCACTATTGGCTGAGAGCACTGATCTAGAGTTGGTCGGCTGCTGGTTTTCCAGCATGCTCGTCCAACAGAAGCCAGCCAAATGGCCTGCTACTCCAATAACTGTGAAAAAAAATATTTGTAAACTGTGCAAGGAATACCGTTATTTCACACAAATATGAATGGAACACTCCAGTTGAGGAGCAAGCTTGCCCTGTTACTCACAAAGAGCAGGGCAATGTTAAGAGTCAGGGATCAGGTGTAAAATGCTTCCATTTGCACGGCGTCCAATACGATTCCTCTACTGGGGTCTAGTAGATCCCTGGTGCCATTGTTCCGGGCGCTGTGACAGGGGATTTGCACTCTGAAGCCTCCAGTTGGGGAAGTCCACTACCGGACATTCCAGTGATCACAGGAAATGGGACAGGTTACCCTTTTTTTTTGGAAAACTGAGGATTTCCCATTTTTAGTAACTATCAAGCGAAAAGGAAAACCCCAACGATAAATCACTCGCTCGGCCTGTAAGGTGTCGAGCAGCAGACCAATGGCACGCCTTTGCAAGAGGGTTCTCCTAGACAAGTTCAGAAACAGGGCCAAAACACACTCCATCAAATTCCACACGGGGCATCCCTCTCACAGCAGACATAATAGCCTCCCTTAGGCATTATTTGTGTCATTTACAGATGTTGTCCCTGGTTCTGGACCCTATCTATTTCAATATTAGCCAGTGTGGTGTCCACCAGTACTTGTCGAAAGATGCCCTGCACAGTAGGCAGCAAATCTTGCGGGCGAGTAGCCTCGGGAAGGTCCTTAATACAGATGTTCTGCTGACTGTTTTCATAGTCATCCAGTTGGGCTAAAAGTGAAACCACAGTGTCCTCATGTCTTTTTGCATCTCCTGCCAGGCTGAGATAGTCTGCAGGAGATCATCCCGCCCGGTCTCCACTCTATTACCCAGGGCTTTGATGTCCTCCCTGAGCCCCTTAATGACTTGCTTAAAAGAAAGCTCCACCGCAACAATTGAGCTATGTCAGCTTTAGTGAGAAGAGCCCCAATATTTTCATGCAAATCCCAGTCCTGCGCTATATCCCCCATGGCAGAGGAGGTAGGGGATCTGCCTGCAGAACCAGAGGAGCAAGCTGGGCTGGCATGGAGTCTGGAGGCAAAAAGGCGGTGGTGTGCAGTCTCCTCCATCTCCAGGGTAAGCATGCTGCATTGCCGGAGAGCCGGGCACTTTCATGGCTGCAGAGCCAGGCCATGCCCCCCGACACCACTTTTCTCAACCAGCTTCTGGAACAAGATCCCACTCCAGAAATGGAAACAAACCATGTCCACAGGGTGGCTAGCCCCGAGATGCAAGGGATGTAAATCTGTCGCATTAATTTCTACAGGCTCAAGGAAGAGGTTCTAAGCAAAGTCTGGGAGAAGAATTGATCGATTTCAATGGTGCCAAAATTACCTTTCTGCCTGATCTCTCCAAAACACTTTCTTTATGCGCAGGCACCTGCATCCCTTGCTACAGCGGATCCAGGAAATGGGAGCTGCATATCGGCCAGCATTTATATCTACAGGTGAGAGAAGACAATTGCAATTTAAATCTGTTCTGACTAGAAAATTTGCCAGATATGTTCTCCTTCTTGGGTACAGAGCCTTTGGAGATCCAAAATTAGCTTGCTCCAGTGCCATTCCGCTCGCAGGGCAACAAGATGGATCCACTGCCTCAGCATTTGCACTCCCAATCTGTCACGTACCTGGTCAGTGAGCCTGATGTGTAGAAGAAAACCTCTCCTACCACATCGGCTTGTGAGTTACGGAAGGTGAGACAGTAGACGGTAGATGTGCAGCAGGCAAGCTGGTGGTAGGTAGACAGGGCCAGAGCTTGGCAGACTAACAGCTGGAGCAGGAACCAGATGAAATTTTCTGAGCTGAAGGTGTAGCGGACAGGATGAGCAGGTGCAGGGTCAGACAAGCCAGGTCGTTAACATTCATTGAGATAGACCAGAGACAGGAGGCAGAAGCAAAGTCCAAGACAAGCTAAGATCAGGGTATTAAGCAAACAAGCGTTCGTCAAAAGAAGCTGGATCAGGATCAGAGGTCAACACAGGAAACTGGAATAAATACACAGAAGCTGCAGACCAAACAGAAATGAGTCCATAGTGCATTCAGTTTAAATAGTCTGCTTAGCTCCAGCATTAGTAACAGATGCGTGAGTGAGCATGCGCAGTGAAATTCTTCCTACAGGGACATGCCTTCACTGACGTTGCCCCCTCCTTATGGGCAATCTCTGGATGCCCAATTGGCTCCTCTTTTGTGGGTGGCTATGAAAAAACACACTAATCAAGTCCGTTACAAGTACATTATGTACAGGTTCCCAAGAGTTTTCTTCTGGATCATAACCTTTTCACTTAAATATTGTATTTGACCGCTTCTTCTCCTGCAGTCTAAGATGGCCTCGATCTCAAATTCCTCATCCCCATTAAGGATTATAGGTGTGGGAGGTCCTGATCTGCGATCAGGGAACATATCTGGCACTGCCGGTTTCAGCAAGGATACATGGAACACTGGGCGCACTCTAAGGGATTCTGGTAGTGTTAATTCATAAGATTCATCATTAATCTTTCTCCTTGCCGGAAATGATCCTATAAACTTTGGTGCCAACTTCTATGAAGGGCAAAAGTCATCCTCAAATTCATCGTGGCGAGCCTTACTTGGTCCCCTGGCCGTAACATCAGTTCCCCCCTCTCTTCCTGTTAAACATCCTCTTGTTGTCCTCCTGTGCCTTTGTGATGGCTTCCTGTAACATGTTATTGTGAGAAAAAAAAAAAAAAACAGTACTCTGGATGGCTGGAACAGAAGATTCGGGGACAAGATCAGGTAAGAAGGTAGGGTGAAGTCCATAGTATGCAAAAAATGTTGACTGCTTAGTGGCAAAATGACTGGCATTGTTGTATGCAAACTCTGCTAGCGGTAATAGTGGTACCCAGTCGTCCTTGACAAAGGCGGTGAAACATTGGATATATTGCTCCAGGGTTTGATTAGTCAGCTCTGTCAGCCCATTGGTCTGGGGATGGTAAGCAAATGATTAAGCTATCCCTATCTTCAAATACCCACAAAATGCTTTCCAAAACCTTAATGTGAATTGGACCCCACGACCTGACACAATGTTTACAGGAACTCCATGAATTCTGACAATCTCCTTGATAAAGACCCGAGGGGGTCTCAACAGAAGATGGCTTACTTTTGAGGGGTAAGAAATGCTCCGCTTTTGATAAGCAATCCACTACCACGAAGATAGCGGTACAATCTTCAGATAGTGGAAGCTCAACTATAAAGTCCATGGCAATCATCTTCCAAGGTCTATCAGGTACAGGTAATGGTCCAAGCAAGCCCCAATCTCTATTACCGGTGTTCTTATTCTAAACACAAATGGTAAATGTTTTTACATAAGCCTTGCAATCTTTCTCCAGCCCAGACCACCAGAATGTGCATTGTACCAATTCCATGGTCTTGTGAATCCCAAAATGGCCCGTCAGCGGGTGATCATGACAGGACCCCAGGACAATTACTGGTCTGTAGGGAATATGAAAAGAAAATTGAGAAAAAGAGAGCCCAAGAGGCCTGGTGTGGTCTGAGACGCTTTGTAGATCGCAAATACTCAAGGTTCTTGTGGTCAGTGAAAAATTAATGTCGGATGAGTGGCTCCCTCTAGCAAATATCTCCAGTCCTCCAAGGCTGCCTTAATTGCAAGGAGCTCCCGATCTACATCATAATTCCTTTGCACTTGGGTAAGTTTCCGGGAAAAGAACCTGACCGGATGGATCACGTCTTGGAGACATTGACAATGTGACAAAACTGCCCCAACTGCTCCGATACATCCACTTCTAGGATATAAGACAAAGCGGAATCTGGATGGCTTAGAACAGGAGCAGCGGTAAACCGCTTCTTTAAAGTTTCAAATGCGGCTTGCGCTTCAGTAGACCAGCAGAAACGTATTCCTTGTTTGGAGAGTTGTGTAATGGGGTGATAATGACTGAAAAGTTCTTGATGAACTTATGATAAAAATTGACAAAGCCCATGAATCGTTGGATTTCTTTCTTCTCAGTGGGAGCTGGCCAATCTAAGATTGCTGATACCTTCTGTGTATCCATCTTGATTCCGTCAGTGGAGATATTTAAGTCTAAGAACTGGATGCTTTGTTGCTCAAAAGCACACTTTTCGGCTTTGGCGTAAAGTCCATGCTGGCGGAGTCGGCAAAGCACACTTGATATCTCCCCAATGCTCCTCTAATGATATGGAGAATATCATCCAGATAGACAACGACAAAGATATCATTGATGAAGTGCTGAAAGGTGGCTGGTGCATTGCATAGGCCAAAAGGCATGTTTAGGTACCCATAGTGACCGTATCGAATAAGGAACGCAGTCTTCCATTCATCGCCCTCTCGGATACAGACAAAATTATAGGCCCCTCTTAAGTCAAGTCTAGCGAAGATACTTGCAGGCTTACGTCTTTGAAAAAGTTCAGGAACCAAAGGTTGATTTATATCACGGTAGTCCACATATGGCCTCAGTGACTGGTCCTCCAAGAATAAACCTGCAATGGCCTGTGAGGTAGAGCGGTGGATGAATCCTTTCTGTAGATTCTCTTCAACATAGTCCTTTAACACCCCTAACGCTCAGAGGGAAGATGAGTCCAAAGGGAATTTCCACTCCCAGGAGAGGTTCAATGGGGTAGTCATAAGGTCTGTGCGGAGGAAGTGTATGTGTACCCGTTTACTGAACACATCCAAGTATTCACGGTAGAACTTGGAAACTACTTGGCACGGTTGGTATATGATTCCATAAACAAAGTAGCAGGTGGTTGAGGCGATGCTGTCGTGCATAGTTTCTGGCAGTAAGGTGAGAGGAATTTGAGGTTTCCTGATTCCCAGTTAACATGTGGGTTGTGTGCCCTTTAGCCAGGGTAGGCCCAAGATGACAGGAAATTGCATCTAAGCACAGAAGTTCCTGATGGTTGGTGGCAGTGATGGTCAGGAGTGGTGGGAGTCTCAGTAACAAGTCCTGATTTGATGCAAGACCCGTCAGCCAGGAACACAGCGTGTCCTTGTTCCTTAGGTTGTAGCGGAATGTGCTGCTGCGAAGGACAGGTCAAGCAAAGAACTGTAAGCTCCTGAGCTGGAAGGAAATAGGCAGAGCTATGTGAGCTGAGCTGGCAGACAGGTTGGGTTGTTTTTTTTTTAATATTCTTTATTTATACCCAAAGGAGGAACAAGTAATACATTACATGTCATCAATTGCATACATACATAGTTTATTTATCAACTCTCAATTTAAGTATTAGTATTAGTGACATTTCTCCACTTATGCCTTTCAATATATGATTAAACTTTATAACTCATATCTTCACTTCCAAATCCTCTCAACTTTTTGTTATTTTTATCTTCATACCCTAAACAGCAAAATATAGCTCATTCCTCGGGATCCTCCATATTATTATATGCTTCAGAACAGAACTGACTCATTTCCCTACTGTATTTCCCAACAATCTCTTCCCTTCCTCTGAATATACGAATAGGTTCCATATTGTCCAAGTTTTGATGTATTGCTCTTTTCTATCCTGGGCCGAGAGCACTAGGTCTTCTATGGCGCCCACATTTCTGACTCTATTAAGCCACACTGCAATCGATGGTGGCTTAGGGTCTTTCCAACATCGGGCAATACACGCCTTGGCCTTGTTAACTAGATGACATAAGACCGAGTTTTTATATGTCTGTAATGGCATTTGTGAAAGGTACAGCAGGAAGAAGGCAGGATCGTCCAGTATTGGGCAAATTGTAAATTTTTGGGAAATCCTTCATACCTCCAGCCAGTGTCTGATCTTAGGGCCTGTCCAGAATATATGCAGCAAGGTCCCCCGTCCCTTGCTGCATCATCAACAGTGATCCGAAATTTCAGGAAAGAACCTACGAAGCCTTGACGGGTGTAATACCACCTCGTCAATAGCCTGTAATTTGACTCCTGAGTTTGAGTACAAATTGGTGAGTTCAACGAAAGATATATTATCCTCTGACGTTGAGCTGGTGTAAAGGTCTTATTAAGGTCCCTTGCCCACTTTCCAATTCCTGGCATCTCAAAGTTATCTGGGGGGGCAATTAACATTGCATATATCTTAGATATCGTTCAGGGGAGGGGCTCCTTCTCTTCACAGTATAGTTCGAACATTGTCGGTTCTCGTCTAAAATTTATCGCTCGTCCTAACGATTTAAAAAAAAAAAAAATGACGCAGTTGTAATGCCTGCCAGAAATTTATTTCAAATCGGCCCCCCAGTTGCTTCATTGAGGCAACTGTAGGCCATGAATCAGGATGCAAAAAACGTGATACCTGAGTGTAGCCCCTCTCCCGAAGTCCCTGGAACACCCCTAACTCCATCCCTGGCCCAAAACTTGGGTTGCCCAGTATTGGAAACAGTGGGGATTGTATTGACGAATATTTGGGGTTCTGACAAATTTTAAAGCCTATTCGCAGTGTCGGACCTATAAGAGGATGTTTTTTTAAGGGAGACCGGTAGTGTAGCATAGCACCAAATCGCTCTGAGCAGGGGTACCAGGCTAAGCTCTCGTTCCAATTCTGTCCACAGTTTAAATTCTGTGTGTCACCAGTCAATAACCCTGCCAGCATGAACTGCTTGGTGATATTTAGATACGTCTGGGACTGCTAAGGCGCTATAGGGTTTAGGTATGATCATACAGCTTCTAATCCTAGGTCGCTTATTTGCCCATATAAATTTAGTGAAGAGCGTATCTACTTGGCGAAAGAAGGCAGTTGGAATATCTATCGGTGAGGCCTGAAATAAATACAAAAGTTTTGGTAAAATGCTTTTTTTTAAATATTTTTATTGAGTTTTTACAATTGAGTTTTTTCAGCTAACAGAAAAAATGATACAGCCGAATAACTCTAAAACAGAGTGGTCGTTCAGTATATAGAATAAGTAGGAGGGGGGAGTGGGAGGGGAAGGGATTGGGAAGGGAAGGGGAAGGGATTGGAAGGGGAAGGGATTGGGAGGGGAAGGGGGTGGGGGAAAATTAGAAAAAGGGATATGTTTATCTGTGAATAAATCATAAGTGGACTGGTTCAGATCAGTATCGAAACTGTGACAGCATAACAAAATGTGTACTATATAACCCTCAGGAGTGGAAGCATCCTTATCGGTATTAAAGAGAGGACCGACATAGGCGGTATGAACACAACAATACTGTCAATATTAATGAGTGGAGATATCAGTCTTAAACTAGTGGTTTGCCAATGGTGGGGCTCATAGCTGCAAGTGGTGGGAAGTACCGGGCAGGTCCCTTATTTTGACTTCACCCAAGGTGTTGGTGAGATCACGTTTCAAATACCAGTCGGTAAATCTGAATGGATGGATGATAGATAATAATTCCTCAGTATCGAACGTATGTTCTATATACTTTCTCCATCTGGCAAAGAAACGGGTGGTGGAACGGAAAAGCAAAATTATGGTGTCCAGTCTCTCAATATGGAACAGCAGCAATACAGCTTGCTTTACGGCTTGTAAGGAAGGTGGGGATGGGTTGATCCAGTGGCTCATGATTGTTCTGCGAGCGAGACCATTGAGTAAGGGTGGGTGACCCTGTCAGAGTCGAAGGGGACACCGGTGGATCACATCCAGACATAGGAGTGGATCTTTGATTAGCCGTGTTTTGTTGACCTTAAATATATATTTGAGTACCGAGTCCCAAAATGTAGAGATTGCAGAGCCGCCCCACAAGCGGTGTAGCAAAGTGGGGCGGGTCAAGGAGCACCAAGGGAATTGAGCTTGGGTATGTTCCTAGATGTTGGTGCGGAATGGGTAGTAAGCTCTGTGTATAATTTTAAAATGGGTTTACCGCCACATTTCTGATATAGTGAGCTTGTGAATCTGGTGATAGCTTTCTAGTATCTTTTCCGGTAGTTCAGCGTCATTGAATATTGAGGACCACTTTTGGAATGGGGCAAGATGATATTTATCCTATTGGTGTGTAATAAGATGGGAGTAGAGACTGGAAATAGAGTAATCGTCTTTCTGGATCACTACATCTAGGTAAGATTTTTGAAGGGGATCTGTTTAGGGTCCATGGCACGTTTGTAGATAGCCGAGTAGCTGGTGATGATGGAAAGCATGAGATGGTGGAAGCAAGTATTCTCAGGAGAGGTCCTGGTATGGTTTGAATTTTCCTGGCTTACCACTATATAAAGGAGTAACAGTAGTGAGGCCACGCTTGCTCCAAAGGTTGAAGGCTGTGTAAACAGTAGAAGGGAGAAACATGGGGTTTCCTTGAATGGTGAAATGGCTGGATATGGTTGAGGGTAGCCCCAGCAGTCTCCGCACCTCTCTCCAGGCAATCACTGTGTCTCTAATAAGGACATTTGATTTAAGATGTAGGGGCAAAGCTTTTAGAGTGGAGTGAAGAATAGCTGGGAGGGTTACGGGAAAGCCAAACCCCTCTCGAGCACATAGCTTGAGTATCGAGATTTACCTGATAACCAATCCAGACCTTGTCTAAGTAAGCATGAGATATTATAAAAGCGTAAATTGGGTAAGCCAGCACCGCCTTCAGACTTCGGGAGACAAAGTTTCTGGAGAGCAATACGCGGCTTTCTGTTAACCCATAGGAAAACATTTAAAGCCTTGTGTATCCTCTGTACATCTGAGTGTTTCAATAAGAGCGGAATAGACTGCATCGGATATATTGTAATCGTGCAAAGGATACCATTTTTAACAGGTGACATCTCCCAAAGAGTTAGAGGGGGAGGCTCGCCCAAGCTTCCAACTCCTTTACAATCTTAGTTATTAAGGGTGGGTAATTGAGAGTGTATAGGGAGGACGGCTCTCGACCTATGTGTATCCCCAAGTATGTGATGTAGTGTGTGGCTAGGGCGAATGGTGAGGATACTCGCCATTTAATAGACATTCGGGGGTTTAGTGCTAGAACCTCGCTTTTATCGTAATTTATTCTGAGGCCAGAGCTGAGTCGAAAGGCCGCAAACAAGTCACGAAATGTATCAAAGTCTGGAAGAGGATTAGATGAGAAGAGTAGATTATCCGCAAATAAAGCGGAACGGACTGTTTGGTCTCCGATAGTGATGTCGCTAACACCAGCAGGTGAGTTAAGGATTCTGGACAAAGGTTCAATCGCTATATTGAAGAGTAGAAGGGAGAGGGGACAGCCCTGCCTTGTTCCCTTAGTAAGAGGTATAATGCCTGAGATGAAATCTGGAGTAACTAATCGAGCCGTTGGGGATGCATACATCTGGTGTAAAAAACGTGTAATTGAACCCAAAAAAAACGAACACGGTCAACACCCTAAATAGCCAGGAGAAACTAATATTGATCGAAAGCCTTTTCGGCGTCTAGTGATATGATGGCGGTGTCTAGATCTGGGTGCAATTTGGCATATTCCACAGCCATCAAGACCTTGGGGAGGTTCAAAGTCGCTGATCGCCCCGATACAAAACCAGATTGGACTGGGTGAAGCAGGGAGGGAAGTATGGTAGCTAGGCGTGAGGCGATTATTTTAGAAACAATTTTTACATTGGCGTTTATTAACGAAATTGGCCAGAATGAACCTGGGTGTACCAGGTCTTTCCCTTTTTTTGGAAATTAGTTTGATGTGTGCCTGGGTGCCTGTGGGAGGGTACGGGCCCCCCTCCCACATGGCAGTGAATACATGTTTCAAGGTATCAGGGATGAAATCACTGGTTAATTTGTAGAACTCGACAGTGTATCCATCAGGGCCCGGGGCCTTCGATGAGGCCAGGGATTTAATCATTGATCGGATATCTTCTACTGCAATGGGAGCATTAAGGATCTCCAAGCGCTTGGTTGTAAGTTGGGGCAGTCGCCCCAACTTGCATGCCATTGTTTGATCTATGGGATCCTCATTATAAAGGGAGGTATAATATTCAGTGAGTAATTTACTAATTTCTGGAGGGGAGTTAACAAGGGAACCAGTAGTATTCTTTAGAGCTGAGATATAGGTAGGTTGTTGAAAACCTGTACACAGAAGGGACAAAATTTTGCCCCGCTTTGTTGCTGTATCTATGCAATCAAAGTGTATAGTAGGAGGTTTTAGCTGGTTCCTGTTGCTCAGCCCATAGATCAAAGTTGCGTTTCAAAATCTGCCAGGCTTTGATGTTATCCAAGGTGCGATTGTGCATCATAGTACAGTGTGTAGATTGTAGCCTCTCACTAGCCTGTAGATATTGCTGTCTGGAATGTCTTTTAAATTGTGCCTTGTACGAGATAATTTTACCTCTAAGGAAGGCTTTACCCGCCTCCCAAAAAATGTTTGGGTCAGTGAGGTGTGCACCATTGGTGGAGGTATATTCCTCCCAAGTGGTATATAGCATGTGACGAAAATCCTCGTTTTCGGCTAAGTGTGATGGGAATCGCCAGATGGGCGATGGCGAGGACGGTTTGACATTAGAAAGGTGTATGGTGACTGGACAGTAGTCTGAGATCACTGTGTCACCAATCTTCGGATCGCTGATTGTTGATAGAGCCTGTGATGCAAAAAAATAATCTATTCGTGAAAAAGAATTGTGGGGGGGGTGTAAAAAAAGTCTCGGTCAGTCGGGTGGGTTAGACGCCAAAAGTCTATAAAATTTATTGATGAGACGGCTCGAGCAAGAGGTGTAATGTCTGTAGTTGGGAGGCCAGGGTTACGTGTTGTTCAGGAACTATGGCCTGCCCGGTCCTCTGATGGGCGCATGACAGAGTTAAAGTCTCCTCCAACAAGGTGGAGAGCCTCAGGTGCGTCTAAAATCCAAGCCACCATATCTTGAAAAAATACATCATCAGAGGAGTTAGGGGCGTAAATGTTAGTGATAGCAATGTCTTTTGAAGCTAATGAAAGAAGTAGCGTTATTTTGCGGCCAGTCGAGTCAGCTTGAATATCTCGAATAGTATGTCTAAGATTTTTGTGTAGAAGTATAGCTACTCTTGCTTTGCGGCCTACCGCCGAAGAGCCATAGACGTCTCCAATCTATAATTTGTGAAGACGTGGTAAATGGCTGGCGGGTAGATGGGTCTCTTGAAGGAGCACCACATCAGCCCGGAGGCGCTTTAGATGTCTAAGGATTTGCATATGTTTGTTGGGAGAACGAAGCCCCTTTACTTTACAGGAAACGATCTTCAGGTGATCCCTGTCGCTATGAGCCATGTCAGTTGTATATGGGCATGAATATGAGCTAGCATGTTCTCTAACCCTATGGTAGTCATTGTATCAGTGAAATGGGGGATACACATACATCGGAGAGCTTCTGAGGGTATACAGGCGTAACAGGTAGACAACTCAAAAAAAAAAAAAAAAACACAGTATAACAAAAATAACAGAACCAGGTGGAAAATCCACCTAGTGTACAAAACGGACTTCACCTTTTTCCACATGAGGATCAACACCCATGCAGAGCTCCCGCCTAGTGCTCCTCTCTCGGGGGTGAAACTAAAACCTGGGGGGGGGGGGGGGGGGGGGGGAAGGAGGGGGAGGAAAGGGGGAAAGGGAGGTTTAAAGAGCGGCTCCCTTAAGGGGAGTGGAAGGGATGAAAGGGAGGGGGAGGGAGGGATGGATGAGTGAGACCCGCTGATAGCAGGCATGAGCCACCAGGATAAGGGCGATTGTTTAGAGTGCTGCGTTTTAACCCACGAGGGAGTAGGAGAGCAGCTGGAACTTTGGAGACTAAAAACAAAAAATATAAAAAGGGGGAGAGAGCCTCCCTAAATAACGTAAGTAATAAACTAATTGCTATTAAACCATATCTTATCCAACAGCAACCAGGCTATTAGTCAAGTTGCTCATATCATAGCAGAGAGTAAAAAAGGAGTTAAGAGATTAGGTTACCAGCTCCCATCAGGACTCATTAATACAGGCGACATCAGGAATAAGTCAGCGAATTTCTGAGCGATGAGTTTGGTTGGTGGATCGACTACGCTTGTAAGGGGGTTTTTCAGGACTTAGTTGGCTCTTGGTTTTAGTACGGGAGTCTTTAACAGTTCTTGAGGAAGAGCCCCCCGCAGAATGATTGTGCTCCGTATCCATGTCTGTAGGATGATTAAGGTATTTTTCCGCTTCAGCTGGGGATGAGAAGGTATGGTGTGCTCCTATTGGAGACACGATATGAATTACAGCTGGATATGCCAAGGTGAATTTGACATGGTTGTTAAACAAGGTCGAGCAGATTGACGAAAATGCTTTGCGTTGTTTCGTCACCTCTATAGAGTAGTCGGAGAACAGCAGCAGATCTGCGCCATCTATGGAGAGTGTTCGCTTGCTGCTGAACTTTTGCAGGATGGCGTGTTTGTCAGCGTAATTGAGGTATCTGACAATGACTGCTCTGGGTTTAGCACGGTGTTCAGTGCGCTGGCCAATGCAGTGTGCATGCTCAATGATACATGGTGTGCGGAGGCCCAGTTGTTCAGGAATAGTTATAGCACATATATCTGCTAACTGTGCATTAGAAAATGATTCTGGCAGTCCGATAATCCTTAGATTGTTTCTTCGTGAACGATTCTCTAAATAGTCAAATTTTTCCCACAGTTCTTTATTTGAGTGGGTGAGGCGTGCAAGAACAGCAGCTTGTGCTGTGGTGTCATCCTCCATTAAGGAAATCCTCTCCTCTGCCTGGGAGATACGTTGAGCCTGATTCTGCAGCTCAGTATGGACTTGTTCCAGTGCTCTCTGCACTGCTGCATCCACTGTGGCTGCCAGAGTGGGTGGCAGGAGGGCTACTACTACCGCCTGGGCTATGCCTGCAGGGGAGGATAGGATCGATGGCCATTGTGCCCCAGGGGGACTGTGCAGTGTCTATGAGGCAGGGCACGGGCGCCATCTTAGCCTGCCGCATCTGCTGAGGGCTGCATGCTGGTGGAGAGCGATCGGTTGTGGGAACGCTCCACAAACCGGTCCATGCGAGCCTCGCCCATCACCGGAGATAGAGGGGGGTGTCCCCAAGGTGTCAGCCAGCTTTAATACTGGTTTTTTAAGAGAGGTGTGCAGTGGGAGCTGTCTCTGCCTACCTCCTCATGTGGCACCAGAACCGGAAGTAAAATGCTCATTTTGATAATGTTACAACGGCCAAACCATGAATGAAATCCATGTTGCCATTTATCCAATAGCGAGCGAACTGCCTTATATAATAGAGGGCAATTTACCTTAAAGATCTTCTCTATTCTTGATGGAATGTATGTGCCCAGGTATTTTAGCGCTGTCCCTACCCATTTAAAGTTAAAGTTAGGTTGTATGGTTTTCTGTACCACTAAGAGAAGGGCCACGCCCATCGCCTCTGATTTCGCATAATTAATTTTTATATTCGCTAATGCTCCATATCCTTTAACGTACTTCATCCGATTCGGCAGTGAAACGTGTGGACTAGACAAAGAAAGCAGGTCGTCTGCATAAGCTGAAATTTTGAAATTACGATTCCTTATTTGCAGTCCCTGGATGTCTGGGTTTTGCCTAATTTTATTCAGTAATGGTTCTAGAAACAAAAATAAAAATAAAAAATAAGTACAGCGCTGCGCTAAGCCAAAGAAAGGTAGAATAGCAGCTAACACACCTATAGACTCAAGGCAAAAAATCACATAAAAAAAATAAAAGTGTAGCGCTATAATCCACAACCATGTGTATCACAATACATAAGTGCATATATAAGGTGAATGCTGACAAAACATATATATGACCATAAATATGGATAATACTGTGTTGATCACAAGAAAAATTAAATGAAAACAATAAATGTACTTTATTATCAAATGTACCAGTGACTAGTAATGAGAAACCCGTGACGGTTCCATGAACCAAACACCTCAAAAATAAAAAATCATAAAGCATAACCGTCCATATTGAGTATGTACAAATTTGTGAAAAAAAACGTCACCAAAAGGTCTGAGGGGTAGTATATGGCCAGTGATGGAAAAAATCTCCCAAGTTCACAAATGGATGGTTTCACCAAATCTGGCAAATGGGTAGACAGTAGGAGAACCACAAGTGTACAAAGATTTTACATCAGTGCCGGGGCCATCACCAGGAATTGAAGAGGCTTACTGGAACTTAATGACCTGAAATGGCATACGCCAAACAAATCAGAAAGGCTTAATGACCAATGATTCTGAGGAGTGCATCTTGTCAGATGTCAACAGCATATGGTGGAGAAAGGGGTAACAGCACGGCTTCCTTACCCATGGACAATCCAGCATAAGCCAAACGTATAATTCATATGCCATGCGAGGAGCAAGAAAAACTCACATAGCGTAATAACGTTTAAAACACTAATTTATTAAAATAATTAAAAAACAGACTCACATATTGAAGATCGAAAATAGCTCAAATATCATATAGCGGCAATCGTGAGGAGTCCATCCGACATGTTTCAGCTAAGGAGCCGTCATCTGGAGCGATTATCCATATTTATGGTCATATATGTTTTGTCAGCATTCACCTTATATATGCACTTATGTATTGTGATACACATGGTTGTGGATTATAGCGCTACACTTTTATTTTTTTTGAAGTAATGGTTGTAGAGATAGGGAGAACAACATGGGGGGAAGTGGGTATCCCTGGCGCGTTCCATTTGAGATTTTAATCGGCTCTGAATATACCCAGTTTACTTTAACCAGGGCCTGAGGGGTGGCGTACACCCCGGCAATCCATCGTAGCATATGCTTTCCCAGTCCCATGTGCCCCAGCACCTCAAACATAAAGCACATAAAGCACCAACTGACCCTGTCAAACACTTTTTCTGCGTCGGTGCTCAAAAAGATGGAGGGAGTTTTTGTTTTATTGGCATAGTGGACCAGGTTGAGTACCTTAATGGTATTATCCCTTGCTTCACGAGTGGGGATAAACCCAACCTGGTCCAGATGTACCGATTGGTTCAATAGCGGCTGAAGACGCAAGGCAAGCAGTTTGGTGAAAATCTGTAGGTCTACATTCAACAATGAAATTGGGCGGTAGCTCCCACACTCCACAGGATCTTTCCCTTCTTTCGGAATTACCGAGATATGCGCCATAAGTGCATCCGGAGGGAGAGCGGAAGCCCGACTAATTACACTGAATGCCTTTGTCATATATGTACCCAATAATGGGAAAGGCATAGTTAGACTTACCGGTGACGGTATTTCTAAGAGCCTTTCAGGACAACCTTGGAGAGCGTAGCTCCGCCTTCTTCACGGGAAACACATGCAGCCTTTAAATCCCTCCTCTTCCACCATGGCCTCAGTTATTGTGGTCTCCGACAACTGGAAAACAAAGCACAGAAAACCACCAAACAACCATGATAGACACTTAAAACCACTTCTAAGATAAACAAAGGGAGGGAAGTAATGGTTGTCCTGAAAGGCTCTTAGAAATACCGTCACCGGTAAGTCTATGCCTTTCTCAAATCACCTTTCAGGACAACCTTGGAGAGGATAACCGAGAAACTTACCCTAGGGTGGGACTACTGCCTGTAGTACCTTCCTTCCGAAGGCTTGATCTGCGGCAGACAGTAAATCCAACCGATAGTGTTGGAGAAATGTTGAATAGATGGACCAAGTAGCAGCCTTACAGATTTGTTCAGGAGTAGCACCGGCCCTTTCAGCCCAGGAAACTGCCGTAGATCTTGTAGAATGAGCAGTAATACCTGAAGGGGGTATTTCTCCTTTAGCTTTATAGGCCTCTGTGATTGCCAATCTAAGCCATCTGCCCAGTGTACTTTTGGAAGCTTTCTCTCCCTTGCGTGAGCCTGAGAAAACCACGAAAAGAGCATTCAATTTTCTACATTCTTCAGTTACTGTAAGGAAGTGCAACAAACATCTCCTCACATCCAGAGTATGAAAAACTTCTTCTCCTGGATTAGTCGGAGTTGAAGAGAAAGTGGACAGGATTATTTCTTGTGATCGGTGAAAGGTAGAAGAAACCTTAGGAAGAAACGCTAGGTCCATTTGAAGGACCACACTGTCTGCAAAAACTTTCAGAAAAGGTTCTGTAACTGCCAGAGCTTGGAGTTCACTAATTCTTCTTGCAGAGGTGATGGCCACCAGAAAAATTGTTTTGGAGAACCAAACTCTGCAAGGATGCTTATTCAAGCGGAGCTCCCGAGAGACCCTGCAAAACAATAGACAAATCCCAACTGGGAAAATCTTTAGGGCTACTGGCCCATTTCATGCGAGTGCCCGGAAAAATCTTGAAATTAAAGCTTCTGTGGATAAAGTTCTTTCAAAAGAAACAGATAAAGCCACCACCTGAGTTTTCAGGGTGCTGGCTGCAAGTCCCTTCTCCATTCCCTCCTGGAGAAATTCAAGAACGGATACTGAGCGCTTAACCTGGAGGCCTTTAGACGCACACCAGGAGTTACATTTTTTCCAGACCTTCATGAATAGGGCCCGAGTGACCTCTTTTCTACTTGAAAGAAGGGTCTTTATTACTTTGTCAGATAGTCCTTTTGCTTTCAAGAGGCCTTCCTCAGAAACCAAGCTGTTAACTGAAAATAGTCCACTGACCTTTGCGATCTTCCAAGGAGGTTCCGTGGCTAGATTTAACAGAGCCACGAACCAAGGCCTTTTTGGCCAGAAGGGAGTGACCAGGATCAGATTGGTCTTTTCTTCTCTGAACTTCCATAAGACCAGTGGTATCAGAGGAAAGGGGGGAAAGCATAGCACAGCTGGTAATGCCACAGAATGGGCGAAAGCATCTATGCCTACTACTTGATCTCCTCGGTGAAGAGAGAAGTACTTGCGTACTTTTGAGTTTTGTTGGTTGGCAAACAGATCTATTTGGGGTTGCCCCCAAACTTTGGAGATCATCAGGAAGACTTCTTGATTTAAGCACCATTCTGCTTCCACCAACTTCCGTCTGCTTAGAAGATCTGCTAGCAGATTCTGAGAACCTTTCAGGTGGACTGCTGATAATGAGGCCACGTTCTGTTCTGCCCAGGTCAGTAATTGACTGGCCAAATCTAGGAGCCTTTTGCTCCTGGTTCCCCCTTGTTTCATTATGTAGGCTACTGCAGTTGTGTTGTCTGACAGTACCTGAACATGATGGCCCTTCACTACATCTTAAAAGGCTAGGAGACCCAGAAAAATTGCCTTAAGTTCCCGCCAGTTTGAGGAATTTTGGGCTTCCGACTTGGACCAGACCCCCTGAGAAGTCTGACTGTCCAGGTAGGCTCCCCAGCCCCAGGAACTCGCATCAGTTGTTAGACACTTGTCCAGGAGAAAGACCCAAGAAAGGCCTTTTGTCAGGTTGGACGGATTACTCCACCAGCAGAGAGCCCTCTTTACCTTTAAGGAAAGTTTTATCGGTTTGTCTAATGGTTCTTAGTATGACCAACTGCGCAGAATGTTTAACTGGAGGGGCCTGGAATGCAATGTGGCCCATTGAATGGCGGTAATCGATGCTGTAAGAAGACCCAACACCGCCATAGCCGACCTGGCTGACAATGACAGGTTGTTCTGAACCTGTTTCACCACTGATTGGATCTTTTCCCTTTTTTCCTGCGGTAGAAAGACTTTTTGGAGCACAGAGTTTATGGTGTACCCCAAAAACTTAATCTCCTGCGAGGGTTCCAGATTGGATTTTTCCAAATTTAGGAGCCACCCTAAGTTCTTCAAGTGATCCTGGGACGTCTGGAGATTTGATAAGACTAGTTTCTTTGGAATCTGTGAAGAACAGGTCGTTCAGATAGGGGACAACTGAAATGCCTCTAAACTTCAGAGGTTTGAGAGCTGCAGCCATAATTTTTGTGAAGATCCTGGGGGAGGATGAAAGTCCAAATGGTAGAGTTCTGAATTGGAGGTGCCATACGTGAAGATAAGCATCTCTCAGATCCAGGGATGCCATGAAACAGCCTGGAGAACTTCGAAGCAACTTCGTAATTGAAAAGATTGTGTCCATCCTGAAATGCTTGTACCGTATTGATTTGGTCAAGATTTTTAAGTTCAGGATAAAGCAATACTTCCCTGAAGGCTTCTTTACCAGGAATATATGAGAGTAGAAGTCCCTGCCCTCCTGATTTTTTGGAACCTGGATGATTACTTCTTACTGAATCAAATCCTGTAGTAGGCTCATCATTGCTAAAGCTTTTTCCCGATCTCTTGGTAGGGCTGTAACATTAAATCTGCTCGGGGGTGGCTCTGAAAATTCCAGCCTATATCCTTGAGTTATGTTGTTTTTCACGAACAAACTTGGAGATGTCATGTTCTACTGTAGGTGGAAAGCTGACAATCTTCCCCCTACTGGGGTGAGATTATCACTTACTTTTAGAGGGCTGGTCTGGGGGAGATCTGAAAAGAACTCCTCCTCTTCCCTTACCCCTTTGGGAGACCCAACGGCTCTTACGGTCCTGCTCCACATTCTTATGGAGCTGTTGAACAGCATGAAAATTCTTTTAGTCGGCTGTTTCTTTTTGGCAGGGAAAGCCTTCTTCTTGTCGGCTGTCCTATCCAAGACTGTTTCAAGGTCTGGACTAAAAAGGAAATCACCTGAAAAAGGTAAACTGCACAGCTTAACCTTGAGAGCTGTATCACCAGACCAGGTTTTTAGCCAGACCGCACGCCTGGCTGAGTTCACCAGTGCTGATGACCTTGTCGCCAACTTGACTGATTCAGCTGAAGCATCAGCCATATACTTAACAGCTTTACGCGGTGTGCCTGCTTCAACATGGCTTCTCAGCTTTTCCACCCAGCATTCCAGGTTCCTTGCGACAACCGTGGAAGCCATAGCAGGTTTGAGACTGACTGATGTAGCATCCCAAGCTTTTTTAAGAAGGGAGTATGCCTTATTATCCATCGGTTCCTTCAGCACCCCCATGTCCTCTAACGCAAGGTCTGTGCATCTAGAAACCTTCGAGAAAGCAGCATCTACCCGTGGTTTCTTATTCCAAACTTCAGAGTCTTTATCTTCAAATGGAAACCTTCTAAGAGTCTTGGAGAAAAAAAAAAGGGGGCCCTCTCGGCGTCCTTCCATTCTTTCTTGACTGACTCTGACAAGACTATGTACTGGAAATACCCCACGTTTAGTTACATCCAGACCCTGGTACATTTTGTCGTGAACTGACAGTTGTACCTTATCTTCCTGAATTTCAAGAGTAGTGTAGATAGCCCTTAAGAGGTCATCCACTTCCTCTAGGGATAGCTTGTACCGAGAGGTTCTGCTATCGTCTTCCTCTTCCTCCTCATCTGAGTCCCTGAATGAGAGAAGAGTACTTCATCACCTGAGTCCTCCGTCTCCACTAGTCTGGATGAGGATGCTTTTGGACTAGGTGGTGGATTCTGGGGCTCAACCTGAGCTGCTGGGTTCTGTACCAAAATGGACCTGATGGAACTAAGGAGAATAAGTCCTTGTATTGCTGGGACGTTTCTTCCTCCACCAGATCTTTAATACAGGATCTGCACATCACCTTCTGCAATGAATCTCTAAGGGGGTTTTTTGCAAGAAGGACATTTCCTCTGGCTTGGTGGATTTACATGTTTAGTTTTTCCCTAACGCTTTTTCCTGCAACGACAAACAATTTTAACTAAACCTAGTGTCCCCTACAAATACCAAACACTAGCAGACTCACCACCAAGCCTGAGAGGAGACAGAAAACCCAAGCAGAATTAATAGTGAGGCACCCAGTCCACGCTGCAGGGTCTGAGTGAAGTAACCTCTGACCATGCAGCTATAGGCTCCCCTCAGCGAGGAAACAAACAAATCCACAAAAGCCCATAGGGATCAGAAAAAAGCACCACTGTACCTCTCTTACCTGGGCTAGACCGGTGCTAGGGGCACCTGCATCTGCCATGGCTGTTTTGCTCTCATCCAACTTGTAGAGGAAAAACAGCAGAAGGAGAAAAACACAGGTTTTTTTAAATCTTCCCGATCCCCAAGTCATCAGCGAGGGCCAGAAACGGAAGCGCCGGTCTTCTGACCCGTCCCCTGGTCTCTGCGTTCCAGATGCTTGGAACCAGCAGTGTCATGCCCCTCAGGAAGCCGCGTCGCCGGAAATGATGCCCTCGTCAGCCAGGACCTGGAACCGAAATGCGGGACACGGCGCTGACCGGCAGCGGCCCCCGCTCAAGCACCAGAGCCATCTCCAGGGTTAAAAAAAACAAAAAAAAAAAAAAACAGCGGAATCCGGGCACATAGACGTCACACCTCCTGAGTGCCCTAACTCCCCTGAGATGGAGAGACCGGGGACACCCCCTGGCCCTGGAGGGGGGGGGGGGGGGGAGGGTTGCTGGATGGTCGACAACAACAAAGGGCAAAAAGGTAAGCCTGACACTCCAGGCACATGCTTCCACCATGGCGGAGGAAACACAATAACTGAGGCCATGGTGGAAGAGGAGGGATTTAAAGGCTGCATGTGTTTCCTGTGAAGAAGGCGGAGCTACGCTCTCCAAGGTTGTCCTGAAAGGCGATTTAACAAAAAGTATTGGATTGTGAACCCGTCTGGACCTGGCGCCTTCTCAAGTTTGACTGTTTTTATCACTGCGCTTAATTCCTCGAACGATATGGGGGCTTCTAAGCTACTACGGTCCGGAGATGACAACCTGAGGAGGCGTGCTGAGGAGAGATATATCTCTCCTCAGGTTGGGTTGTTTGACTGAAGAAAGTGAAAGACACTTACGTAGCTTAGCGGGGCAGGTGTACACGTAGTGACCAGCTTCCCCACAGTGGAGAGAAAGATTGTTCAGACGTCGCTATTGGCATTCCTCCGGGGTCAGTGAAGGGTGGATCCGGCCCAACTGCATAGGTTCAGGTGCTTCTGGAGCAGAGTTTCCAAATACGGAGTTAGAAGGAACGGGAGCCCTGGGCAACATCCATACTGGACTGAACTGTTGCGAGGATCTTCAAATAGCCAATCCAGGAATTTCACTCCCTATATAACACCTCTTCCCATGAGCACATTAGTTTTTATAGCAAAGCAATATACCTAAACCCCAAAAAGAGGGGAGGGACCTCTGTGTCCCATGATGTACTCCAAGAAAAGGATTTTACAGTCAAGCTGTTATAAAAATCCTATTTTCTTTATCGTACATCATGGGACACATAGCCTTAAGTAATAACTTAATGGGACGCCCCATAGCAATGCTACTTGAGGGAAGGGAGACACAACCCGGAGGGTACCCCCAGACTTGAGGACCTATACTGCTGCCTGCAGCACACTGCGCTCCAAAGGCGATATCCTCCCACCTCCTTACATCCACTTGATAAAACTTGGTGAATATATGTACTGAAGACCAAGTTGCGGCCTTACAGATCTGAGCCATGGAGACCTGGTGACGCACTGCCCAAGAAGCACTAACCGCCCTGGTAGAGTGCACCTTAACTTGAAAAGGTGGAATCTTACCCCTTAATTTATACTTTTTAATTATAACTTGCCGAACCCACTTAGCGACAGTGGATTTTGACGCTGCCTGTCCTTTCTTAGGACCCTCTGGCAGAATAAATAAGACATCAGTCTTATGAATCGGAACAGTTGTCTTTAAATAGAGATTTTCACTGCTCTCACATCAAGACAATGTAGTGACTTTTCTTCCCTGGAACATGGTTTTGGAAAAAACGATGGCAGGACAATATCTTGGTTCAGGTGAAAACCTGAAACCACTTTTGGCAAAAAGTCTGGACGAGGGCGTAACACCACTCTGTCCTCATGAATAATCAAATAATCAAATATGGCTCTTTACAAGAAAGAGCAGCCAATTCTGAAACCTTCCTTGCTGAGGATATAGCAACCAAAAATACCCACTTCTTTGTCAGAAGGACTAAGGGAATTTGTTGTATTGGTTCAAATGGCTGTTTTTGTAACAAAGATAAAACTAAGTTTAAGTCCCAAGGGTTCAAAGGAGGTTTGACTGGCGGATTAAGCCACATCACCCCTTGCATAAAACCCCGGACTAACGAATGTGAGGCAAGCTGTCTTTGAAATAAGACCGATAAAGTTGAGACTTGGACTTTAATAGTACTCAAGGCCAGTTTCATCTCTCCCCCTAATTGTAGAAAGGCAAGAATTCTGCCTATATCTCCGAGGGTGCCAATCCTTGGATTCACACCAGGAAACAGAAGCCCTCCAGACCCTATAATATATAGTTCTGGAAGCTGGCTTCCTTGCATTAATCAGGGTAGAGATAACTGACCCGGAAAGCCCACGTTTCTTCAGAACGTGGGTTTCAAAAGCCAAGCCCTTAAAATTTAGACACCGTAAGGTAGGATGGAATATCGGTCCCTGTGAGAGCAGATCTGACTGTAGTGGGAGGGACTATGGACCCTCCACTGCCATCTTTACGATTTCTGCATACCATGACCTTATGGGCCATGCTGGTGCTACCAGAATTACCGGCTCTCTTACCAGCTTGATCCTGCAAAGAAGTTGTGGCAGCAACTGAATAGTGGGGAATGCATAGATCAGTGAGAACTGATCACACATTGTCACCAACGCATCCATTCCGCATGCGAGTGGATCCCTTGTTCTGGCCACAAAGTTGACTAACTTCATGTTGAACCTGGACGCTAGAAGATCTACATCCGGAGTCCCCCATCTTTGGCAAATAGTCCAAAAAATGTCGGGGTGAGGAGACCATTCCCCCTGGAATAACTGCTGGAGACTCAAGTAGTCCGCCTGCCAATTCTCTACTCCTGGAATGAAGACTGCCAATAGGCACGGAACATTCCTATCTGCCCAAGTTAGAATATGGTTCACCTCTCTGTGTGCTGAGAGACTTTTGGTGCCCCCTTGATGATCGATATAGGCCACAGCTGTGGCATTGTCGGATTGGATCCTGACAGGACAATCCCGTAACCTGGGCATCCAGGCCTTCAGAGCCAGACGCACTGCCCGAATGTCTAGGATATTGATGGGCAAGGTTCTTTTGCCTCTTGACCACTGTCCCTGGACATTTGTCTTTTCTAGTACTGCTCCCCAGCCTGCATCTGTTGTTACCACTTTCAAGATAACAGGTCTGAAGGATTTTCCTTTCAGCAATATTCTGGGTTAGTAACCACCAACTGAGGCTTTGGGACACTCTTGAGGACAGCCGCATTGGCAAGTCTAAAGCTTGAATTGTTTCGTTCCAAGTAGACAGGATACTGTTTTGCAACAGTCTTGAATGGAACTGGGCATAGGGAACCGATTCGAATGAAACCACCATCTTTCCTAGCAACCTCATGCAAAGGCGAATGGAGGGATCGCCTTTTGACATGGTCAATCCGCACCAGCACTCTTATGGAGTTGATCTTTGCCTGAGGCAAGAACACTTTTTTCTGGGCTGTGTCTATGATCAGACCCAAGTACTCCAGCCCTTTTAGCGGTATTAAGGAAGATTTCTCTAGGTTGAGAAACCAACCCAAACTTTCCAGGTAACTGGTTGTAATGCGTACGCTTTGCTCCAAACAAACCACCGACTGGTCTATTAGCAATTGATCATCTAAGTACGCCAAGACTGTTATGCCCTATGCCCTTAACCTGGCTGGAGGTGGGGCTAGGACTTTTGTAAACACCTGGGGTGCTGTAACTAGCCCGAAGGGCAGGGCTACAAACTGAAAATGCTGCTGTTCTACCTCGAACTGCAGAAACCTTTGGTGAGCGGGAAATATAGTAACATGCAGATATGCATCCCTGATGTTGATAGATGCCAGAAGTTCTCCTCCTAGTAGGATAGAAACTACTGACCTGATCGTCTCCATTAGAAAGAAGCGGATCTTCAGGAACCGATTTAGATTTTTTAGATCTAGAATGGGTCTGACATCGCCATTTGGTTTTGGTACCATAAAAAGGTTTGAATAAAACCCCAAACCTTGCTCTTTTATGGAGATCTGTATGATCACCCTCTGAGATATTAAATTGGTCTCGTGCCCAAAACAGATATTGCCTTTTCTCTGGATCTTTGGGAATGCTTGACCTCAGGAAACCAGACTGTGGAATGTCCCGAAATTCCAGCTTGTACCCCAGCATTACCGTGGAGATGACCCATCTGTCCTGAATTTCCTCTTGCCAGACTTCTGAAAACTGCAGAAGTCTTCCCCCCACCCTGGCGAGGGGGGGGGGGGGGGTGCCACTTCATGATGAGGCTTTAAGATTCTGCTTTGGAGGTTTCCGGCCCCAGGACTTCTTTTGAGCCTGGGCCTGACCCTAAGGTTTTCCTCTAGAGTCTGACGGCGGAGGCCATTGCCTAGAGGCGGAAGCCCCTGGCACAGGAGAAAGAGCCCATTTAAATGAAGGGCGTTTATACTTTCTTTTGACTGGCAAAAGAGTACTTTTCCCATTAGAAATTGTTTGGATATATTTGTCCAAATTATTCCCAAATAGCCGCTCCCTATGAAAAATAGGATTTTAACAGCTTACCTGTAAAATGCTTCTCTTTGAGGTACATCATGGGACACAGAGCCATAGTAGTTACTATGTGGGTTATAGGCCACCTTCAGGTGATGGACACTGGCACCCCCTAAGACAGGAAGTCCACTCCCTATATAACCCCTCCGACTACTGGGAGTACTTCAGCTTTTGCAGCAAAGCAATACACGTGTATACCAGAAAGAAGGGAGGGACCTCTGTGTCCCGTGATGTACCTCAAAGAAAAGGAATTTACGGGTAAGCTGTTATAAAAATCCTATTTTCTTATCGTACATCACGGGACACAAAGCCATAGTAGTTACTATGTGGGATGTCCCAAAGCAATGCCAACTGAAGGGAGGGAGACACAACAAAAGTAGGGCACCAAGAGACTACAGGACTTATACTGCTTCCTGCAGTACATTGCGCCCAAAGGCGATATCCTCATGACCTTTTACATCTACTTGATAGAATCCGGTAAATGTATGGACTGAAGACCAAGTTGCGGCCTTGCAGATTTGATGCACGGAGGCTTGGTGATGCACTGCTGAGGCTACTAGCAGCCCTGGTGGAGTGCGCCCCCCCTCTCTTTCAAAAGAGTTTTCCCGCACAAGTGCGGGCCTCCCATCCAACAGGAGCGGCTTGTGTGTGAGGGAGGGATGGCGAGGAGGAGACTTTAAAGCCGCCGTCGTGTAGGGGCGGTGAAAGAATACGGCATCACCAATCATTTTTGAGCTCTCCCCTAATGCTCAGCCTCGTGAAGAGGGGGAGAGTTTAGCCTAGGTGGGGGGTGTCTGGTGGAAGCAAACCTCCCCCCACAAACTTTCTGTAGGTCTGCCTGCTAGCCGGAGGAAAAAAGCCTGCTGCCTCCTGACACAGCGTGATCTCTGAGGAAAGCATGAGAAGGTACGTGCTTCATACAACATTTACTTTTTAAATGAGACATTTCATAACAAAATTTTTTAATTCCTTAGAAAAACTCCACTTACCTTTCCCACCGCAGGGTTTTCTGTGGTAAAACCAACAGACCCAATCTTCACCCTTCACGGTGGGTTCCGTTAACAAAACTTCAGGAACCGCTGACCCTCGGAGAACCCACACTCCTGGACTCATAATAGGACCCCGCCAGTAAAACACGAAAGTACAGGATCCCGGGGTCCAGCTCTCTAAAAAGAGAAGCTTTACAGGCAAAATCTTGTTTCTTCGGGCACGAGGCCCGGGTACTATTCAATGTGGCCTAAAAGACACTTTGAATGGTTACGGCTGCATAGCTAAGCCCAGCAAGGATTGCTCCAGTGCAGCTCAGTACAGCACATCTTTACTCGTGACCAAAACCTTAGACACTGGCGAAGAGTTACTCCCAGTAGTGGGAGGGGTTTTATAGGGAATAGGGAGTGGACTTCCTGTCTTAAGGTGTGCCAGTGTCAATCACCTGAAGGTGGCCTATAACCCACATAGTAACTACTATGGCTCTGTGTCCCATGATGTATGATAAGAAAGGGAACCCAGTTAGGTGGTTTTTTATATGGTGCTTCGGCTGACCAATTTTTTTAACCACAGGATTCTACGCATATGTACTAGCAAAAGCATAAGGTGGGATGCCTGGTGAATCTTTAATGGCATCTATGGCAAAGCCTAAAGCTATTGGTACTTCAGCCAATTCCCGGGTTTGTTGTGCAGGAACGTCTTTAAGGGTCTGTCTAAATTGATCCTTTAGGGATTGACAGACACCTATTGCAGCGACTGCAGGCTGAGTAACAGCACCTGTTAAGGAAAAAGCAGATTTTAACAGGAATTCCAACCTTTTCCTCTTGGATCCTTAAGCATTTGTGCATTGTCTACTGGACAAGTTAGACTTTTATTCACACTGGAAATCGCAGCATCAACAGCTGGTACCTTCCATTTTTTGGTGAATTTCTCCTCCATGGGATAGAGAAGTGAAAATCTCTTTGGAGGAAGAAAATGCTTATCCAGGTGACCCCATTCAGTATAAATAAGCAGTTCTAGTAATGCATAGACAGGAAACGCATGCAAAGGCTGTGGAGGTTTTAAGGAACCCAAGGAAGAAATCGAGCTTTCAGCAGACTCCGTTAGGGTTAGCATGAAAGTAGAGCAAACCATCTCCATAAGAGATTGTATCAGCACTTTCTCAGGCTGAAAAAAATGATACCGTTGTTTCCTCCATAGAGGAATCATCGGTTTTGTCTTTCCTCCTGATCACCTGAGGGTAACACCTCATCCTGTGCCCACTGTTCCCCTTGCAAAGGGTCTAAAGTGGGGGAGGGGCATCTAGCATGCTTCCTATCCATTTGAATAGAGGATTTGATTAAAGCCGCTAATCTTCCTTCCAGGCCTTGTAGGGCAGAGGAAAAGGCATCTTCAGTCACATATACAGGGGCTGAGATGTGAGAAGCAGCTGCACCATCAATTTGTTCCAATGGCTCACCCTGGCTGGCCATAATTGGTATTTCAGGCGAGGATGACAGTGTGTGGCTGGAATTCCTAACCCCTTGGGGTGAAACCTTTAGTTTTTTGTGGTGTCTTTTTTGGTATGCATAATGCTTAGCACAAGGGCAGAGGTACTATTAAATTGCACTACTTGTTGAAAATGGTCATGACAGAATGAGGTCTCTATTAAGTTCAGCCTAGTGCTGGGAAAAATGTCCTTCCTATATCAGGAATGCCAGTTGTAACCCTTACGTTCCCCACAGCTCCTGTGTCCCTGTGTGCAGCCTGCTTGCTTTTCTTCGCTATCAGCAGAGGGGAGACTGCTGCAGCGGATTGTTAAAACCGGTTTGTTTGCCATGCGTCCTCGTGGACGTTACACGGCGCCGTGTCTAGGCCCCGTCCCCTTCAAAAACCCGCCCCCTTCCTTTCGTTTGAAAAAATATTCCCGCTCTGGCGGCTTTCGCAGACCCAACACGAGGGGGGGGGGGGGGGCTGGGGGAGAGGCAGAGCCCTGTTACTAGCAGGCAACATACAACAGTCTGAGCAAACTTCAGGATCACCGCACCCCGCAGCGGTGGGGTAATGCAGGGGGGGTACACCGCAGAAGTTTCCCTAACCCTCCGGTCCCTTCAGGGGGAGAAAAAAGCATTTAGCAGATCTATTACCTGAGAGAAATCCCCCTGTGCAAGCTGCTATGGCCACACACAGACAAACTGAGCTTACAGTGAAGACAACAGATTAAGGTATGTGCATAGACTCAAAGAAGAATACATAGGTGGACTTTCTAGTTCCTAAGTTTCTACCCTTACCTTATCCTCGCTGCAGGATTTGGTGAAGTAACAGTCAATCCAACTTTCACCCATCACGGCGGGCTGCATTTAGCAAACCTTCAAGTACCGGGTCCCTTTTTATCGGGGTTCCACTCCCTTGGACCTGTAAAAAGCAACCCGTCGGGAAAAGCTTTAGGTATGTAGCATGACCAAAGCCCTGGGTCCCGGAGTCCAGCTCTGCAAAGAGGCGTTACAGGTAAAACCTCGTGCTTCAGATACAAGGCCCAGGTACCATCCACTTTGGCCTCAGTGGCACTTTGGATGGATCTGGTCTATGGAGGCTATTTAAATCCAGCATGGATCCCTCCTGGAGCTCCTCAGAGCACATCTTCACTCATGACCAACACCTTAGACACTGGCGAAAAAAACTGATGTGCTCCTGGAAGGAGTAGGGGTTATATAGGGAGTGAACTTCCTGGATTGGGTATACCAGTGTCCATCACCTGAAGGTGCCTATATACCCATTAAGTTATTACTTAAGGCTCTGTGTCCAAATATTTAAACTTGTAAGCAACAAGTCTCAGAAAGAGGCTTGGGGCTGAAGTGGTTAAAAGCCCCCTATAAGCTATCAGTTTAGTGTAACAAAGAAGGTCTGGTGCTAGAATTATTGCTCTCATTCTGGCATGATTGGCGAAATGTAACATGTATAGCAATCAACATTCTCAGGTGTAGGCGCACCGCCACGTGCGTTTGTACATGCGTATGTGTGGGGGTGATTGATTTTTTTTTTGTGACAGGTTCTCCTTAATGAGACATGCAGGGTCTAAAAGACCCCGCATGTCTCCCCTGTGCTTCACTGAAAGTAATGCAATGCACATCACACTGCATTACATTCTTTCCCGGCCTTGATGGCCAAGGAAACTGTCAATTAGGACCCGGAAATTATGTCACTTCTGGGTCATCAACTGGAAGTGAAGGAGAGCCGACATGTGTAACTTTACAAATGTGGAGAACCCAAAGGGTGTGGAGTTCGTGACCATACCCTGGTGTGATTCACATTTTGTGTATCCTGCACTATTGATCTCTTATTCTCTAAAGATCATGGTTATCCGAAAGGGAATTTATATACCTATGCTCAAGGTGGTTTTGGAACTGCTGTGTTTTATTTTTACATGATCCTACATTGGCCCCTTAGTGGTGATTTGTTTATTATTTTGTTTTTCCCAATATCTGGAACACAGTGTGCAGCATTACCTCTGAGCGCATAATTAACTCTCAATATGAGATCCGAAGAACTGTCACTATCGGTGAAGCAAGCCATCATTAGGCTGAAAAAACAAACCCATCAGAGAGATAGCAAAAACATTAGGTGTGGCCAAATCAGCTGTTTGGAACATCCTTAAAAAGAAAGAACGCACCGGTGAGCTCACCAAAAGACCCGGAAGACCACGGAAAACAACTGTGGTGGATGACTGAAGAATTCTTTCCCTGGTGAAGAAAACACCCTTCACAACAGTTGGCCAGATCAAGAACACTCTCCAGGAGGTAAGTGTATGTGTGTCAAAGTCAACAATCAATAGAAGACTTCACCAGAGTGAATACAGAGGGTTCACCACAAGATGTAAACCATTGGTGAGCCTCAAAAACAGGAAGGCCATATTAGAGTTTGCCAAACATCTAAAAAAGCCTTCACAGTTCTGGAACAACATCCTATGGACAGATGAGACCAAGAACAACTTGTACCAGAGTGATGGGAAGAGAAGAGTATGGAGAAGGAAAGGAACTGTTCATGATCCAAAGCATACCACCTCATCAGTGAAGCATGGTGGTGGTAGTGTCATGGCGTGGGCATGTATGGCTGCCAATGGAAATGGTTCTCTTGTATTTATTGATGATGTGACTGCTGACAAAAGCAGCAGGATGAATTCTGAAGTGTTTCGGGCAATATTATTTGCTCATATTCAGCAAAATGCTTCAGAACTCATTGGACGGCGCTTTACAGTGCAGATGGACAATGACCCGAAGCACACTGCGAAAGCAACCAAAGAGTTTAAGGAAAAGAAGTGGAATGTTATGCAATGGCCAAGTCAATCACCTGACCTGAATCCAATTGAGCATGCATTTCACTTGCTGAAGACAAAACTGAAGGGAAAATGCCCCAAGAACAAGCAGGAACTGAAGATGTTGCAGTAGAGGCCTGGCAGAGCATCACCAGGGTTGAAACCCAGCATCTGGTGATGTCTATGCGTTCCAGACTTTAGGCTGTAATTGACTGCAAAGGATTTGCAACCAAGTATTAAAAAGTGAAAGTTTGATGGATGATTGTTAATCTGTCCCATTAATTTTGGTCCCTTAAAAAGTGGGAGGCACTCATACAAACTGTTGTAATTCCTACACCGTTCACCTGACTTGGATGTAAATATCCTCAAATTAAAGCTGAAATTCTGCAGTTAAAGCACATCTTGTTTGTTTCATTTCAAATCCATTGTGGTGGTGTATAGAGCCAAAAAGATTAGAATTGTGTCGATGTCCCAATATTTATGGACCTGACTGTATAAATATAAAAGTATGCATAAAGCAGTTTTAAGAATATATTAATACCTTGCATATAAAGTATGTTGAAGGTGGATCAAGGTCTTCTCTAGCTGTGTGGCTCATGTTCAAGAATTTGTCCTGGGAAAAAAAAATACATAAAATTAATCTATATCTGTGCTTTGGTAAAGTTTGTATTTAAAAAAAAAAACTCAGATTAACCAGTTGCCGACCGCCGCACGACGATGTACGTCGACAGAGCGGCACGGGCAGGCAAAAGGGTTACCTGTACGTCCTTGCCTGCCCGCGGGTGGGGGGTCCGATCGGACCCCCCCTGGTGCCTGCGGCGGTCAGTAAATCTCCTCCGGCGATCGGTGGTGAGGGGGAGGCCATCCATTCGTGGCCCCCCCCTCGCGATCGCTCCCAGCCAATGGGATCATTTCCCTGCCTCTGTATTGTACACAGAGACAGAGGAAATGATGTCATCTCTCCTCGGCTCCGTATTTTCCGTTCCGGCGCCGAGGAGAGAAGACTGTAAAGTGAGTGCACAACACAAACACACACAGTAGAATATGCCAGGCACACAAAACACCCCGATCGCCCCCCAATCACAAACTGACACCAAGCAGGTTTTTGTTTTTTTTTTCCTGATTACTGCATGGTGTCAGTTTGTGACAGTTACTGTGTTAGGTCAGTTACTGTTAGCCCCCTTTAGGTCTAGGATACCCCCCTAATAAAGTTTTAACCCCTTGATCACCTCCTGTCACCAGTGTCACTAAGCGATCATTTTTCTGATCGCTGTATTAGTGTCGCTGGTGACGCTAGTTAGGGAGGTAAATATTTAGGTTCGCCGTCAGCGTTTTATAGCGACAGGGACCCCTATATACTACCTAATAAATGTTTTAACCCCTTGATTGCCCCCTAGTTAACCCTTTCACCACTGATCACCGTATAACCGTTGCGGGTGACGCTGGTTAGTTCGTTTATTTTTTATAGTGTCAGGGCACCCACCATTTATTACCAAATAAAGGTTTAGCCCCCTGATCGCCCGGCGGTGATATGCGTCGCCCCAGGCAGCGTCAGATTAGCGCCAGTACCGCTAACACCCACGCACGCACCGTACGCCTCCCTTAGTGGTATAGTATCTGAACGGATCAATATCTGATCCGATCAGATCTATACTAGCGTCCCCAGCAGTTTAGGGTTCCCAAAAACGCAGTGTTAGCGGGATCAGCCCAGATACCTGCTAGCACCTGCGTTTTGCCCCTCCGCCCGGCCCAGCCCACCCAAGTGCAGTATCGATCGATCACTGTCACTTACAAAACACTAAATGCATAACTGCAGCGTTCGCAGAGTCAGGCCTGATCCCTGCGATCGCTAACAGTTTTTTTGGTAGCGTTTTGATGAACTGGCAAGCGCCAGCGGCCTAGTACACCCCGGTCGTAGTCAAACCAGCACTGCAGTAACACTTGGTGACGTGGCGAGTCCCATAAGTGCAGTTCAAGCTGGTGAGGTGGCAAGCACAAGTAGTGTCCCGCTGCCACCAAGAAGAAGACAAACACAGGCCCGTCGTGCCCATAGTGCCCTTCCTGCTGCATTCGCCAATCCTAATTGGGAACCCACCACTTCTGCAGCGCCCGTACGTCCCCCATTCACATCCCCAACCAAATGCAGTCGGCTGCATGAGAGGCATTTTTATGTCCTCCCGAGTACCCCTACCCAACGAACCCCCTCCAAAAAAGATGTTGTGTCTGCAGCAAGCGGGGATATAGGCATGACACCCGCTAATATTGTCCCTCCTGTCCTGACAATCCTGGTCTTTGCATTGGCATTGGTGAATGTTTTGAACGCTACCATTCACTAGTTGAGTATTAGCGTAGGGTACAGCATTTCACAGACTAGGACACACTTTCACAGGGTCTCCCAAGATGCCATCGCATTTTGAGAGACCCGAACCTGGAACCGGTTACAGTTATAAAAGTTACAGTTACAAAAAAAGTGTAAAAAAAAAAAAAACACAAAACACAAACAAAAATATAAAATAAAAAATAATAGTTGTCGTTTTATTGTTCTCTCTCTCTCTCTATTCTCTCTATTGTTCTGCTCTTTTTTACTGTATTCTATTCTGCAATGTTTTATTGTTATTATGTTTTATCATGTTTGCTTTTCAGGTATGCAATTTTTTATACTTTACCGTTTACTGTTTTATTGTTTACCATTTTTTTGTCTTCAGATACGCCATTCACGACTTTGAGTGGTTATACCAGAATGATGCTTGCAGGTTTAGGTATCATCTTGGCATCATTCTTTTCAGCCAGCGGTCGGCTTTCATGTAAAAGCAATCCTAGCGGCTAATTAGCCTCTAGACTGCTTTTACAAGCAGTGGGAGAGAATGCCCCCCCCCCCCACCGTCTTCCGTGTTTTTCTCTGGCTCTCCTGTCTCAACAGGGAACCTGAGAATGCAGCCGGTGATTCAGCCAGCTGACCATAGAGCTGATCAGAGACCAGAGTGGCTCCAAACATCTCTATGGCCTAAGAAACCGGAAGCTACGAGCATTTTATGACTTAGATTTCGCCGGATGTAAATAGCGCCATTGGGAAATTGGGGAAGCATTTTATCACACCGATCTTGGTGTGGTCAGATGCTTTGAGGGCAGAGGAGAAATCTAGGGTCTAATAGACCAATTTTTTCAAAAAAGAGTACCTGTCACTACCTATTGCTATCATAGGGGATATTTACATTCCCTGAGATAACAATAAAAATGATTAAAAAAAAAAAAAAAAAAAAATGAAAGGAACAGTTTAAAAATAAGATAAAAAAGCAAAAAAATAATAAAGAAAAAAAAAAAAAAAAAAAAGCACCCCTGCCCCCCCTGCTCTCGCGCTAAGGCGAACGCAAGCGTTGGTCTGGCGTCAAATGTAAACAGCAATTGCACCATGCATGTGAGGTATCACCACGAAGGTCAGATCGAGGGCAGTAATTTTAGCAGTAGACCTCCTCTGTAAATCTAAAGTGGTAACCTGTAAAGGCTTTTAAAAATGTATTTATTTTGTTGCCACTGCACGTTTGTGCGCAATTTTAAAGCATGTCATGTTTGGTATCCATATACTCGGCCTAAGATCATCTTTTTTATTTCATCAAACATTTGGGCAATATAGTGTGTTTTAGTGCATTAAAATTTAAAAAAAAGTGTGTTTTTTCCCCAAAAAATGCGTTTGAAAAATCGCTGCGCAAATACTGTGTGAAAAAAAAATTAAACACCCACCATTTTAATCTGTAGGGCATTTGCTTTAAAAAAATATATGTTTGGGGGTTCAAAGTAATTTTCTTGCAAAAAAAAAAAATTTTTTTTCATGTAATCAAAAAGTGTCAGAAAGGGCTTTGTCTTCAAATGGTTAGAAGAGTGGGTAATGTGTGACATAAGCTTCTAAATGTTGTGCATAAAATGCCAGGACAGTTCAAACCCCCCCCCCCCCCCCCCCCCCCAATGACCCCATTTTGGAAAGTAGACACCCCAAGCTATTTGCTGAGAGTCATGTCGAGTCCATGGAATATTTTATATTGTGACACAAGTTGCGGGAAAGAGACACATTTTTTTTTTTTTTTTTTTTTTTGCACAAAGTTGTCACTAAATGATATATTGCTCAAACGTGCCATGGGCATATATGAAATTACACCCCAAAATACATTCTGTTGCTTCTCCTGAGTATGGAGATACCACATGTGTGGGACTTTTTGGGAGCCTAGCCGCGCACGGGACCCCGAAAACCAAGCACCGCCTTCAGGCTTTCTAAGGGCGTAAATTTTTGATTTCACTCTTCACTGCCTATCACAGTTTCGGAGGCCATGGAATGCCCAGGTGGCACAAAACCCCCCCAAATGACCCCATTTTGGAAAGTAGACACCCCAAGCTATTTGCTGAGCGGTATAGTGAGTATTTTGCAGACCTCACTTTTTGTTACAAAGTTTTGAAAATTAAAAAAAGAAAAAAAACATTTTTTTTCTTGTCTTTCTTCATTTTCAAAAACAAATGAGAGCTGCAAAATACTCACCATGCCTCTCAGCAAATAGCTTGGGGTGTCTACTTTCCAAAATGGGGTCATTTGGGGGGGTTTTGTGCCATCTGGGCATTTTATGGCGTTCAAAACTGTGATAGGTAGTGAGGAGTAAAATCAAAAATGTACGCCCTTAGAAATCCTGAAGGCAGTGATTGGTTTTCGGGGCCCAGTATGCGGCTAGGCTCCCAAAAAGTCCCACACATGTGGTATCCCCATACTCAGGAGAAGCAGCTAAATGTATTTTGGGGTGCAATTCCACATATGCCCATGGCCTGTGTGAGCAATATATCATTTAGTGACAACTTTTTGTAATTTTTTTTTTTTTGTCATTATTCAATCACTTGGGACAAAAAAAAATGAATATTCAATGGGCTCAACATGCCTTTCAGCAATTTCCTTGGGGTGTCTACTTTCCAAAATGGGGTCATTTGGGGGGGTTTTGTACTGCCCTGCCATTTTAGCACCTCAAGAAACGACATAGGCAGTCATAAATTAAAGGCTGTGTAAATTCCAGAAAATGTACCCTAGTTTGTAGGCGCTATAACTTTTGCGCAAACCAATAAATATATACTTAGACATTTTTTTTACCAAAGACATGTGGCCGAATACATTTTGGCCTAAATGTATGACTAAAATTGAGTTTATTGGATTTTTTTTAGAACAAAAAGTAGAAAATATCATTTTTTTCCAAAATTTCCGGACTTTTTACGTGTATAGCGCAAAAAAAAAAAAAGGCAGAGGTGATCAAATACCATCAAAAGAAAGCTCTATTTGTGGGAAGAAAAGGACGCAAATTTCGTTTGGGTACAGCATTGCATGACCGCGCAATTAGTAGTTAAAGCGACGCAGTGCCAAATTGTAAAAAGTGCTCTGGTCAGGAAGGGGGTTTACAAGTTAAAATCAGTTTTATTGCCAGAAAATTACTTAGAACCCCCAAACATTATTTAGGTATTTTTTCTAAACACCCTAGAGAATAAAATGGCGGTCGTTGCAATACTTTGTGTCACTCCATATTTGCTCAGCAGTCTTACAAGCGCACTTTGTTTGGTAAAAACTCACTTCTTTGAATCAAAAAATAAGACAACAGTAAAGTTAACCCAAATTTTTTTATACTGTGAAAGATAATGTTATGCTGAGTAAATTGATACCAAACATGTCATGCTTTAAAATTGCGACCGCTCGTGGAATGGCGACAAACTTTTAGCCTTAAAAATCTCCATAGGCGATGTTTAAAAAATTCTACAGGTTACCAGTTTTGAGGTACAGAGGTGGTCTAGGGCTAGAATTATTGCTCTCGCTCTAACAATCACGGCGATACCAGACAAGTGTAGTTTGAACACAGTTTTAATATGCGGGCGCTACTCACGTATGCGCTCGCTTCTACGCGTGAGCTCGAGCACTTATTTATTTTACTTTTAATGTTTTAATTTGACACAGTCTTTTAAAAAATAAATAAAATTAAAAAGGAAGACCTCAGATCTCATATTTACACTAAAATGCAGTAAAAAAAAAGTCACTTGAAATTTTTTTTTTTTAAATGTCTCCTTTAAGAGCTATGGGCAGAAGGGACGTTATACATCGCTTCCGCCCTCCCATGCTATGGAGCCAAGCGGGGGCCATCTTCCCCACAGTCAGCAGCCAGGCATCAACGGGAAAGGATGCGAGCGTCTCCGCCGCTAACGGTGGGTCCGGTAAGCGGCGGAGGCGACCGGATAGCGGCGGGAAGGGGGTGGGCACCTCTCACGCCACCGATAAAAGTGATCTTGTGGATAATCCACTGCGGAGAACACTTTTATCTTAGCTACTTAAAGACCGAGCCTCTTTCTGAGATTTGGTGTTTACAAGTTAAAAACATTTTTTTGCTAGAAAATTACTTAGAACCCCCAAACATTATATTTTTTTCTAACACCCTAGAGCAGGGATAAGCAATTTGCGGGCCTCCAGCTGTTGCAAAACTACAAGTTCCAGCATGCCTCTGCCTGTCATGCTTGTGGCTGTTAAGATAAATATGAGATCTGGGGTCAAAAAGACCTCAGATCTCATATTTACACTAAAATGCAATTAAAAAAAATAAACATTCAATGACTTTAAAAAAAAAAAAAAGTCCCTTTAAGAGCTATGGGCGGAAGTGACATTTTGACGTCACTTTCGCCCTGCAATCAAATGGAGACAGGTGGGGGCCCATCTTCCCCTCACTCGTCTCCATGCCTAACAGGGAGAAGAACCTAATCGCCTCTGTCGCTACCCACAGGTCCAGTAAGTGGCGGAGGGCACCGGAGTGCGGCGGGAGGGGGGGCCCTCTACCTCCACCGATAAAAGTGATCTCACGGCGAATCCACCGCAGAGACCACTTTTATCTGAAAGTCGACCGTCCGCTGAAGAAGAGAATACTGGGGTTATGGTAGCTAGCTGCTGCCATAACAATGATATTCCTCTTCAATATAGCGACATATAACGACAGCGGGCAGTCAGTAAGTGTTTAAAGGGGGGTTGTAAACCTACGTGTTTCACCTAAATGCATCCTATGCTTTAACCACTTGCTTACCGGGCACTTAAACCCCCCTCCTGCCCAGACCAATTTTCAGCTTTCAGCGCTGTCACACTTTGAATGACAATTGTGCGGTCATACAGCACTGTACCCAAATGAAATTTTTATCATTTTTTTCCCACAAATAGAGCTTTTTTTTGGTGGTAAACAAACAAAAAAAGATGGAAATTTTTGAAAAAAATAAAAATCACGTTTAATTGTTTGTTCTAAAATTTTGCAGACAGGTAATTTTTCTTCTTCATTGATATGCGCTGATGAGGCGGCACTGGTGGGCACTGATAGGCTGCACTGATGGGCACAGATAGGCACAGATAAGGAGGCACAGATAAGGAGATGGCCACTGATGGGCGGCACTGGGTGGCACGGATAGGTGGGACTGATGGGCACTGATAGGTACCACTGATGGGGGCACTGATAGGTGACACTGATGGGCACTAATGAGTGGCACTGATGTGCAGCACTGTTGCACTGATGTGGGCACTGGGTGGCACTGATGGGTGACGCTGGCGGGCACTGGTAGGCAGCACTGCTGCCTATTGCTTGGTGACAGTATGATGGCTGTGATCGCGACTAATGTCCCGATCACGGCCGCCAGTGATCGGATATTTTTTTCCTCCTCACGCTGTCAGCGCGAGGAGGAAAAATAGCCGATTACCGGCTCTGTTTATATCACATGATCAGCTATCACTGGCTGACAGCTGATCATGTGGTAAGGGGTCGGGACCAACCCCTTACTCTGATCTGTGATCAGGCGAGTCTCATAGACTTGCTGATCACCGGGCGCGCAGGCCGCTCGTGTACGGCAATAGACGTCGTCCCGGCAATTCAGATCCGCGCTGTTGCCGTCATTTAGCAATGGTCCGGATCTGAAGCGGTTAAGGTGAAAAAAAAAAAAAAAAAAAAAACTGTCAGTGACCGGCTCGCCAGCCCGCCCATTTTACTTACCTGAGCCCTCATCCACGGGTACACGCTGTCTCTCTGCCCGGGTTTCTTGGCTCTTGACTGGATAGATTGAAAGCGGGGCAGCCATTGGCTCTCGCTGCTGTCAATAAAATCCAATGATGGGAGTGCCGGGGCCAAGTCCTGCATTCTGTGGCTATGGACGCCAAATGCTGGACTCTGGAGTGTGCCCGCAAGGTAATCCCCCGCGCTTCTCTTAGGGGTTATCTGATGCGGGGAGGAGCCGCGAGAGGGGGACCCCAGAAAAGCAAGTTCGGGGCTACTCTGTGCAAAACAAGCTGCACAGTGGAGGTAAGTATGACATTTTTTTTTTTTTAAATAACAAAGGCCTTTACAATCACTTTAAGAGTCATGGGTGGAAAGTGACATTTTCATGTTGCTTCCGCCCTGCAATGGTATGGAGACGGGTGGGTCATCTTCCCCTCACTCATCTCCATACCACACAGGAGACAGGACGTAATCACCTCCGCCGCTACCAACAGTTCCGGTAAGTGGCAGAGGGCCCCTCTCTCACTGCCGATAAAAGTGATCTTGCGGCGAATCCGCCACAGAGACCACTTTTATCTGAAAGCGTATATATGGGGAATTTATTCCTCTTATGGGGCTTTAAAGGTAAAAGACTACTCATGAGTAATCATGATCACTAAAGAGTAATCATGAGTACAATATTTGTTAGAAAAAGTGTAGACATATGAAATCTACAGAGCAAAACTGAATTCATAAAAAATACATCGGACGCATTTAACAATGAACATGCAATACAATACAGAGGTTACAATCATTACTCCATGGCATATAGAACATATACAGGGAATACCCAACACGTTTCGAGTGTTACTCTTCAGGGGGGTATGATTGAGACCAGCACAATAAAACATGTCTAGAATTAAAAAGAAAGGGATACCTGCTTTCTTTAGAGTTTCTCGCTGGACATGCCCACCCTACCGGCTACGGATCAGGCATGGTTATGGAACAGTGGCACTCTGTTCCCTCCCCCTTCCCTAAAATGTTTTTTTTAAAGTGGCTGCAACAATTAATGATGTCTTTAAGCAATACTACATGGTTAGTACCTCTTGCGATATACTATGTACCTGGATAGGTATCACTGTCTGCTATCTTTTCTGATGACTGTCTTTTTAATTATACACATGTTCTATCGTGCTGGTCTCAATCATACCCCCTGAAGAAGAGTAACACACGAAATGCGTTGGGTATTCCCCGTATATGTTCTATATGCCATGGAGTAATGATTGTAACCTCTGTATTGTATGTTCATTGTTAAACGCATCTGATGTATTTTTTATTAATTCATTTTTGCACTGTAGATTTCAGGTCTACACTTTCCTCTAACAAACATTGTACTCACGATTACCATAGGAGTAGCCTTTTCCCTTTAAAGTCCCATAAGAGGATTAAATTCCCCATATATAGACTAATAGGGATGTGGGTTAATCATACTCTCTAGACCAACCTGACACCCTCTCCTTAGTTTCAATTTATCTGAAAGCGGACAGCCCCATTTTAGATACCAGGGTTATGGCAGCTTGCTGCTGCCATAACAATGATATCCCTCTTCAAAGTACCGACTTATAAAGATGGCGGGTGATCCGTAGGTGGTTAAAGAGAATTGCACGCCGTTCCAGAAAATAAAAGAGGTTTTGGCACCTAGCTGCTGCCATATCCCCGGTATTTAGTGTCAAAGTACCAATGTACGGGTATGTCGATTTGCGTGAAGTGGTTAAGCACTTGATTTCTGGAGGGTTTTACCCACTTCCTGACCAGGCCTATTTTTTGCTATTCCACACTGCGTTTCTTTAACTGGTAATTGCACGGACATATACCTAAACAAAATTTATGTCCTTTTTATCATACAAATAGAGTTTTCTTTTGGTGGTAATTGCTCACCACTGGTTTTGTTATTCTTTGTGATTTAAATGAAAAAAAGACTGAAATTTAAAAAAAAAAAAAAAAAAAACAACATTATTTTCTATTTTTTGTTATAAAAATATCCAATAAACGCAAGTTTTGCCATAAATTTAGGCCAAAATGTATTCTGCTACATGTCTTTGTTAAAAAAAACTCCCGTATAGTGTTAGCGCAAAAAAGTTATAGCGTTTACAAACTATGGTATATATACTGAAATTACCGCAGCTTTTACCCTGACTGCCTATCACATTTCTTGAGGTGCTAAAATGCCAGGGCAGTACAAACTCCCCCCCCCCCCCCGCCAAAAAAAATGACTCCTTTTTTGGAAAGTAGACACCTCAAGGAATTTTCTGAGAGCATGATGAGCCCATGAAAGATTTTATTTTTTGTCACAAGTTTTTGAAAAATTACTTTTTTTTTTTTTTTTTACAAAGTTGTCACTTAAAGCAGAGTTCCAGTCATATTTTTGTTTATTAAAGTGTTACTAAACCCAGTAATATGAAAATAGTTCATTTGTCCCCCCACAGCTTATAAATCTTCTTTTTACATTAAAATATTGCCACTATATAACTTTTTGGTTGATCTATATACCATGGTCAGTGATAAACTGCAGAGTTTCTCCAGTTCTATGAGTTCAGGTAGGAGGAGATTTCCACTTCAGCATGTATACACGCCCACATGTGTGATGCCAATATCATGTGACCTGGCTAGCTCTGAGAACAAATAATTATTCTCTCCAGCATAAAAGACACAACTGAGCATGTACAGGTTGGCTACCCTTCCTGGGTTGGCTGGCCTTCCCCAGTGCAGGAGGGAAGGATCTGTGCACAATGCAGAGGATTAACCCCTTAAGTTCCACAGTGAGTATAACAAACATGCTATGCTGCATATAAAAACAGATTTTACGGTTGTGGGTTTAGTACGACTTTAAAAAAAAAAAAAAAAAAAAAGCCACTCACCTGTCCCACGGTGTTCTCCCCTTAAACTTCCTCAGCGGCAACAGCATGTCTACTATGGGCACCCGGCTGTGACAGCTTGGGGCTTCACAGCCGGGTGCCCATTGCGCATGCGCGTGCGGCACTTCATGACTGGTCCCGAAGCCTTCTAGGCCCTGTCATATGTCCGAGAAGACTTCGGGAGGGAGAGCTTCTGCTTCCGATCGCCTAAGTGACCGGAACGGAAGTGGGAGCATGTACCTGTCAAATTCGGGTAACTGCTTCCTCCCTCCTCCCCAAAAGCTCAGTTTCACAAACAGGAGCCGGGGAGGAGGCCTTAAAGTGGAAGTTCCACTTTGGGGTGGAACACCGCTTTAACTGATATATTGCTCACACATGTCATGGGTATATGTGGAAATACACCCCAAAATACATTCTGCTGCTTCTCCTAAGCATAGGCATGCCACACAGTTACTACCTTTTATTTTACCAGCCCCTCCCTATTAGATTGAAAGCTTGCAGGAGCAGGGCCCTCCAAACCCTCCTGTATTGAATTGTATAGTTGCTGTATTGTCTCTCTTTACATTGTAAAGCGGTGCTCAAACTGTTGGCGCTATATAAATCCAGTATGATAATAAAAAGTGAGACTTTTTGGGAGCCTAGCCACGTACAGGACCCCGAAATCCAATCACCGCCTTCAGGCCTTTAAAGGGTGGAAATTGCTCATTTCACTTCCTTACTACCTATCACAGTTTCAGATACCACAACCACCCCCCAATGATCCCTTTTAGGAAAGTAGACACCCCAAGGAATTTGATAAGAGGCATTATTAGTATTTTACAGATCTATTTTTTTTTTGTCACAAGCTTTTGAAAATTAAAAAAAAAAGAAAAAAATATATATTTTCGTTTTCTATCTTCATTTTCCAAAAAAATGCTATCTTGGCATTTCAGGGCTTTAGAAACTGTGATAGATAGGAAGTGTAATGAGGAAATCGCTCTCTTTAAAAACCTGAATGTGCTTATTGGATTTCAGGGTCCTGTACAGGAATAGACAGCCAAAAAGTGTCTCACATGTGGTATCCCCATACTCAGGAGAAGCAGTAGAATTTTTTGGGGGTGTAATTCCACATATACCCCTGACATGTGTGAGCAATATATCATTAAGTGACAACTGTGTGTAAAAAAACAAAAAAACACAAAAAATGTTTTCTTAATTTCGAGAAACTTCCAACAAAAAATTAAATATTCCATGGGCTCAACATGCCTCTCATAAAATACCTTAGGGTGTCCACTTTCCAAAAAGGGGTCATTTGTGGGATGTTAGAACTGTCCTGGCATTTTATGCCCAGCATTAGCAGCTTATGCCACACATCACCCACTCTTCTAACCACTTTTCTGACACACCTTTTGGTTACATGAAAAAATAAATTATTTTGCTAAAAAATTACTTTGAACCCCCAAACATTATATATATTTTTTTTTTTTTAAAGCAGAGGCACCACAGAATAAAATTGTGGGTATTGCAATTTTTTTGTCACACGGTATTTGCACAGCGGTTTTTAAACTGCAAATTTTATGGAAAAAAAACACACTTTTTTGAATTTTAATGCACAAAAACACAATATATTGCCCAAGTGTTTGGTAAACTATAAAAAGGTGATCTTACGCCAAGTAAATGGATACCAAACATAACATGCTTTAAAACTAGGGGGGGGTGGAGGGGCTAAATACAGGTGCTGGCAGGTGTCGGGGCTAATCTAGCTAACCCTGCATTCTTGGGGACACTAGTTCTGATATGAATGGAGGTTTATAGTGTGTGTGTGTGTGTGTGTGTGTGACGCTATCTGGTGTCGCTTGTGACACTAAGACCCCTTTCACACTGAGGCGATTTTCAGGTGCTTTTGGGCTAAAAATGGCACCTGTAAAACAGCTCCCCCACAGTCTCAGTGTGAAAGCCCGAGTGCTTGTACACTGAGGCGATGCTCCGGCAGGCCGTTAAAAAAACTCCTGCAAGCAGCATCTTTGGAGCGGTGAAGGAGCGGTGTATATGAACTGAATGCACAGTGCCGCTGCAGCGACGCTTTGCGGGTCGTTCTAACCCTTTTGCGGCCGCTAGCGGGGGTTAAAAGCGCCCCGCTAGTGGCCGAAAACCTTTGCAAAAATGACAGTACAGTGCTGCTAAAAATAGTGGTGCTTTACCGCTGACGTCCCCGTGTGAAAACAGCCTAATACAGTGATCAGAAAAAAATTACCAGTTACAATTACCAGTAACTGCATTTCTAGGAAATCTTCAGGGACGGCAGACCTGAGAGATGACTGCTCCACCTGACCGGAAACACAATCAACGCGAGGTTAAAAGGCCCCTCCCTTCCCCCCGCACCTCAGTTCTGCATAATAGCTTATCCTGGTGCAAGAGGGAAACTTTTCCCGCAGTAATTACACCAAAGGGTGGGAAGTAGGCCTTCCATCTTGGAAGATTTCCTAGAAACACAGTTACCGGTAAGTGTAGTTGCTAATTTTCTCTAGTCCTCTTTCAGGACGGCACACCTGAGAGGATGAACTAGTAAATTAAAAAAATTTTCTCTTTCATTTCTCGGATTTTCACAAAAAGGGGGTAAAATAATCTCTTGTGATCAATGAAATCGGGAGGCAACCTTGGGGAAGTACAAGGGGTCTTGCCTCAGAACCACTTTGTTCTCCAGCACCAACAAAAAGGCTCCTTAATCGACAGGGCCTGTAGGTCGCTTACCCTACTGGCTGTAGTGACAGCCAGTAAAGAAAGGCTAATTTAAGAAACATTAAAAACATTACTGAAATTAGTAGCTTTCGTGAGCGCCTCCCACACCAACGTCAGATTCCAAGGCGGGAATCTTAATTCTTATGGGAGTCAACCTCTCCCTATCTAACAGAAATCTTTTGATCAGAGGCTCTAGCGCGAGCCTCTGATCCAAAAACACAGACAGAGCTGCTATCTGTATTTTTAAGGTGTTCAGGGCAATCCCCTGGTCCACCCCTGCCTGTAAAAATTCAAAGAAACACTGGTACCGAAAGGCCTAAAGACTTCCCTATCCTGGTACCAGTGTAAAAAAACCTTCCAAATTTCTGCCTATATTTTTCTAGTGATCAGCTTCCTGCTTCCTAGAAGGGTCTCTTTTTCAGAGCATCCCTTATCTCGGAGAATCTCCCTCTCAGACCAGGCCATCAAGCTGAAGAACCCCGAGTCGGGGTGAAGAACTGGCCCTTGCAGAAGGAGATCCTGCCTGGTCGGGAGATGTTGTAGAGGGGAAACAGACCATTTCCTGAGAATGGGGAACTAGGCTAGTGGGCTAGCTTCTGTAGGACCTGAGGAATTAATGCTAGTGGGGGAAATGCCTACACTAAGTTACAACCCCAGTCCTGTGCCAGAGCATCCACCCCCTCCAACCCCCTTCTCTGTTGAGAGAAAAAATAGGATTTTTATAACCGCTTACCTGTAAAATCCTTTTCTTGGAGTACATCATAGGACACAGAGCCTCAAGTAATTACTTGGTGGGTTATGGGCCTACCTTCAGGTGTTGACACTGGTATAACCAATACAGGAAGTTGACTCCCCTATATAACCCCTCGTCCTTCCAGGAGTCCTCAGTTTTTGTAGCCAAGCAATATAAGTAATATACTCTCACCCCATAAAACAGAGGAGCGGGAGCTCTGTGTCCTATGATGTACTCCAAGAAAAGGATTTTACAGGTAAGCTGTTTTAAAAATCCTATTTTCCTTTATCATACATCATATGACACAGAGCCTCAAGTAATTACTTGGTGGGATGTCCCAAAGCAATGCTACTTGAGGGGAGGGAGACACAACCCGTAGGGCACCCCGAGACCTTGAGGAATTATACTGCTGCCTGTAGCACACTGCGCCCAAAGGCAATATCCTCATTCCACCTTACATCTACTTGATAAAATTTTGTAAATGTATGGACCGAAGACCAAGTCACGGCCTTGCAGATCTGAGACATGGAGGCCTGATGACGCACTGCCCAAGAAGCACCAACCGCTCTGGTAGAGTGCGCCTTAACTTGAAATGGGGGAATCTTTCCCTTTAAATCATAAGTTTGAATTATAACTTACCAAATCCACTTAGCCACAGTGGATCTTGACACTGCCTGTCCTTTTTTAGGACCCTCTGGCAGAATAAATAAGACATAAGTCTTACGAATCTGAGCAGTTTTCTTTAAATAGATCTTCACTGCTCTCACCACATCAAAACCAAGTAGTGACTTATCTTCTTTGGAACATAGTTTTGGAAAAAACGATGGCAGGACAATATATTCATTCAGATGAAAGCCTGAAACCACTTTTAGCAAAAAGCCTGGACGAGGGCGTAACACCACTCTGTCCTCATGAATAATCATATATGGCTCTTTACAGGAAAGAGGAAAAGGAAAAAATTAACTGCGCTTCAAATACGTCTTTCTTTACAGGAAAGAGCAGCCAATTCTGAAAGTCTCCTTGCTGAGGATATAGCAACCAAAAATATCAGCTTCCTAGTCAGAAGGACTAAAGGAATATGCTGTAATGGTTCAAATGGCGGTTTTTGTAACACCGACAAAACTAAATTCAAGTCCCAAGGGCTTAAGGGCGATTTAACTGGCGGATTAATCCACATCACTCCTTGCATGAAACCCCGGACTAAAGAATGCGTAGCAAGTGGTCTTTGAAATAAAATTGATAAGGCTGAGACTTGGCCCTTAATAGTACTCAGGGCCAACTTCATGTCTACGCCTACTTGTAGGAAGTCAAGAATTCTGCCTATAATATATTTTTGAGGGTGCCAACCTTTACATTCACACCAGGAAACATAAGCTTTCCAGACTCTAGAAATATAGCTCTAGAAGCTGGCTTCCTAGCATTAAAGTAGAAATAACTGCCCTGGAAAGCCCACGCTTCTTCAGAATGTGGGTCTCAATAGCCAGGCCGTTAAATTTAGCGTTCCTAAAGTAGGATGGAATATCAGCCCCTGTGATAGCAGGTCTGGCCTTAGTGATGGGAGCTATGGACCCTCCACTGTCATCTTTACGATCTCTGCATACCATGACCTTCGGGGCCATGCTGGTGCTACCAGTATTACCGACTTTTCTTCCAGTCTGATCCTGCAAAGAAGTCGAGGTAGCAACTGAATAGGGGGAAATGCATAGATCAGTGAAAACTGATCCCATGGGGTCACCAACGCTGTTCAGTATGCGAGTGGGTCCCTTGTCCTGGACACAAAATTGACTAGCTTCGTGTTGAACCTGGACGCTAGAAGGTCTACGTCCGGAGTCCCCCATCTTTGGCAAATTGCATGAAAAATCCCGGGATGAAGAGACCATTCCCCCGGGGACAATTGCTGGCGACTTAAGTAGTCCGCCTGCCAATTCTCTGCTCCCGGAATGAAAACTGCTGATAGGCATGGGACATTCTTTTCTGCCCAAGTTATAATCTGGTTCACCTCTCTCTGAGCTGAGAGACTCTTTGTGCCCCCTTGATGATTGATATATGCAACGGCCGTGGCATTGTCCGATTGGATCCTGACAGGACAATTCTTTAACCAGGAAGTCCAGGTTCTCAGAGCCAAAATACACTGCCCGAATCTCCAGGATGTTTATGGGCAAGGCTCTTTTGGTTCCTGACCACTGTCCCTGGACAGTCGTCTTCTCTAGTACTGTTCCCCAGCCTGAAAGGCTGGCATCTGTTGACTACTTTCCAAATAATTGGTCTGAAGGACTTGCCCTTCAACAGGTTCCGATTTAGTAACCACCAACTGAGGCTTTGAGACACTCTTGGGGACAGCCTCATTGGTAAATCTAAAGCTTGAATCATCTTGTCCCAAGCAGACAGGATACTGTTTTGAAACAGTCTCGAATGGAATTGGGCATAGGGGACTGCTTCTAATGAAGCTACCATCTTTTCTAATAACCTCATGCAAAGACGCATTGAGGGATTTCTCTTTGACCTGACCATCCGCACCAGCTCCTATATGGAGCTGATCTTTGCAGGAGGCAAAAACACCCTTTTTGGGGCTGTGTCTATGATCAGGCCCAGATACTCCAGCCTTTTTAATGGCTTTAAGAAGGATTTCTTCAGGTTGAGAATCCAACCCAGATTCTCCAGGTAACTGCTTGTAATGGCTACATCCTGCTTCAAGCGGGCCACCGACTGGTCTATTAACAATAGATCGTCTAGGTAAGCCAAGGCAGTTATGCCCTGTGCCCTTAAACTTGCTAGAGGTGGGGCTAGTAGCTTTGTGAATACCTGAGGTGCTGTAGCTAGCCCGAAGGGCAAGGCTACAAACTGAAAATGCCTTTGTTCTACTTCGAATCGCAGAAACTTCTGGTGAGGAAGAAATATAGGGATATGCAGATATGCATCTCTGATGTCTATGGATGCCAAAAGTTCTCCTCCTTGTGGAAACAACTGATCTGATCGACTCCATGCGAAAGGAGCGGATCCTCAGGAACGGATTTAGATTCCGTAGATCTAGAATTGGTCTGATATCCCCATTTGGTTTTGGTACCCTGAACAGGTTTGAGTAGAACCCCAAACCCTGCTCTTGTTTGGGAATCTGTACGATTACCCCTTGAGCCAATAATCGGTCTAATGCTTGCAACAGGGAATGCTTTTTCCCTGGATCTCTGGGAATGTTCAATCTCCGAAAACGAGATGGTGGAAACTCTCGAAACTCTAGCTTGTATCCTAGAGAAACTGTGGAGAGAGTCCATTTGTCCTGAATCTCCCTTTGCCAGACTTCTGAGTACCCCAGAAGTCTTACCCCCCACCTTGGTGAGGGGAGATGCCTTTTCATGATGAGGCCTTGGTATTCTGTTTTGCAGGCTTGCGGCCCTAGGTCTTCCTTTGTGCCTGGGTTTGACCCTGAGGTCTTCCTCTAGAGTCTGACAGTGGAGGTCGTCGCCCCTGCCTAGAGGCGGATGTACCTGGCGCAGGGGAAAAGGTGCGCTTAAATGAAGGACGTATATATCTTCTTTTAACTGGCAAAAGAGTACTCTTTCTGCTAGAGATTGTCTGGATATACTTATCCAAACTTTCCCAAAATAAACGTTCTCCCTTAAAAGGAAAACTGGTAAAAAGATTCTTGCAAGGCGCTTCAGCTGACCAACCCTTTAACCAAAGGGTTCTTCGCATGTGAACTAGCACAAGCGCAAGGCGAGAAGCCTGATGAATAGAATCCTTCATAGCATCTATGGCAAAGCATAATGCTCTAGGTAGTTCTGCCAATTCCTGGGCCTGTTGTGCAGGGAGCTTGTTAAGAGCATCTGTGAACTGGTCCTTTAAGGACTGACAGATGCCTATAGCTGCAATTGCAGGTTGAGTCACGCTCCCTGCTAAGGAAAAAGAGGATCTTAATAGGCCTTCCAACTTCTTATCTGTTGGATCTTTAAGCATAAGCGCATTGTCCACTGGACAAGTTAAACTCCTATTCACATTGGAAATCGCAGCGTCAACTGCAGGAACTTTCCATCTTTTTGTGAACTTTTCTTCCATAGGATAGAGAACTGAGAATCTCTTTGGAGCAGGAAAATGTTTATCTGGATGATCCCATTCGGTATAAATAAGCTTTTCTAGTAAAGCGTGGACAGGAAATGCATGCAATTGTTGCACAGGCTTGAGGGAACACAGGGAGGAAACAGGACTTTCACCTAGCTCTGTTAGGGGTAACCTAGCTCTGTTAGGGGTAACATGAAAGCAGAGCGAACCATTTCGGTAAGGTTCTGAACTTCAGCTTGTGAAACTGACACATCAAGAATTGTTTCCTCAGCAGAGGAATAACCGGCTTGTCTTTCCTCTAAATTATCTGAGGGAGATACCTCATCTTGTTCCCACAATTCCCTTGGACCCTCCACTGTTAAAGAATTTAAGGTTGGGAAGAGGGATCTAGGACGCTTCCTATCCACCTGGATGGAGGATGCGATTAGAGCCGCTAATCTTCCTTCTAGGCCCTGCAGGGCAGAGGAAAATGCATTTTCAGTCACGTATACAGGGGCTGAAGTGTGTAAAGCAGTTGCACCACCGCTGGCTTCCAATGACTCACCCTGGCTTGCCAATGTCAGGTATCTCCGGAGAGGATGACAGCATGGTGGCATGACTGGGTTTCCCAGCGCCTGGGGGTGGCACCCTAGGTACCTTCAAAGTAGCTTTGGAAGTCATAATACAAG